>NW_008825532.1:2374743-2387362 GCF_000699105.1 Pygoscelis adeliae
CACAAACTGAGAATGCCACTGAATGGAAAAGCTCGTTGGATCCACACACTCCTGAAGCCCATTCTCATGAAAAGCAGAGGGTGAAGGAAACCAGCTGTCAGCTGGCAGGACTTTTGCTCCTGGTGGAAAGTGACAGAAATAAAAGGCATCTAAATGACTATTAATGAGGTACTCCAAAGTCAGTAAAAAGTTTTTGATGGTGTTCAAAGTTCACTTTCTGCTCATTTTCATCACTATTGTGTTATTCTCCTCAGTACTGTTGTGCAATCCATTTATTAAGTAATCTAGATGGGGATAAAGTGTTCTAGCAGAATGTAATCAACAATGTAATCAATTCAAATAAATTGATTAAGTAGATGAATTTTATCTCACCATACTCTCTTCCAGTTAACGCCAGGATGGCTGCTCTGTGAGCCTACAGAAACAGGGGTGTGTGCGCAATAATACTTGCTCACAGGATTTCTCCTCCACAAAATTACTGTAATCCAGTTAGGAATAACCACAAAAGATGCAGAACTAAAAGATTTCAGTATGTAAAAAAGTAAAAACTTTTTAAAACAGTAGTAGCTTCAGTACAAAATTGCAAATACATGTAGCAAAAAAAAGAGGTGCCTGTTGTTGAAATTAAGTCTATTTAAGAGCAGTTCAAACATATCACAAAATTTTTAAAGTATATCTCTGAATGAAGCAAAAGTTATGGGCTTGCACCAGGGTAACTAGACAGTTGATTTAGGCCTGACCAGCTTTAAAAAAAAAACAAAAACACGTGCACTGGCTTAAATAAATACATTTTAAACATGATAAACTCTATTTACTCGGTTACTGAAATTTACCTACAGAAAATAATCTTGAATTACAAGGCACAGAGCTAATTGCTGCCTGCAAGTCAAACCCACACTAAAGGCCTACTACTAAAGTAAAGGCAGAACGTGATGAGTAGAGGTTACCTCACTGAGATACTCCTACGCCCTCACAGCCTGCAGGGCACCGCGGTAGGAGCCATGTCTGGAACAGCACTTCTACGAGTGCAAAAGACGTAAAGACACTCCAGGCAATGGCACTTGGTGAAGAAAAATATGCAGTCTCTCTAGGCTTCTGCAAACATCATGCATAACGGGTGTTTTGGTATTGCCTGCGATCAGGCAATGTTTGGAACTCGGTGTTGGTTCACTAGCCACATATACCAGTATTTGGATTAACTGCAGTTTATCATCTACGGGTTGCAGTTTGCTAAAGCAATACCAGTACGAGCATACCTCAGACATACAAAAATTGCAGTTAGTGTCACCATCAGTTACACCAGCTGAAGAAAGGCACGTCCTCTTCAAAGAGAGGAATTAGGGCACAAATACGAATGTTTCTATCCACCTGCTATTTTTGCCCGTATCAGATAAAGCAAGGTCAAATTAACACAAGATCCCTAATAACCTTGTTGATGCATTTTCTGTTCTCTTGCTAAAATGAGGCTTTTTTTTGCCCAGGGTATACACCAGTGCAGTTTTGCATGTGTGGGAATCACAAGAAAGCAAGTTCTGAATTACCAATTGAGGCTGCATCCGGACAAAGACAGCACTGTCAACTTCAGACCACAAAGCCCAGTCCAGCACCATTGGTTTCACACAAAGTATCTTTGAAGCATGCTGCTTTCATACCACCAAGCTGTAAGGTTAAGCCTAAGGAAGGTTTCATGCACTCACTCCTCAGCTGGTCCCGAAATCACACATAAAGAACAGTGCACATCCTGAAAATAAAAGCCAGCTGCCACTCACTAGAGCTGCTAAAGAAAGTTAAAAAGTATGTAAATAGAACTTCAGTTAAAAGAGTTTACAATAACTGATCACCTAGTAGAGAGGAGAAAACTGCCCAGGTAAACCTATCCAGTGACTGGCTAACAGTTACAAATTTAACTGAAACCATCAGTGAGTTGCCAGGAAGAAATGACGGTTCCTGGTTCCTGTAAATAGAACCTCCAAATTTTCTGTCAGTGTTCTCCCAGAAAAACAACAAAGGAATTTGCCACAAAAATCTCAGGTGGTGGCCCCAAGAACATTAAGTGAAGCAATTAATTCCTCGAGAGCAAACAGGCTATCAAGTCTCTGGGATTCATCAAAGGGATCTCACTGAAAATCTCATTTTGAGAAGTGTCATCCCAACTATCTCAGGCAGTCCAAGAAGGTAACTGTTAACTTCATTCTCAGGGTGCAAAGTCTCTTTGGAGAGTGAAATAAAAACTCACTTTAGGTGATTATGGAAGACTTGCATCTAAACTCCTCTTCCACCTCTCCAATTCAAAAGCATGAAAATCACTCATTTGAATGATTCATCATTATTCTAAGTTCCTTACATTAGGAGAAATCAGCTCCTGCTTCTATTAATAAAAATCATTGCAGGTGTTCCCTGGGTCTTGCTCATTGCATTAAACATGCCTCATGCTAACTTCATATAAACGATCATAGTTCACTATAAGGTGAATCTCAGTAATATTTCAGGCATTTTTGCATGTAAACAAACTGTTTTCAAGCTTTAAATTGACAAAGTAAAACACCTGGACAGCCAGACTTCTGTTTGTAAAAAAATTCAATCAGTAAATAACGGATGGGAAAAGCAGCAGCTATGCTTAAAGCAAAGTTATCAGAATTTGTGCTTTTCAGCAAATCTAGTAACTGATGGCTATCTAGTAAAGACGTCTGGCTTCAAAGAAGTCCCTTCTTTTATTTTCCTCCGCTAAATAAGGACAGAAGCCAAGTGATCCCTGGAGAAGCTGGAGACTGGAACTTTAGAAATAAAGTAGGTATTTGACCTCTCAGTTGGAAAAAAAACACTTCTGTTTCAGTTTCCCTGAAGCAATAAGACTGCAAGAATATTCGTCGCATAAACCATTTCTGCTTAGAGCTGTTAGTGCAAGATGCAAATCTTCAATTTAACTCATTAAAGAGCCCTCCAAGATTCTAATCAATATTCAACTTCAAACATCCATCACCCGAGGTAACTACAATAAGACACATTTTCTTGTGTTCTTCTTTGTCACAGGATACAGAACCGCACGCACAGCTTCAGCAAACACCTCCCGAACACCCTCCTGATTCAGCGCTGAGCACTCCAAATATTTGACTGCTCCGATTTGCTTAGCCAGCGAAGTCCCCTGCTGCGGGGTAGTAGGAGCCAAGCTTTGCTCTTTCAACTTTTTAACTGTTTCCAGGTCATTTCTCAAGTCTCTCTTCGTGCCCACTAAAAGAATGGGAACATTTGGACAGTGGTGAGAAACTTCAGGATGCCATTTGTGCCTCACATTTGCATAGGAAGAGGGGCTACCGATGGAGAAACAGATGACGAATACATTGGTTTGAGGATACGAGAGCGTACGCAGGCGGTCATATTCCTCCTGGCCTGCAGTGTCCCAGAGATTCAGGCTAACTGTCCGGCCATCAACAGTCATTTGGGCACTGTAGTTGTCAAACACGGTAGGGATGTACTCTTCTGGGAAGGCATTGGTGGTATAGCTGATGAGAAGACAAGTTTTTCCCACAGCACCATCTCCAACAACTACACACTTTATAGTCTGCATTCTTTACTCAGAAACAAAGTCCTGCACAAAGCAAGAAAAAAAAGTTAGGAAAAGCACACTCAACGATAGTCATTTTAAAAACACTTGCTAAAGCTTATCTTTAATATTGCTAGCAATTTCTTATCACAGCTAGACACACTCAGTGTCTCAGAAGCCATAAAGAAGAGCTCACAGCCTAGAAAGACAACAGTGAAATGGAGATGCAATGAGTTGAGCGCTCAGTGACAACTGGCTGCATTCCAACCATGTAAGTACGAATTAGCTGAATTCCCACAGTCTTGCCTTACTGCCAGACAGTTTCCCACAGGCAAAGGGACAAGTCCTTAGGGGTACCTGCAAGTGGAAAGGGATCGTGACCTGAGACCTAGTAACAAGATACTCTGTCATTTGTAGGTTCACATACGCACCTCTGTACACACGCACCCCCTCCAAGATTCACACTTCTTATCTACAGAGTCTACTGCCTAAACAGTTTACCAGAAAGAAAGGTCCAAAAATTATATAATAAACCAAGATACCCATTGCTGGGCTGCACTGCTACTGTTTACTATAATAATTCACTCAACTCGGGATCAATCAGACCTCAAGAAACTGCATTATTAAGAGGACACCAGATAAAAGGTTCAGAAAGTAGCCCATACAAGAAAAGCTGTTCTTTGAAATATAACTAGCCATAGTACCCAGATTAGAATACATAAAGAATTTTTCTAAAGAAGCCAAGAACAGATTATTCTCACTAATCAGTGACAGAACAAGCAGAACTTAATAGGCTTGAGCTATAATAAAGAACGCTTATACTGAGCATTAGAAAAATACATGCTGTAAAAAATCAGCGAACAGCCTTCCTAGGCAGACTGGGGAATTGTTACAGGAGATATTTGACACTTAAAGGCTTCGCTATCCCTTTCCCGGTATGTGAAGAGTAGGTTTGATAATCAAATGGATATAGCCTAAAACTCAATTCATTCTAAACTTTCATCACATGAACAGCAGGAACTTTGAAAATAGCATGTAACAACTACAGACAGTCATTTGTTGCACATTGGTGTATGCTGGAGCTTCCACTGCTAGCCTGAACAAGAAGAAACTTGCATCTGCCTTCTCACCCAAATGCCTTTGAGGTACTATCAGTAATCCTCAACTTGCAACCAGCAGCAAATACACTGCTTCAAACAGAAGAAATAGTGGGAGGAACATATTCCAGAAAGATCACAGCTCCAGCACCATCAAAATAGCAAAGGGAACATATGAAAATGAGCAGTAGTGAAGTACTTCACTTACAAAAGTCATGAAACCCCCTCCCTCCAACTTCCTCTTCAAGACTATCCAAACAAATCAACAACTCATTACCATTTAAGTCTCAGCTTTGTCCTTTTTGATGAAGTCTTTATCTGTATCCACATATTGCTGTCTTCCCACTGGGAGCACACATGATTCTTCTGTACTAAGTGAAAATAGACTACCTTAAGCTTTGGCACAAAGCTGCAACAGGCAACTCAAGTGATACCGACTGTGGTCACTACAACATACAGTGCTTAAGGAAGTATGAACGTATGTACACACACACTATTGAAAACCAATCAATGGTGGGAAGCAGTGCAGAAACCTTGCTCCAGAAAGACCCAGCAAGACATTGGAGGGGAAGAATTTGGAGGAAAACAAGCAGGAGGAAGATGCAGCAGCAGTTTATCCTTTTCGAAAATGGCAGGAATTACATTTCTAAATCAACATGAATCACCTGAAATGAAATCTGGCAAGTACTTTTGAGCTTTGGCAGAAAAGCATACATGTGAGTCTCATCATACATAAAAAAATCAGTCATCCCATTTCAAGGCTCCAGTCAAATGTAGAGAGAGATGTGTATGCAACTGCATATTGTAAAGGTAATCAGTAAAATGAAGAACAACACTGACCAGCAAAAGCTGACAGCAGGACTGCATATATTATTCCAGAACAGTTGCACCAAGATTTTCATTTAAGGCAGGGGGGGGGGGGGGGGGAGAGAAAAAGAAAAAAAGTAGGTAAGTTCTGTCGAATTAGAGGCTTAGAAACATTTCTTGCATTTTGCAAACCCCAAAGTTGAAACCCCTTTTAATATAAAATTACTTAAAACATTACAAATTAAACATTTTTAGCATTATATTATTAATAGAGGTTGAACACTTACTGGCAGCATGCAATACAACATAATATTTCTGAATACAAAGGGTCTAAGTGCTATAAGCAAACAGCGACAGACAAGCGGTTGTATTTTAATACCATAACACTGTTCTATCTGAAGATGCAACTGTAACTCGCCATCCTAGTCTCTACTGCTGCTCTCCCTGTAGGGCAGATCACCAACTGCTTTGAGACACTGCCATGCTCTCTCCAGCAGCAAGGCTGCCTTCAGATATTTCCAAGCCCTGTTTCCCCTTCCCATCCAGGTAGCACACCACCCCCTCAGCTGTGACCACACACTGAAAAAGGGCGAGGAGTTGTTTCATCCAGTTTACCCAGTAGTACCACAACCGTGTTGATAGAACCAAGCTAGTGGTAGCATATGGTGTGAATGAATCACGGGGGAGGAACACCATACATTGCTATTGCTGCCAAAGTATCACTGGACTGCAGCACAGAGAGCAAGTTTTAAAGCTTATTCCGGTGTTTACTTCAAACCACTGAAGTACTAGAAGATGCTGTGCCAGAAACCTTAGGGGCGACCAACAATTCCAGAGCAAAAGTTTTTTTCCAAATGAACTACCTATGCAACAGACCGCTATTTTGATCTGTCAATAGCAAGTGACATCACAGAGATGGCAGAACTAAGTCAGTTGGATACATGCAATAAAAACTCAACTGTAACAACAGAAGTCTCATGGAGAATTAGATACACAAAGCCTTTTATATGCCCAGTTCCTAGTTTCTAAAATAAACAAATTGCAAAGACTTGGAAACAGATCTCTCTAAAACACAAACCACAAGCTCCCCCAAGGGCTTACACCTCTATGCATTTCTGCCCAGAGCTTTTCACAGAAAGACAGGGTATCCCAGAATTGCACCCCTACCTGCACACACCAGGCAGTGATATCTGGAGGGTCATCACACCAATATTGTAAGACAATACAGGCAGTTTCATATATTGGTAAACTACAAAGCCACATGTATCCCACACCATCAGCAGCTAAAATAGCTTGATTCAACCCGACTTAAAATTTCTAATGAAAGTGTGTTACCCAAAGATTATTTTGTTGGGGCTTTATTTAAGAGGTCATTAGAGCTTTCAATTTGGAGAACAGTAGTAAGGTAACAAAAAAGCCTGGAACACGAATGCTCTTTCACAGCATTAATATCTTGAATTACCTGACTGAGGCTTGGATTTCAGAAGAGCAACATTTGCAATAGGAAATAACTCCATGCAAACATGCCAAAGCATCAGGCTAAGTATGAATTACACAATTACAATTAAAGAGATTGTAGGCTTTTAAGTATGCTTCTCTGCAGGGCTCCTTTAAAGTAGGTTGTCTTAGCTGAAAGGAATCGTGTGGCATATGCAATACAGAAAAACAAATACACACTTGGATACACATGATTTAGTACTGAAACACAAAATTTAGATAAATTATTTTTAAAAAGAGTAGAAAGAAGCTCCTACACTGCAGAAACCTGTATGTTGTGAGCAGGTGTAGTTTGGTTAAAAATTTACATATGGAAGACATTTATTTAAGCCACAACCAGGCAAACAACATTACCTCCATCAGGCCTTTTCTATTAAATCCACATATCGCTTTATTCAAAATGTGTAAAGTCTCTATTTATTTTTTCTTGTAAACAATTTGTCTAGCAATAAAATTCTCATAAGATAACAAGAAGCTGGGGTTCAAATTGGCATGGAAAATTCTATTTACTTCTCAAGCACCCTTGAACTTGGCACTGCATGCTATTTGAATATAAATATATGCTGGGGAAAAAACCATACTCTGAAAACAAAATTACCAACAAATATTACCAAGAGCAGGAAAATTGGTTTAGGGTTGTTTGGGGTTTTTTTTGTGAGCTTCAAAAGAATTTTGGGGGAAAAATTTAGAGAGAAAAACTCCACGTACAACAGGTAACAAGAACTGAAAAAGAGAAAAATACAGATTAACATGTCAACACATCAAAAACAAGGCTCAATTTAGAAACAGAAAGCTAGGCGCAAGCTTCAAAGCCAAGTTTAAAGGTGACTCGGCAAGAGAAAGGAGTGAACGGAAAGTCCAAAGTAGTGAGAGGTAATTCAGGTTGCCTAGTCCTGCCAGAGAAAGGACTTTCATTACAGTTAAGATGGAAGATCATCAGAACATGAAGAGTTCTAGCAGTTACAGCAGAATGGGAATAATTTTCAAAGAATAAAAAAAAAAAACAACAAACAACTACCCCACAAAGAAGCGTTGTGCAAAAACATGTACATGAGAGTTATTTCTATCTTGTCCATCAGTGCCTTTGAATTAGAAAACTGGCATTCATGTTTGGGTTAGTTTCCTTCTCAGAAGATGCTGCAAAGTCCGCTTTCGCTGCCTGCATACCTGGCACTTCCTTTGGAATGTGCAAGATTTCAATCGACATGTCAAGACATCTTCTGCAGAGCTGCTCCCATTCTGACCTAATTACATATTTTCTGGTATCATTAACATGGACAGCTTGCTCTCCTGTAACCCAGCCGGACATTACCTGGGGAAATTCACTATTTGGATTCCACTCCCCCTCCCCACAAAGCTATCATAAGTGAAATCACAGAATAACCTCATGCTGCATCAAAATTTTTTTGTGGGAGAGAAAAAACTTGTAGATCTTCCCTTTAATACTTCTGAAGGAAAGTTCCCTGTCTGCTGAGAGAAGGGAGAAAACAGCGACAGAAAACAGAGAGGAAACATGAACGTGAATTCTTCTGGGGCTTTCAAGATTTATGCTTTTTATACTTCCTGCACTTCAAAAAATTCTTGGCAGAGGAACTACTTCTTAGCAGGATATGTCTCTGCCCTTGCTATGTTAACATCAGATGCCTCTTTGTTAGGTGGATTTTAGCTTTGATATTGCTCTTTGATGACCTCATTTTCACAGAGTTTGTCAGGTCTCCTGTATCTCTTTTTCCAGTTTGGATAGGGCCCCGTTTTGGCCAAAAATGAGCAGAAAACGCACTAGGAGTTCAGCCAAAATCACCTGTACTGAGCTGTGTCATTCTGTTCAGCCACCACCTTTAATCAATCCTTCCCTGTTTTGCAGCTCAGAAGTTTGATACTGCTTTATCAGGAGCAAGCAGAAGCAGAAGTTAAGAAATCTAAATTACTTAATTGCTCATCTTTCAGTAACAAAAACTAGACCAGAGATGATTCACTCTGTCTGCCTGATATGTGAAGTCAGGCAGAAACTTTCAACAATGAATTGGGTGGATAAGGCAGTTCTAAGTATAGCCTACCATCCTCACCCATGCAAAAGAGTTAAAAGATTTTTCATATGTGCAGCTTAGCCACCAGACCTGACAGGGAAGAGAAAGGGGCTCTCAGCAATTTAATCAAGACTGTGTTACTATTCCACAACTGCTCAGCTTACTCATCTATTCGTTTGGCGCTTGCCTAAAACAATGGCAAGTACCAGACTTTTAGAACGCGTGCCAAGAAAGAGTAAAAAAGTTAGAGACCACTCATCCCTAATACCATTCAGCAATGAATGACCTACTTGGACTTCTCAGTGCCTTTCAAAGTTTTCACACCGCTTTCTGTCCTGCCATTTACCTGCAAGAGAAACAAAACACACAGCAACAGCCTGAGTGGCAGCGGGGGGGGGGGGGGGGGCAACAAAGGGGGGGGGGGGATCAAAAAGCCAAGCCAGATTTCAGCAGCACAGCAGGAACCGTGCAGTCCACGACCCAGAGTTCCACATGAACAGCAGAATCGAGGAAGCTCGCTTTCTGCAGAGCTCTGCCTGGAGGTTCAGCTCCCATGCACATATTACTGATGCCTAACAAAAGTGCAATTCTCACTGGTTGTTCCCTCAGTGTGAATGCTAGAAAGGCCTTACCCTTTTTGGCACAAAAAGTTGTTTCAAAGAAACAAAAGAAACCACCCAAAACCTTTCATATAATGTTTTTAAAACCTCTACCCCTGTCAAATTAGGCTGAAATTGGTTTATCGACTTAAAGATTTTTTTTGTTGGCATGAAACACACATAAGCTTTACCATGTAAGCAGTATTTCTTAGGGAACCACAGTGAAAACCAAGTGGTCTACATGAGGTATTTGGGCACCTCAACCACACAAACCTTGGTGCATCAACACTTACTACAGGCACTCATACTCCAAATTTTATAGGAGAGCAACGATATTAGTGACCAAACATCAATGACCTTAATTTCTATGAATCCAAGATGTTTATTGGATAATAAATATTTCCAAAGGGCATTAGAAACAAGCTTGTGAAACAGCCGCACAGCTGTGAAACAACACTACACTAAGGTACAGTTGCGCAGTCATACAGGAACTAAAAACTTGGACTTCAGTAGATATCTGAATCCCCAGTATATGAATGTGACATGTATCCTGCCATAATCAAAAGCTGCACAGTATTAAACTTGATTTTCCTCCTGCAACCACATGCAGAAGCATGGATTCATCAAGATGGGTACTCTTCACAATTTATTTGAACACAAGCGACCCTAACCGCTTTGAGGGTGAGCACAGTAAAGGTGTAAGACTAGGAGCCGGAACTGCAGGGTTCCGTGCCCAGATCCACTACACACTTCCCGGGTGATATAAGTAACTTGCAGAGGTCCTAGGTATTGCAGTCAGTTCATAAAAAGTGAATAACATATGTCCCTCCTACCTTTTATAGATTCTGGCAAGGCCTTATTCATTACTGTTGGCTAAAAGAAAAAAAAGACAGTACCTCGGATATGAGGTTCTGTGAAGAGGCGCATTAAGCACGTTGCAGGATGAATGATAAATCCAGTTAAAGCATTCCTGATTCCTATTTGAGGTGGAAAAAAAACCCTGTTCGTCTATCTTCCTATCATCTCTTGTCACCTGGCATTCATTGGCACTCTAAACACTCTTTATTTTTAAGAAAAGTTGTAACAAAGCCACTGTTGTATTTGAAGGGCAATGTGTATACCAGGAAAATCTAAGCTTTTTGCTAGAGAAAAAAGCCCACACGTGCTTTTCATTCTCTTTGATTTCCCCTCCTCCGCCCTCAAATTTCACTGGCAGGTAAAAAAAAAAAAAAACACAACCACAAAAATGCATTTGGTCAATCAGTAAGTTTTCAAAAGTGTCTTTAAATAGGTCTGATACAATTAAAACAAGAGTTGATTAAAACACGAGGTGTTTAAAGGTGCACTCAGTGTGTATTGTATCATGGCTTATGCGCTACAATATTGCAATATTTGCCAGTCTCGCTTGCATCAAGTATTGCAGTTCTAAAAAGTGAGCAGAAGTTACCACTGCCAAGGAGTCTCTCAGCGGTCTATCAGATTTACACATACAGGCATAGGAAAGTAAAGTTAAAAAAAAAAAACACCAACAACAAACCACTCCGTTTAAAGGTATGGATCTTTATATAATACCAAATTGTGTAAAAACACTTTGGACTCCAAAAGAATCACAGTCTCATCGTGTATGCAAGTCAAACTGCATATTCAGTTTCCTCCTACTAACTGCAAACCCCGTATTTAATTGTTTTTCCAAGAGCTCTGTAAAGTTCCTTCTAAGAACATTTAAAAGCATCTTTTTTATGGAAACAGTAAGCTAAAATGCCAAATATGTCTCATAAGCTTAAGTTCCCTATAGAAAAACTTGTGTGCAGCTGAACACTGGCAAACTGGCCAAACAGAGCCTTCATGCTATGTATTTTACATTTGACACAGAAGAGAATGTAAGCTTTTTAAAATCAAAAAATAAGCTTGGGACAAAGAGCACACAGCTAATGATGCTGGCACAAGGAGCACCACACTCCAGCTCAGGACACATGTTGTAAGCATAGGGTACACATAAAAAACAAAAGCCTTTAAAGCTTTTTTATAACTCAGAGTAAATATGATGGGAATCACAAGTGTTTATAAAGAGTAAACAGATTCCGACTATTCATTGTTCTTTCAAAAAAAAAAAAAGAACAAAGGAACATCACATTAAACCAGAAAGAGGGAGGTTCAGAACAAATAAAAGGTAGCATTGCTTCTCAGGGTTTGAGGTTAAGCTAGGAATTCCTCAGTACAGGATATTACAAATACTGAAAGTTTATAGGACTCGAGAAGAGAACCATTAACCTTATGAAAGAGAGCTCTGTAGCGGCTGCTAAATGAGACAATACCTGTGAGTCCTGAAACCCCCCAGCACTCAGAATATTTTAGGTCACTACCTTGCTCTACTCTTCCTGAGACAAAAATTTGGCAGCTTTTAGGGAGTAGATCAAACACAACTACTTTTACTGTATCCCTGTAAAGGAAAATCCACTCTCAGCACTGAAACAAGAGACCTTTAGAAAAGGCTAATTCATCATATGCCAACCTTTTATTATATCCGCCGGGAGCAGAGGTTGCCTTAAGTTTGTCACAGTACTCCTAGTGTGGATTAGCATCAGCCTGACTTTAGAAGAGCCCAGCCCAACCCTTCGGACACTGCGGAAGAGGGAAGAGGAGGACCTGCCCACGGGGCCGTTCCCGCTTCCCACGCATCCCTGAGCGAGAAATGGGACCAGAGAAAAGCTTGTTCCAAAACACCCCCCTTCCCCCACGCCTCCAGCATCTCCCGGCCCCTGATAAACACATTCACCTCCACAAACACCGCTGAGTGCAGAAGCTGGGACTTGCATCCCACCTCCCACAACCTCTAGAAACTAAGAAAACAACACGCCCCACAGCTGGGGGGTTCATTACCCCGCTACTCCCAAGCTCGCCCTTCCCTCCTCCGGAACCGGCTGCTTCCCCAGAGGGGCAGGTGCCGAGGATCCGCGGGAAGCGCGCGAACAGCCTCCCCCGGGAAGGAAACCGCGACCGTCGCAGCTCCCAGGCCAGGAGAGGCCGGCGCTGGCCCCGGGCCGCCGCCCC
>NW_008825532.1:2387814-2388114 GCF_000699105.1 Pygoscelis adeliae
TACCTGAATGTTTTAGTACGGTCGGCAAATGGTGTACGTCGCCCTCTGTCCCCCTTCCCAGCGCTGGGAGGTGTTACACAGCGGAACCCTCTCGGGGATCCCCTGCCTCCGCGGCCTCCTTGCTTCCCAGTCGCTTGCCCAGTATCGACCTCTCGCACCCAGGCAGTTTCACACCTATAAAGGTCTTTGCAGAGGAGAACGTCAAGTCCCTGCTGGAGCTGCAGGGAGCGATGACATTTCCCTCGTGCCCACAGTTGCCATCTCCCTCCTAACACCTCCCGGGCCCAGCTCCCCTTCCCC
>NW_008825532.1:2388305-2394941 GCF_000699105.1 Pygoscelis adeliae
TAAGCTCAGCTCACTCTGCTGCCCTGGGGCTCTGCATCCCCCCAGAAATGCCAGGGTCAGGCAGAATGCCAGGCTGTGAGCACCCTGGCCCCAAGGAGACCTGGCACAGGCACAGGCTGCCTGAGGTACAGACGAGGGGGCTCCTCCCATTGTCCTGCCCCATTGTCCTGCCCCAGCCGGGCACAGGAGAGGGAGAGACAGATGGCAGGGTTCAGCCCACTGATGTTTCTTAAGCACCTATCAGGAATTTCAGAGTATAACCTTTGCTCTGGGTTTTTATTACTCGCCCCTTCTGAACACCTCCCGGGCCCAGCTGCCCTTCCCCGCCACGGAGGGAGTGAGGTGGTGGTATGGGGGGGTTAAGCTCAGCTCACTCTGCTGCCCTGGGGCTCTGCATCCCCCCAGAAATGCCAGGGTCAGGCAGAATGCCAGGCTGTGAGCACCCTGGCCCCAAGGAGACCTGGCACAGGCACAGGCTGCCTGAGGTACAGACAAGGGGGCTCCTCCCATTGTCCTGCCCCAGCCGGGCACAGGAGAGGGAGAGACAGATGGCAGGGTTCAGCCCACTGATGTTTCTTAAGCACCTATCAGGAATTTCAGAGTATAACCTTTGCTCTGGGTTTTTATTACTCGCCCCTTCAGTCCGGGGGAGAGGGTGTGCTGCAGCCTGCACACGGGGCTGGGCTGGGTCTGCTCCTCTGGAGCTGGTGCCAAGGTCCCCGGCAGCTCAGGAGCTGGCACTGCTCAGCTGCTGAAGCACTTGACTGTCAGTTGCTTGGTGTTCCCAGCTCCTCGTCTTCCTCCTCCGACCAGCTCAAGCTGTCATCCGAGTCCTCCCCCTGCGCTGCCCCTGGCTCCTCTGCATTGGTAGCCTCCTTCTTTTGCTCACCACAGGAGTGTGACGTGCTTTGGGGGAGCTCCAGCCTGGCCCAGGAGCCAGGGCTGACTTTGCAAAGCGTGATCTCCACCTTGGTAGGGACCATGCTCACAAAGCTCTTCTCTATTTCAATGACCTAGAGAGAGGGAAAGGTGCAGTGAGCTGGGCAGGGGAGGGCAGGCAGCATGTGCTCATCCTTCCCCTTACTGGCAGAGCCCTGCCAGAGGAGAAGAGAGGAGAGATCTCCTCTCCTCATGTGCCAGGAGACAGAGCAGGATGAAACCTGGACTCTAGCTGAGCTTCACAGTGTTATGTCTAAGCAGCACCGCAGTGCTGGTACAGAGCTCAGGAGAGCTCAGCTAGCCGCAGCCATGTGCCCGGCTGTGGTACAGCCCTCTCCCCACGGCAGTGAGCTGCGCTGAGGCACAGGCACACCCACACCCGGCAGCACACTTTGCTGCCTGCGGATGCAGGCAGCAGGCACCAGAAATAAAGGCAAGAAATGCGCATGCAAATTCCTGAGTCTCACTGCTTCTCCCCAGCCAGCAAGCAGCAGAGAAATCAGAGAGCGAGTCCCCACAGGCACAGCAGGATTGCAGGGGGAGACAGGGACCTTCTGGGCCAAAGACCCTTTGGGGTTGTCTGGGACCAAACCCAGAACACCAAAACCCAGCAACGTCCAGCTCTGCTCTTAGTCCAGGATCGATTGGTGCAGACACCAGCAGCCTCTGAAACAGCCCTCCTCACAACCCCTAAGGCATTTCCTAGCAGAGATGGCAATAAATGCCAGTACCTAGGTGACCTGGCTTGCAGACCATCCCAACAAGAGCAAGCCAGTGCTGTAGCAGCGTTTAAAAGAGTGCCAGGGTGCCTCAGGTAGTGCAGAGCAGTCAGACAGGCACCGAGCCCAGGCACAGTCCTGGCATAGCTCCCAGGGGATGCTACCACTATGGGATCAATAGAGAAAAACCTGATTTCCCCATCAGCCTTTGCTGCTATAGAAAACTGGAGCTCTGGAGATAAACGGGTCCTTTCTGCTGTGACAGCCGTGGTGGACCTGTGTTCTCTGCAAGGCTTCGAGAGCTGGCAATGAATCACACCAAGGGAGGGACTACAAAATGGTTGTTTGTTCCACAGATGTGCCAGCTGGGGAAGAGATGGTGTCCTGGGGCCCACAGCATTTCTATGCAATAATACAGTCAAAGTCTGCCTTATGCTCCATGCACAGGAAGGACTGTGCAGAAATTGCAGCAACAACCATTTTGCTGCTTTTTCAAAAGTCTGAGAATCCTGACTACGCAGAGAGTAATTTTCCTTACTGGGAGCCTGTGTTTGGGGCTGCAAATGCTTCTCCCAGAGCACAGGCTGCCCCACAGAATTGCAGCCCAGCTCCATGCAGACCACTGGAATAGCAAAATCAAAGTAAACAGGATCTTACCCCCCAAAGATCCAGTTCTGCCTGGAAAATCTTATTCCCTTCAAAGATGACATGAACCTCAAGCTGAAAGATCAACAGAAAATTATCTGAGTGGGTAGCACAGCACTGCCAGAGCTCTTCCCCCAGACAGTGCAGCTGCCTTCCAGCACCATAACGCATCCCACATCCTGGCTCCGGTGTAATGGTCTGGTGATCCCCTCTGCACCTGGAAGCATTTCACCCCCTTCAGAGCATGCTGGGTTCACCTCTGCCACCAGTTGAGGGATTCAAGGCCAGCAAAGCCACCCACTGAGGCTGAAAGCCACTGAGGCAGAGTGGCCAGGCAGATGCTGCTGCAGCAGCGAAGCCACTGGGCTCTCAGCTCGGGGACGGCAGGTCGGCAGTGCCAACCTCAGCTGCAGTAACAGACCAAACAGGCCATCAAAGAGCACCAGGCTAGTCCCTGGCTCATCAAAATCAGGTGCCATGAAAGCGCGCATTCCCAGCCCAGCTCTGTCAGCCCCACTCACCACAGTGCGGTTGGCTTTCACGCTGCTGAGGGTGGGCAGGGGGTTCTTGGCGTAGACCGTCACCACCACCTGGCTGCTGGTTTGGTGCCAGTCGTGCCGGCACGACACCGCCTTCTTGTCCTGCCAGGGAGAGGAACCCATCGTGGCATGGCATCTAGCCCAAGCACACCCCAAACAGAGGGGATGTCTGTGCCGGAGGATGCTCCTTCGCACGTCTCCTTCGCAAGAGCGCCAGCTGAGGTCGGCATCGGCTAAGCAAGATCAAACCCTGCCTTTTTTACAGGTTTTTGAGGGGAGGTGGTTCATGCGAGGGTGGGCCACCCCTGCCAAGCTGTTCCATGCAACATGGGGCATCTGTGCTGTGCTTGGGGTTGCCCTAGAAGGTCGTGTTAAGACCAGAGACATCCCCTTCTTGTTCCAGAGCCACTCTGCTGTGCCCAAGCTCACAGGTGCTGTACACAGTCAAGAAGCTCAGTCTGGAGGGCAGTGCAGGGGCTGTTGCTGGACATAGATCATGCCACCATGATCTAAATTTGGGAGACAGATGAGCCCCAGCTGGCCACGTCTCACCTTTCTCCCACAGGACCCCCACATCATCCATGCCACAGGCAGTTTTGGCCCCACCAGGCATTTCTGAGCATCAGCAGGATATAGACCCCCTGCAGCCCTCAGCGTTGCCAGCTAAAGAAACACCCCAGGAGGAATCCCAGCCCCAAACTCAGGTGACAATTAGCACAAAGCACCTGCATTACAACATCACAGTTCATTCACTGCAGCCTCCTTTACATCCACTATATATTTTCTGCTCCAGTACAAAGAACAGACTGGGGTCAGAGAGGGTTGCTCAGAGCAATGCTGACTCAGAGGAACACGTTGCACTTTCAGGGGTATCCTGGGCCACCTTGGTGCAGCTTTCCCAGCTCAAGCCTGTTTCCAGCCAAGAACTTTCCTGTGGAAACTTATACACACATACACAATATTGGGAATTGGGATCTTCTCTCCATTGCCCTGCCACAACACCATGTCGCTATGCAGATGAGGTCCCTCCTGGGAAGCAGTTGCAGAGGGAAAGCTTTGTTAAAACCAAATTCAGTCATCTGAAGTCATCTGTCAAAACTTTTGGGGGTTTTTTTGCAGGGCTTTTCCCATGCTCAGCTGCTTGTCCCTGTGCGGCAGCCTGCAGCGCTGGCTATGGCATGCCCGGGGCCAGCTCCTGCCTTGTTCAGCTTCCTATTGCCTGTTGGGTGTGAGAGCTGACATGTTTTGTGAATGCAGGAGCAGCATTTTAAACAGCAAATGAGTGAAGATTAGACATTCAAACCCTGTGCAGTCGTCTGTTGGCAATTATGAAAATTAAGAAAATTAAATGCAGAAACCCATGTGAATGCAGAGCAAGGGAAGGAGCACTCCTCAGGTGCCAGTAACAGCACTTTGCTCACACGAGTTGCCCCCGCCGAGACCTTACCCCCTTCCCCGTCCAGCAGTGCCGCCCGCTGCTGCAGCCTGGCTGCTCCAGGAAGGTGCTGAAGTCTGTCGTTTTGACTCTGCAGCAGCTCCAGTACTTCATCCTGGGGAAGACAGGGTGACCTGAGCAGGGAGCACCCACGGGAGCAGGAGAGGGGACCACAGCTGGCTTCGGGGTGGTGGCAGAGAGGGGCTCGGAACCAGCAGCCTCCCCACCCACGTGTCACCCTGGGGGGAGTCACCCACGATTGCACCAGCCATGCTTGCTTGAGGCCACACAACCTTGTGATGCAGCACTTTGAGCCCTCAGCAGGGTCAGTTTGCTCCCCCGTAAAGGGTTGTTTCTTACCCCTCATGGAAGACAGGAACGCCAGGGTGGAAAGTACAAACCTCTGTGTTGCTCTCTGGGCCCTGGTAGATCTGTGGAGTGAGAAGCAGAGGAAAGTTTCGGCTGTGCCTCTGGCATGGCATGGCATGGCATGGCACAGCTAGGCGTCCGCCCATCGGTGCCCATCCCTGCATAGGGCACAGCATGATGCCCAACATCACCCTTTCACCGGGTCCAGCATCTGTAAGGACTTACTCTTGGACCATGCCCAGCTGGCAGCCCGGCATTGGTCCCTGCTCCCTGCCGGCAGGGCAGCCCCTCTGGCCTTGCCGGGACCCCACTGTCATCCCCATGACGCTGGCAGCAGCCCTTCCCTATGCCCTCTCCCAAACACAGCCTGGTCCCAGCTGGGCAGCACTGGGACAATGGGCAAGTTTGGACACCACAGAAACTCGCTCTGAGGTGCAAGGGGCCGTTCGTCCATCCTGTCCCTTCCCCTCCTTCCCAGAGCATGTCAGTCTCATGTCCTCATCCACCTCCCGCCTTTTGCTCCCTGCTCGCTCCCCTCTCTGCTGCTTTCCAAGCATGCTGCCAGCCCTCCCGCAGCTTGGACCCTCCGGCATACGCCTCAAGGCAGGCAGACAGTCCTACACAAGGCAGTCGTGGGGCAAGACAGGGAGTGGGCTGTGCTGCATTAATTAAATGCAGGTGAGAATTATTCCACGTGCATTTTACCTATATGCTCATATCCTGAATATGTGCTATATTTCATTGCAAGCAATTAGCAGCAGTGAAACACGAATGTACCACCAATCCAGGAATCTAGAAGCTTCTTGAAGGAACGTGGCTGGGAGGTGACAGAGGCAGCCACTCCAGGGATGGGATGAGCAGGAGCATACAGAACCGATGGGCACTGCCACCTCCCACCCACCCGGCACCCTGCCCCACACCTGGTGGCAGCTGGGAGACATGCCCCCACACCAGACCTATGGTGCTCCCGGCCATGCAGTGCAGACCGTGCAAAGATGGGACTCTGCTGGGTACTCACTGCCTTGCAGGCTGCGTTCTTGCAGGTGGTGCCAGCTCTCACCTGGGCAGCTGCCTCCCCTGCGAGAGCAACACAGCTTCACCCCGGGGCACGCACCACCTGTGCCTGCCCCCAAACCATGCAGCTCCACTGCCAGCTCCCCAGCTTAGCACACATGGCCCCTGAGCACAGCCCACTGCAACGCGCCTCCAGGATGCAGCTCTGTGCGTTTGCAGGTGGCTGAGCATGCAGCACCCGCCATCCTGCCCTGAACCTGCCATGCAAAACCCCACAGTGAACTTGCCACGTGCAACCCCACCGCCATCTATCAGCTCATCACTACCTGCACAACTGCCTTCAGGTGCCTCATCCTTGGAGGACAGGTTCAGTTTCTCCAGTGCCTGCTCCAGAGACCTGGATACTTTAATTGGCAGCAGTTGTCTTGGCTCATCAGAGCTGGGAAACAGCAGCAGCAAAGGCCGAGTGGGTTTTTTTTTTCAATTTAAGTGTCATCACCTCTCCTGAGGAAGCAGAAGGGCAGGACACATGCAAAAGAAGTGGCACAGCAGGGCAACACTGTTAGCTGAGCCCATCTCACCTTGGTCTTTCCCGCTGCATCTTCTCAGCTGATTTTGGTCCTTGGATGATGAGCTCCTCCACTGGTTTGGCCTTCAGCTTGTCTGAGGTCTCCTCTTGGCTGAAAGGCTCAGGGGGCTTCTCCTTGCTGTGAAACCCCTTTGTGCATCCCTGAGCAGCAGAGGCAAGCCTGATGCGTGCTTTGCCCTCCCTAACCTGGCAGCTGCTCCCAAACCCTGCGAGTTTCCGTGCTCTGATGGCTTTGTGTCCTGCAACGATGGGCTCTGACCCTGCACCAGGGCAGTGGCTGTGTCTGCAGGGATTTCCGGGAACAAGACGGTGTGGCAGCCTCACAGGGGCCATGGCAGACAGGTCTCAGCTCTGCTGCACCCCAGCCTGTCAGCTGAAGGGCAGCAA
>NW_008825532.1:2395008-2401142 GCF_000699105.1 Pygoscelis adeliae
GCTGGCACTTGGGACATTTGTGTTCATCCCACAGGATCCTGGTGGGGGATCCCAGCCCCTTCCAGCACCCTTCTCTGGAAGCACATGCCCCACACTTTGGGAGCAGCACCCTTGCTTGCAGGCTCCTTGGAAGCAGATAAGAAATCCCTAGCTGGCAGGGCAAAGGGGGCAGCCTTGGCGTGGAATGGGGACAGGACAGGGCAGGGCAAGGGCAAGGAGGAGAGGACAGAGGAGCAGCAGGTGCATTTGGGCTGGCGGGTCACTTACCCTTATGGAGAGGAACTCAGAGAAGTCTGTTGTGCGTTTCTTGCAACAAGACCAGCCCTAGGCACCAGGAGATGAAAAACTGGTCAGGTGTGGGCAATCCTGCCAGGCACAAGGTCCCTCCCTGCAGCTGCAGCCCTGGCTCCTGCCCGACTCACCTTCAGGGCATCATGGAAGATGGGGATGCCTGGGTGATACAGGCAGGAATCTGAAAAGGGAAAATCAGGCAGAACCTTTCAGGAGGAACAATCCTGCCCATGAGCCACCCATGACGCCCGGCAGCTCCTGAGCCAGATCCTGCCATGTGGGCTGCCTGTGCTGGGCTCGGCTTAGCCCTGCTGGGCAGCTCAGGCCGTGGCATGGCGGCCAAGGCCACAGACCACAAAAGCAGTATGCATTTCTGCTCACCCCGATGCAAGGCAGACGAGCCCACTTACCCTTGGTGTTCTGCTCAGGATCAAACCTCTGCCCGCAGCCCTTGTTGTAGCACAGTGACGCCATAGCTCAGGCGTACTTGCAGCTTCCTTCACTCCTTCCACAAAAATCCTATCAATTTCATCCCTGCCCGTGATCCCCCCTCTGCTTCCCCGCAGTTTCCAGCCCAGGCACCAGGAGGTGGCTTTGCCTATCTTTGGAGGCAGCCGGAGGAGGTGGCTGGTAACTGGAGAGCAGGCTAAAGATGGACATAGCAGCTCAGCAGCTGACGGGACCTGGCGCCCATGTTATCTTGAGAGGCATTTCTGTCCTGCCCTTGTGTCCGGCAGAGGGAGTGGGCACTGCAGGGTGGCTCTGCACCTGGGGTGGACAGAGGACTTCCCAGTGCCTGCCATCCTGCCAGCATCTGGCATGGAGGCATCGGCACCACCTGCTCACGCTCAGGTCGGGGCAACCTGTGACTCCTCTTGACCAGCTGCTCTCAGTTTCTTTAGCATTTATAGAAGCAGCTGAAAGTTTCCTGCAAAAGAAGGGAAGGGGCTTCCCAGAATCCCAAGGCAAAACCTGTGCTGATCTCCCGCAGCCCCAAAAGGCACAACTATCTGCTAGACAGAGGCACCAGCGGACCAAAGCAGTGCGTGTGGCCAAGACATCCTTAGATGCAGGGTCTCGTACAACTCAGGGGTGAAATCTGTCCCCTGGAACATTGTTGTCATCACAGAAGAAGAGTGCAAAAAGTTACATGGGCCCCCCGTACCCAGGAGGGGTTTGCTCGGACTCCCTGCTCCCATTCTGAGACCCAAGGGTTTTCCTCTACAAACAGGAAACCCTCTTGACATCAAAGATTTTATTTAGTTCCTACAAGCATCTAAAACAAATATTATTTTCTTTTTGTTGTTTCTGTTTGCAGAGACAGCTGTTTCCTGGTTGCTGCCCTGACCTGCTAGAGCACACAGCATCTGGAAAGCGTTTCTGCTCAGGAATCGGGTTCGACATAAGCCCTTGGCACTATCAGACAGCGCAAAGGGCAGGGCCTGCAGGCAGCAGCTGCCCAGGGAGTCTGCTTGGGAGGAAAACCCACAAGGTCTGCCGTGGCTGATGTAACCCCATCCCTGTCCCACGATGTTTGTTTAACCTAGTTAATCCCCCTACAACAGCCTGCAGGATCTGCTGCCACCCCAAGGGGATCTCCAAAGTCTGGAGTTAGGATGAACCCTTGCCGAAATTCTGGAGCTCACCAGGGAGATGACTCCAGACTCATTTCATACTGCTCTGCTGCTCCACCTCCAGCTCAGTTCTGCCATCTCCACCTTGAGACACCCCATCCAGCAGCAACATCAGGCTTCTCCTTGTCATCTTGTTAGCAAGGAAGATGGTCCTGCTAGAGGGAGGGACACGTATCACCATCACCATCAGGCCTCCTTATTCCTGGGTAGCCTGCGTATAAACCCACATCCAACCCAAAAGCTGGGAGGGAAACATGAGGGCACTGGGGAACCATCACACCAGCATGAGCCACGTAGCTTCAAGCTGATACCTCCCTCGAAGGATTGGAGTGCCTCAAGACACAATAAATGACCCAATGGCCCAAAGGTGGGTAAAAAAATGCTGCTGGCATCCAGAGCCTCTGCTCAGGCGGGAGGGATCACTTGGGACCCAGGAAGCTGGGCAGAGCCCTGTGACAGAGGAATTTGCAGCCCTGGGGGCTGAGCAGAGCTATAGGGTTTCAGATCTCCTTGTCCTTTCCACTAGTGGTCAGCAGGGCTGCAGCTGTCACCATCCCTGTGCCAGTGAGAATCTGGAGCTCAGGTTACCTCGCATGCCTTAGAGGAAACACCAAGAGGATGCTGTGGCTGACCCACACACCAAGGCTCATCACAGAGGGACCAGCAGGTAGCTGGAGGAAGGCTGCGTCTGAGCAGAGTCCACTCAGCACCCGAGGAGCAGCAGCAGGCAGCCAAGAGCATGCAACAGCACTGCTCTGCCCTCGTTCCTCTGCTGCAAATGTCTGCAGGGAACAAGGTGGCTTGAAAGACAGAACCTACTGGGAACATAGCACAGTGACATACGGTAAATTGGGGTGTCCACAGGTCCTGGCCCAAGGGGAGGCTCCCCAGGGAGGACAAGGTGAGGGGGTGCAGCCTGGGAGACAGACATGAGACATCCACCATGAAACAGAGACGAGCTCCAGGGGAACTGCTCAGTCAACTGCCAGTCAAGGCCCTGCTAGAGCTGGTGCTTTAAAAATGAGGAAAAAAGAGGAGATGAGGTTCAGGTGATGGCAGAGAGCATGCTGGACTGCACATCCATCATGCAGCGCCTAGTTTGAAGCTGTGGCTTATAGCAGTTGCATTTGGGCCACAGGGCTGCGTTGCTGAGTCCGGCCCCCCTCCAGGGCAGAGCTCCAAGTAAAGCAGAAGTCACCGTGTGAGCCGGCTGAGCAGGACCAACACCTTTGAAACAAGTTTGCAAGGAACAGGCCAGCTGAGAATTAAAAATAAAGCCTGTTTGTTTTATGTGCACTTAATTTGATATGTAACAGAACGAAAAGGAAGTAGAAAAAAAGGACCAAATGATTCTCAAACCCAAGTTAATGTGCTTGCCGTTGAACGATCAGGGTCAGTGTAAAACAGCCCCCCAGAGTCCTGAGGAGAACATGCTGGATGCCTCTGGGTAGAGAAACCCAGCTCACCCATGACCCTTCAGTCGTTCAGGATGCTTTGTGGAGCCCAGGGTAGCAGGAAGGGAGTGCATTTCTAAAGCATGGAGTAGTTCCTCCATTTAAAAGGCTGGTTAGGAGAAGGAAGATTCCTGACATACATATTACTGCTACGTATGCTACACAAACCTAGTAGGCAGGATTAATGTTTTAGTTATCTGGGAAAATAAATCTTCCCTGTAAAAATATGTGCTGAGCAATTCTACAGCAGAAGCTCTGCCCGGCCATTCTTCTTCTGACAGCACTGCTCAGGGGTTATGTACCGGCTGTTGTCTAAAAGGTCTGCACCGATTGTACTCAACAGCTCAGAGAACAGGTTTGAAAAAGACCAGAAAACCATCAGAAATGGGGATGTGGGCAATCTTCATCTCTCCATTCAACACCACCACCCTTCCGCAGCTTGGGTTATTACAGGGCTATTGCCCCAACACTCTGGTCTCACTGAACAATGACACCTTCAAACTGGAATCAGCTCCCCAGCTGATGGGGATTTTCTCCCTGTAGTTCAGGCAGTGACTTGCTCCTAGAGACAATTTTGTCTCCTCGGAGCTGAGCTGCTAAAAGGAGCCCATTTACTCCAGTGCTCGTTTTGAAAATGCATGCAATATTCCTCATCAAAAAGTGCACTTCGGTCGTCAACAGGAACCAGTCCAAAAAGAAGAGTTCAGTCTACTCCTAAGACTCAGTTTTCTTGTCATTAGCTGGCATCTATAATAAAAACCTGCTGCACAAAATAGCCTGAACTGGCAGGGAGTGTGGGGTTTTACAGGTTTTCCTTTGGAGGGTCCTGTTGCCTTAAAGCTTTGGTCACTATGAACTCAGGTAGAGCAGAGTGGCCAGGCTGTAGTGAGGTAAAGTGTCCCAAAGGCAGTGTTGTGCCTGGCTGTGCTCCCTGCTTTCTTCTTCTTCGTTTGGCTACCTCTGGCACTTGGGTGACTCACCAGGTAGACAAGCAGGTACCCAAGCCATGACCAAGACAGAAAAGAGAATAATGGCTCCTTTCAGCAAGGAGCTGAAAGATGTGACAGGAAGTCACATCTTCCTTCTTTCAGCTCCCAAAGGTAGCTCACTGGAGAAGTAGTTCAGCATATTCCACCACTTGTAGCTTTCTATGATAAATGACAGCTTCTAGTGAGATGCACTGTGCCAGAAAAAAAGAAGAAATGTTTGTCTACTGCTTTGATGTGACAAAATTATCCAGGTATCAGTTGGATTTTTCAGATTTATCTTCGATTCTTGCAAATGCAGTCACTGTTGTTTAAGGGGAAGCTGCATAAAGCACAAGTTGTAACTTCTGAAGCCCACAAATGGCAGGGGTTTAACGCTAAGAGCAAAGTCATAAGAACAAGACTGCTCATCAGTCCTTGGTCTGATATGAAATGATACTGCATAAGTGCATTTTAAACAAGCTGATCAGATATGACAGCAAAAGGCAAGGGTGTCTCTTCATGATAGTCAAAATACTTCATCGGTCTGCAACTACATAATAGCCAGCAATCTGGAAAAGCATGCAGAGAAAAGCATTCCCTTCTGCACGCTGGCTAAACCTCAGCACATCACAACAGTCCTTATGCCAGAGTCCAGTCTCTGGAGCTGCATTTGCTGCCTTATCCAAGCAGTGCACGCACCACCAGCAAAACCCAAAGTGCTTCAGCAGTCTCCAGCATCTGGAAGTGGAGTGAGGCAGCCTTGCTTGCTCCTGTGCCCAGCCTTAAATGGTTCTGCACTACAAGCAGTCCCTAGTGCCATTTCCTCCTGCTGCATGCCTCTGAAAACCTTAGTAATGGTTTGCTTTACAATTTCCTTACTAGAACCTCAAATGACAGGTTTTCAGTCTCCTCCTTTAAAGCAAATGAGAATAGTTACCTCTAGCATTCACACCAGTGTAGTTTCAGTTTTCTTCCTTTGCTGTCACTAGATCTTCAATTTTCACCTCATACCGGTCTTGTTAGATGGACTTTGAGCAGTGCTAAATCCCTCCTTCCCCATGATTTTTACACCCCCTGTTTCCCCCAGGGAAAGGCAGTAACCAGACCGATCCTTATCTTACACTTGAATAGGATTGAGGCAGCAGCAGAGTACCGTTGAACATTTGAGCTCTGCTGTTTCCTTAAGGCAGCAACTTCTCTTTTGACTGCTCACCAACAAGCCAGCCAGCTGAACAATGGGCAGGAGAATGAGAGACAATACAGACACCTGGGTGGAACTTCACAGTTTCTTCTCCTAATATTTCACACTTTGGAATTAAATGATGTACTTACCAAACACCCGTGGCATTAGCAAATGTCTGCCAGCCATGTTCCAGACACAAGCCACAAGAACAGATGCATCCTCTCCACAGGGCAACAGAAAAGCTAATCAGCATTCTCACCAACTTATTTGAGATTTTGCAATATTTAGCTATCCTATAGCAAATGTGCCAGGTGAAAAACATCACCAAACACCATACTGTACCTACAGGTAAGTCACAATCCCCCTGATAATCACCATTAAATACCGTATCACCTCAGCAAGCCAGCTACTAGTGCTGATGCTTTCAAATGTAGAAAACAAAAGAAAACAAGCAAAAGAAACAAGTGCATCAGCTGCAGTCTCTTCAATACAGCTTATCATCAATCATCCTATTCCAGGCTAATTATAAGCCATCAAATGACAGGGGTAAACCAATAAAACCTCCGGAGTGATTATTTCATCTTTACCTACTTACAGAGTACCT
>NW_008825532.1:2401375-2402925 GCF_000699105.1 Pygoscelis adeliae
CTTACAGAGTACCTACAGGACCAAACTCTAATTTTTTAAGGTTATTGCCTTGGTAACATTAGGCATCTGAAAATGTTTCCATCTTCCCTATTATTTCACAAGTCTGTAAGGCAGCTCCTTTTGCTCACAGGCTGTAACTCTTTCTCCCTCCCTCTCCCACCTAAATTTCTTCCTAAGCTTCCCCCTCCCATCTCAAGAGCTTCAGTGTGAGAACACAACTCACAGAAGGCTCCTGTCGCTGCAGATTCCCTCACGATTCCCCACACAAGATAAAGCGTTACTGTTGCCACTGTCGGCTGCCAGCCCTCCAGTTCCTGCCCCGGTTCGGAGCGCTGCAGGAAGGTCTGCATCCCAGCCAGAGGGAACTGCAGCACAGGGCAGACAGACAACTCTGCACTATGCAGATGAGACAAATTGAACTCCACACTCCCACTGACACATGAACAAGTCTCGCATCTTGCTTCTCTGCATCCACAGCATAGACACATCCTAGGTGCATCAGGAGCTCTCTTATTGTATTCTGAAATGCTGAAGTTGAAGGTCTCACTCCAACACACAAATAGAACTCATTCTGTGACAAGGAGAACTGTTAGAAAGTACTCAGGGGTTGAACACTCTCTTCCTGGAGCTATGCAAGAACAACTTTTGTGCCATCATCTGAAGCTTGATTTACTTCAATCCATATGTACACATTTTATTCAAAAAACAGAAGAGAGAACACACCAGATAAAAAAGGCTTAAAATCCACTTTAATAATGCATTCCTGGAACATTCCTCGGACAAACTTAAACTTGTTAGTGGGACAATTACAGCTTGTGTTCAAACAGTTTACACTAAATGAAAAATCTTGTAGTACTTCTACACAAAAGACAGGCAAGGTTAAGATTATACAAACATTTGTTTCAGTTAAATCTTCAGCATGAGATACAGTATCTTTGTCCAATAGATTGTACTTTACTACCAGTAAAAATAAACAGTGATACAACACGTTATCAAAAAAATCCATCCAAACAAGAGCCTCCCAGCCATTCAGGCTGCACATGACGGTCAACTACTTTAAAGAAACAGACGGTCCAGATAAAAAGAATAGCTACAAGTTAGGAGGAAAGAAAAAAAAAAAAAAAAGAAAGAAATGAACATAGAATCTCCCCAATTCACTACATGACAGATCATTTGGAGCTATATAAATTTACAGAACCACGGGAGCTGCAAAGTACCCAGATGCTGCCCTAGTTCTCCAGAGACTTCCCTGTGCTCTTAAGCAAGGTACACTACACTAAAAAAATGCCAAGACATACTGCAATTTTATCTAGTTTAGTCTCAGGACTCCGGCTGCAAATAGGAAACCTGGAATGGTGAAGGCATTAGGGTCCTTGCCAGATTTTACTGTTACTGAACAACCACGGCAGCCTCCCAGAATCCATGTTTCACATTGAAATTATAGGAATGCACCACATGAAATTTTCTAAAACCTTTACCAGCCAGACTGCACTCCCCTTGTCCTAGAGTGGCTTTACCAAACCAGGCTCTAATTAACTATTTTTAATATC
>NW_008825532.1:2402963-2417062 GCF_000699105.1 Pygoscelis adeliae
GATTCCTTTCCTCTTTGGGGCGTGTGCAGGGGGTAGGTTAATCCTTCTAGTATCTGCGACGCTTGTTAGGGCCAAAATCACCCCCTGGATTTCCTCTGTTGAAGGCAGGTGGGTTCCCTCCCATCGCTCCGAGGCCTTCCATTGCACCGCCCTGGCCAAAGCGATCTGCAGGTGGTGGTGGAGTCTTGTGATGAGGACAAATGAAGAAGAGGCAGGAAGAAGAACAAGGAACAACAAAGGGCAGTTAAAAGCCATTTGAGTTGATTCAAATTCTACCAGGATTCCACAATTCCAGCTGACCTTGCTACAAACCTTCACCCCACCAAAAACATCCCCAAAACTGCACTGACAGGACCACTGCAGGACCAAGTCTCTTTCTCCACATAACTTGTGGTCAAGCATACTGGAATACAGTTTGCACCATCTCACAGACTAGTGCCCTGCTGTGGAGCATGTGAGTAATGCAGTCTGGGAAAGGAGAACTTCACATTTCCATCATATTCCTTCACTCAAACTGAATACAAATGAGGATCAGCATACTGATACTACAACACTATCACAATCCAGGTGTACGCAACACTCCAATTCCAAAATAAGTCTGCAAAACTAGTCTTGTGCCCTGATCATATCCTGTTATTTCCATTCCTTTGGCTCTCCCCTCTCCCAGCTGGGTTAGCGCTATTGCACAGCCTCTTCCTTCCAGCAGGGAGAAGATGATCAAATGATAATTCAGGTTGGAAGGTACCTCAGGAGGTCTCTAGTCCAACCTCCTGCTCAAAGCGGAGTTGGCTATGAGGTCAGACTAGGTTAGTCACGGCTTTATCCAGTCGGGTCTTGAAAACATCCAAGGATGAAGACTGCACAACCTCTCTGGGCAACCTGCTCCACTGCTTGAATGTCCTGATGGTGGACATGGTACTTCCTTTGGGGAAGGTACTGGAGACAACCACTGCCTCTTCCTTCCCCTTGGACTGGGGCTAAGTGACTACATAGAGCAGAGCTGCTTTACATGAGGCTCCTGCGTTCCATTTATTCTTTGTCCACAGGTTTACAGCAGTGATACATATATGCACATCATAATTGGTATTAGTACTGTAAATGACTCCATGGTATTGCCTGGTTCTACAGAACACAGACCCAAACTTCAGTAAAATTGTCGATGGGGAGGTCCCAGGGACTTTGAATGCTCACTTCGCTGTCAGTGCAGGGGAGGCACTAGCAGTAACACAGCACTCCTACCTTTTTCCCTTCCCTACAGATGAAAAATTCTGAGTAATCATGAACTTATCCTGTAGGACACATCACAGGGAAGAACGCTGCAATCACTCCAAGCAGCTGGAGCAAACATGCAAAGTAACTGCTCCCTACATGAATAAAAAGCTGGAATACGTGGGCCCAGTAACTCCTAAAACCAAGCACATGGCCAGGATAAATAGTTTCCAAAAAGACTATACATATTTCTGGCCGTTAGGGAAACAGCTTATTGCTTTTTGGTCTAAATTGTATTATTTCATCATATTGATCTGAACTCACCTCCCTTTTCCATTCCTCTCTTCATCTTCCCCCTTAATTTCCTTGTGTAGTACACATTCCCTTAACCTCAGCCACTCCACTGTCCCTACCACTTAGGTACAAAATCTTATAGCCAAATAAAACTGTTCTTTATGACAAAAAAAATTTCCGTGATGTAGCAGTCATGATAGATCAAGAAGTCTAAGTAGGAAGGTTTGCAGGAAAATTGTTTATTAGACCAATTGATATAAACTGCTAAAGGAAGATGAACTTTCAGGACAAACTTGACTATGACTGCTGCTGTTTCTGCTGCTGACCGGAAGTGCTGACACTGTGAGAGGATCGATCGTCTGTATGACAGAGAGGAATGACAGATGCCACAGAAGCCATGGTCTATTGTAAAGCTCTGCAGTAAAGTTTAAAACTAAATTAAATATAAGAATTAAAAAAGGCAAATAAATAAGCATAACCCCCACTGATTCTTTGCTCTTTACCTCCTAAACAAATTAGCTGAACTCATTTTAGCATAGTCATTTTAACCTATTAGCATAGGAGATAACTGTTTTTAAAACTGGTGATGGACAGAACATTCCTGAAAGCTTGGCTTTATGCCTGCAAGAATCTACTCTCAAAACACTCTCATTCAACAAAGTGCTTCCCATTATGCCATTTAAAAAATAACCATATATTATTGCTAAGATCTTTCTAACAAACATTTTAGCACTAGCTATCTTGGAAGTAAAGTAAGTAGTTATAGACTTGGCTAAATCTCCTGAAAATTACCAACTAGTATCAAGGCAAGAATAACTTCTAAAGATTTCAGCAGGGGTTAAGCAACAGGTCTAGGTAGACAAACAAGCTTCAACTTTAGCAGCATACTGCTTAACAATGGAAACAACATAATCTGCATTTAAAAGGTGTGGACAAAAAGCGGATGGAGATACATTACCATTCCCATGGCTCCATCAGGTATCATAGCTCCAGGACCACTCGCAGGAGGTGCAGCAGCTGGGACATTGGTACCACCCATAGCTCCTCTATTGTTCATGCCAATGGTACCTGGAAGAGAAAACTGAAGAATAGTCCTGGCAGACACAGTGACTGAGGTCTTACTCATCACTCCAGAGCCACAAAACACCGTGTAAGCTCCCTGCAGTGTTATATTCAGGGACAGAGTCCTAGTCTATTAACTAGCTTTGCACTATCAGGTCAAGACAAACTGATCTTGCATTCCGGTATTATATGAAACTACAGCAGGCTCCAACACTCACCACCTTCATTAACCACTAAGCCTCCATCGCCTTTTCACTTGCTCTTGTACATGTGGCCTGAAACTCTAAATCATGTAGTCAAAATATTGAAATACAGTAATCAAGATTATTTCCTGGGCTCAAGGTCTAGCACTACATGTCGTACCAGTTTCTGTATCAGTACAAACTTTGGAAGCACACTATGGGTCTGATAGTTCAGTAAGCAAAAGACTTGAAGTTGCTAAGTCTTTCACAAAGGCACAGTACTGCCTCATACCCAAATTTTGTTATGTTTCCTGTCACATGAACACTTCCTGTCACTGAACTGGGAGAATACGACTATGACTGAGTTTCTAAGGAAGAAGCCAATAAAATAAGGCTACTGAAAAAATGTACAGATTTTGTAAAGGAGAAAAGGAACATGCATAGGAACAAAGATGGCCACAGAATACTCTTACCTCCCATACCCATCTGTCCCATTCGCATGTCTGGTGGCTCCCTCTGGAAAACAGACACTCTTTTCAAATGACAAAAATTCAGGCTTTTAAAAAACATAATTATACAAATTCAATGAGTTCTGGGTTTTACTATTGAAAATTGTGTAGAAAAGTCATGCCCAGTGTAAATTTCAACAGAAGATCTGAGCTACCTTCACACGATTAACTGCTGAACAAACAGGTCTTATTTAAAATACCTCATTCTGAAAGACTGTTTTTCACAATCATGGTAAAACATCCAGCAGCAAAGCTGCGTGTGCAGATTTTATGAAACAGCAGCATAAAGAGATACCTGATATCTGGATGCAAAGATCTGCTGAGCAGCAGTAACACATTAGATAGAATTAGTTTTGCTACTTCCTCAGCATAGCTAAGAAGCTTTTTCTGTTGAAAGGAATGCAAGCTTACATAAAGACGCAGCACTGGGTCACTTGCATGAAAATACCAGTTAGCGAGTTCAATTTCTTTTATTAACTGAGCTTAGTGGACATGCCACAGATCTCCCTCACTGCAAAGCTAGGAGCACCTCCTCACTTCAGCGAGGGTACTAGTTTTTCCACAGTGGGAACTGAAGAACAGATTTCACTTCATCTGTAGTCTCAGTACCACTATTTATCATATGAAGGCACTGTAATTTAGAGAAATCAGGAGTTCTGCTACGCAGGGTAATATTCACACATTTAGGTCAGTCACATGCTTTTGGCCCTTTTGGTTTGACATATATTTAGCTATTTTGCTTAGAGGCCAATTTTTCACTAGGATATATAAAGACTTGCCACCCAGTTGCATCGATGCCATTATACCACTTCAATAGCACTACAGCTGCCTCCACAATAGAAAGTTGCTGGGACTGGAAATGAATTGTAAGACAGTTCTTTATAGAACTAGAGATACTGCTATTAAATGGCAGGTTACCACACATTTCACATTATAAGAAAATACTTGACCAACTGACTTTTAAGTACAAGCAGTTATCATGCCTGCAGCAGTGCCTCAAGTTGGGATCATTTAATCTAAGCATAACTAAGACAGACTGCAGGCTAGGGATATAGCCAAGCATATGACCATAAAAGGGTTTTGCAGCAATAATTCAGGACACTACATCTTTGTTACTGTTAGAATAAAATTAGTTAGCATATATTCTTCTGAACAGCAAGACAGCCAGTGAGGGTCCTACATGAACGGCAGAGGGACGGTGACTGTGGTATTTATATTTTCCAGACTAAACTGTATTAAGATTGCAGGGAGTTAATTTAGGGCAGAATGCACTAAACATGTAGAGTCCCTCAACCAACAAGTTAAGCATTCACAGAAAGCCTCATGCTGTGGAAGGGCAAAAATCTAACATCAGTGTCCAGATGTGATGGGAAAGTAGAAGCACTCATACCGCATCAGCAAAATTCCCTTTAAAGCCTTCCTGCTGGCGTCTCATCATCTCTTCTTGCTGCCTTCTCATTTCCTCCTCACGGCGCCTGCGTTCTTCCTCTTGCCTGCAAAAAAGGTCCAAGGATGCTCAGCACAACATACACCAACCATCTGCATCACAGTGTTGCAGTGCTGCCTAAGGCATCTTGTTTGGAAACCTACAACTTTAAGAACATTATTTTGCTGAGGCTGTAAAATATTAGGTACCTTGTGATGAAAACAGAAACACGTATGCACACCAAGACATTTCCACACTTTCAATTTTAAGGAGTTCGTTATAAAATCCAACATGAGCACACCCATGTGTGTGTCTCATGAGGAGCGGCTGAGGGAACTGGGGTTGTTTAGTCCGGAGAAAAGGAGGTTGAGGGGAGACCTCATCGCTCTCTACAACTACCTGAAAGGAGGTTGTAGTAAGGTGGGTGTTGGTCCCTTTTCCCAAGTAGCAAGTGATAGGACGAGAGGAAATGGCCTCAGGTTGTGCCAGGGGAGGTTTAGAGTGGATATTACAAAATATTTACTCACTGAAAGGGTTGTCAAGCATTGGAACAGGCTGCCCAGGGAAGTGGTTGAGTCACCATCCCTGGAGGTATTTAGAAGACGTGTACATGTGGCACTTAGGGACATGGTTTAGTGGTAGACTTGGCAGTGTTAGGTTTACGGTTGGACTCGATGATCTTAAAGGTCTTCTCCAACCTAAATGATTCTATGATTCTATGTACACAGCAGCTCCCAAATATGTGCTGACTACATGCAATATAATGCATACAAGCCAGACAGTTCTCAAGCCCCTTCTATTACAGAAGTAGTCTGGAGATCTTCCCGGAGCTTCTCAAAATGACCCCGAGACAAGGAAGAGCTGGAATGGAGAGAGAAATCTCTGAGACTAAGTTACCCCTCAAACAAAAAGATAGATGCTAGAATGGGGTTTCCCAACCTGCAGCACTGAAGCCAACGAATCACTGCACAAATTCTGATTTTTCTATCTGCCTCTGTCAAGGAGCTAAACTGAGACACAGAACTGTAAAAAACCAAGTAGTTATCAGTGGAAGAAACTCCTAACTCTTCCATCTTAAGCCAACTGTAGACTCTCCCTATGAACAAAAAGGCCCAAAATAACAGCCACGCTTTAGGTAGTAATTAAATTGTCACACTGAACAATTAGGTGCACCGAAGAAGTGTTTCATTCCATAATATTATGGATTCACAGCATTTCATCACCTGCCCCCTTACCTGAGTTCCAACTGTTTACGTTTTTGTACTTCTTGGTTATGCAATTCTTCCATTCTCCTCAGCTCTTCCTGGCGTCTCATTAAATCTGTAAAAGACGACAGTAAAAAACCCAATCAAACTCATCTCCCATGCCACCTCTTATCAATTCTTGAACTAGAACCTTAACACTCAAGAGAATAAGGTAACAGAACCTCCAGCAATACAGTAACGTCTCTCCATTCATTTGGTGCTACCATGCTTGGTTACAAGTCAAGCAGCTACACTCACCTTCAGTGGGCTCTAGCCAGCCTACTGAGCTACCCACCCCTGGATGTTGCAGGGCCATGTTCTGATACTGTATTTATCTTTGATTGGTTACCTTGCCGCATGAGCATAACTTGGTGCTCATGGCGAGCTGCTTCCATTTCCATTTCCAGCTTCTCTCGAGCTTCCTTGATGTTGCGGTCTACTTGTTCTTGCTGCTGCTTCTCCATTTCTATTAGAGCCTTCCAACGCATGGCATATTCATACTCAAAGCTGCCAGGCTGTGCAAATCGAGGAGGCTGCTCACGCTCCCTGTCAAACAAGGAATAGCTAGTGAATGCTTCAATAGAGTAAGGAGGAACCAAGAAAAATACATTTGTGTGTTAATTGCAATGGCAGATCCTTTTAACAGTTAGAAATGCATCTCTTAGTGCAACAAATAAGGAACTACTTTGTCTTCTACTTTCTCACAAATAGCTATGCCTGAGATACCAGTTTGTCTGCTCCTCAGGAAAAATCTTATTGAAAGCAGAAACTTAGGCAGAATCCTGCTGCAGGATTAGTTCTGCATGGAAGCTGTGTCCTGTCGTCCTCCATAACAATGGCACTGCTTTCATAAGACGCCAAAAGATTCTGGGTAAAGACATTTAGAAATACTCTTGAAAGAAACAGCCTTTGCTCCTGCTGCACGTCTTATAGACAGATCCATTCCAGAAACAAACACTGCCCAAATGTGTGTGTTTATTTCACTATCTCTGCAACCCCTGCACCTGGAGTATATGACTATTCCTAATGCAGCCTCCCATCTCCCGAAGCTCTCATCTTCCTTACTTGAAAAAATTCATGAGCTCACATGGTTTACTAATTCCCACTGCTCAGATCACATGATACCTACTTACACTGGGAAGCCTTCAAAGATCATGGCCTTATACCTGGATAGCTCTACAATCTCCTAATGCTATTCACATGATTCCTTAAATTTTCACTGTGGGTTCAAATCTGTTCCTCTACAGACTTTCCATAATACTCAGAGCAAGTAACCTATGTCTTTCCTTCAGCTTCTCATCTGAGCCAGGGGATCTCATGTTATCTCAAATAGACACAATTTTTTATTCCAACAACTGAAACGGACTTAGGAAAAATATGTGGAGGCTGCCAGTCTTATCCAGCAGTGTGGATCCAAAACCACTGTTTTCTTTCAGCTAACCATGGCAAGAGAACAGTGTATGCAATTCTCTTTCCAAAGTCAGGTCACATTTACAGAAAAAAGGAGGACCTTTAGTAGCACTGATGAGCCACCCTCCTAAGACTGAGGCACTAGTCAATGTCCTAGTCCGCAGGTAGTCTCATCTCCTGTCGCATGGCAGGCACGTACTTGTGATATTGCTGGTTTTTGATGACTAGTTTCTCTGGTAGTCCCTCTTCATCATCATACTGATCCATGGGCTCCACAGTGACAGGCCGAGGGAATCTGTAAAGAAAAGATGAGGTGCTTTCAAGAAAATTCAAGAATGAGCTTGCAGTGTAGGAAAGCATGTGTACTGTGTCTGAACTTATAAAATAATGCTTTTAGCACTGCTCAAAGAAATTCAGAGCAGTTGGGGATCTCAACCAAAGTAAAACCAGGAATCACTTTGAACACTTTCTTTCTTTCTAGAATAGAAGCTGAAGTGTTAATCAGAATCCTTGTTGAATCCAAATAAAAATTGTACGAAATTCTTGCAGTTAATGGTTCAAATTAACAGCTTAACTGGAACCTGACATCCTCCAGTAGGATCTACTCAGCATGAAGTCTTGTAGTCCCTAGAGTCTGGTTTTTCTCCCTTTCCTCCCTTGCTACATGGCCAACCATGGGCTGCACAAGTCCTTGTGTACCTTTTTATAGCTGCCTAAAGCAAAGAGTAACTACACTGATCCTCACTGGAGGTTGCTGGCTGTACCATTCAGTCATACCCTCCTGGTGAGACCATCACGTGCCATTATTGCCAAACAGCAGTGCTCTGTAAGTGCCTGTTGGGCCCTGTCTGAATTTCCCCCCAAGAAATCCACTGGTGCACTTCACAATATAGACACTGCACATGTGTGCTTCTGTCCTCCTGGTTTCTGTGTCCAGAAGAAAGTATTTAACAGAAGTGTTCCCAGTCTCTGAATTAGCTCTGACACTGCTCATCCTCAACACAAAGCAGCACCACAGCTTCTCGTTAGCTCCTCAACCCCATTTGCCAGAGCTGGGGAAATGGAAAAGATCATGCTATGCCAAGTGGCAAGCAGTGCCCAGACTCCAGCAGGAAGGCAGGATATAAGAGGCTAAAATCTCTCTCCTCAGCTGAAGATCCACAATGTAGCTTTTCACTTCAATGTTACATATTCCATTATTAATAGTCTTATTTTCCAATGTGAACCAATTCCAACCAGTTTAGCTAGCTGTTACTGTCGTGAACTAGGACAAACCAGAACAAATTTAATCAAAACCAAACCATAACTAGAAATAAGCAACATATTGGTTTGCTGTCCTAGATATCAGAATCTAATACACTGATAGCTACAAAAAGATTGAATGTTACCCTCAGGTGCTCTCAGTTATACACTGGTAGTGATTAGTTTTGCATGATCACTTTTAAATTTTTTTTTCATGGCTCTTTCAGGACATAGACTTCTGAATCAGCAAAAGCTCCCTAACAGCAATCCTCCTGCAGAGCATTACACACTATGCTGGTTATCCCCAAAGAGTCTCAGGGAGAAACACAGATCCTAAAAAAAACCCAACAAAACACCTGCTTTTTGAAACTGAACGTGCTTGTGTACAGCTGTGCCATATGTAGGCCTCCAAGAAAAAGAAGAGAAGTGAGAAGCACAAAGCTTATAAAATTACTTTAGAAATTAGCAATATAGCCCCAATTTCAGGAAGTATTCTATTCACAAATTCTAGGTGCGTACACGCAAAATATACAGTAATTTTTATTTCCAAGAGATAAAAAATGGCTCCCTCTTAATAGATAGAGCAACAAGCCATGCTCTGTGGAATGCATTTAGAATTAGTCACTTACTTGAGCAAGTTCACATAATTATGCAAGAACATGCTTTACTGCCTTATGATATTCAAGCACAAGGAGAACAGTTTGTTATGGTGAAAACTCCAAACAATCCAATCTATATGACCAGCTTCTCCGACAGATCCCATGCCCACAGTGGTGGATCAGCATTCCACCCCAGCAGTGCATGCCGGCTGAGTGGAGTCCCATCCCAAGACTTGCCTCTGAAGCGACCCAGAGTACACAATTAACACACTTGAGCTTCATTTCCAACAAATGACATGGATGGTCTCTAAAATAGCTCCTGCTTCTTAAAGGCTGCTTTAATTGCCCTAAGAAGGCTTTATCGAGAAAGAGCTTATCGGGAAGCTTTATGCACTTACTCCACTAGCAGCTTCCCAGAAGAAAGTTTTCAGGCCTGAGTTTCAGCACAGACTCACTCTTGTTGGAACAAAGCTAAGTAAAGTTCTCCCTGGGCAAATCACCTACCACCTCCTGCCCCATATCTCATCTGTCCCGCTCTGGTGTTAAGAAACATTACTCACAAGCCAATGCCACCCATCAACCTGCACACAAGCCAGTATAGCACTTCTCACCCTCCACACTTACGTAGTTAGCAGGAAAGACCCATCACTACATCTATCCAGGGCTTTCCTAGCAGCAGGCTTCCCTGAGAACTCCACAATGCCTTTCCCAGAGGATCGTCCTCTGTCATCCACAATAACCACAGCCCTTTCCACCTGGCCAAACACTGAGAAGGCTTCCTCCAGGAGCTCATTGGACACAAACTGAGGCAGGTTCCTGACTGTCAGCGATGCGCTGTGGCATGCAAAACGCACTCTTAGCTGCTTCCCACGTAGAGGCATGTTGTCTAGTTCCACCTTTGCAATCTCTGCCAGAGTGCGAGTTTCCTGAAGATAAAAAAAGTTATCATTAAAACTCTCAATGCAATACAGAATCAGCCAGTCACAGTCACAACAGAATCAGCCAGTCACAGTCACGAGCCTATTTCCCTTAAACAAGTACTTCTCAGAGAGGAACAAATAATCCTCCCATAGCATGGTAAAAAGTGTCCTAACAAACCATAGCTATTCTCTATTATCAGTGACTCTACCTGAATAGGCATGTACAGAGTTTGAGGGGTGGGGGAATGTATCAGACATAAGCTTAATCCAACAGCCAGTACAAACTAAGCAAACAATTAAATGATCATTATCTATCAGACTTAATTATATTAAGGCTACAAAGCATGCCTTTTTAAAAAAATAAATACATTTAAAAAAGATTCATAATTCAACTATTAGCCAAGTCTGATAACTGTAAAAGGAAATGCTGATTGTATGACAATCCATGAAAGACATCCTATGCCAGTTTCACACCTTTCCACTCATTTAAGTCACAACCATGCAGCTACACTACAGCAAAGTGCCCCAGACTTTGGTGTGGGAACCTCATGCTCCACCCACTCACCTTGGGGCTTTCAGAAAGGTAGTATGTGAGCCAATAAAGTCTGAGAACCATTACTCTACCTTGGTAGCTACCTCCCTCCTAGCCATGCTTCAACGTGATCATCCAGAGATCCCCTACCTCAAGAGTATTCATCACTCCAGTAATACTGCATAACAACCTATGTTCATAGAAATTCCGTGTTCACACCCTTCCAGAAAATGAAGTCCACCTTGTCTATAATAGCATCATAGTTTTCCTTCTGTTTTCTACCAGCTGACTTCAGAGTAACTTTATCAGATATCTCATAAATCCTGCCACAAGCTGCCTGAATTCACATTCCTTCTCATAACAAGCTCTAGACAAACCACTTGTAGAAGCTGATCCCATATTCCAGGTTACTAAAATCAACAGCAGGCTTAATTAGCAAGATATCTGAACATCTACTACTTCCAATTAGCAATACTCCTCCAGTGTGAGTCATTGCCACAAAACCACCCCAAAGGTAGAAAGTCACTCACCAGCCTGATAAAGCCAAAGCCTTTGTCCTTGTGTATGAAGACTTCACCTGCTTTGCCATACTTCTCAAATAACTTTCTCATCTCTTCCTCTGTAATATCTGGGGGCAGATTCCCCACAAACAGGCGGCTTCTTTGGGTGAAGGTCTTTTCACCAGGTTTCCGGAAATTCTTCAGGTCAATAGTCAGGCCTTCATCTGAGGGGAATAAGGTACACAGCTGCTCTACAGTTGGGGGGATAAATTCTATTAGGTTTCATCACAGTGAACACAGAGACATAGGACAATATAGGTAACACCACCCAATCACTTCGGTCTCAAACCTCTCCAGCCATCTCTACAGCAACAAGGGGATTTTATTTCAGAATAGGCCCACATTCTTTTTAAAGAAAACACATGCTTGGACCTCAGTGCTCAGTAACACCAATGAAAGACAGTCTAGAACTGGATAAAAGAACAACACTGCAGGTTGAAATAACGTGAGAGATTTCACTCAGCTTTTGGAGATCTGGTCAAGATGGCTGGCCCACAAGAAAATCAACTGTAGTCACAATACAGGATTTTGCTGTAACAACCTGAATAATTATAGAAAAGTCACAGTTTGGCCAGCAACCAGATTTTTACTCCAAAAAAACAACCCCAGATGTCTAGGAAAATATGGAAATGAGAGGAAATTTTGCCCAGACAGATAACATTTGAGATAGCTGTCATTCTACGAGATGGGATTTGGGTTCTAGAGTCTGGGGTTCCAAGCTGAAGAGAAGGCTGGAATGGTGAAAATAGTGAAAAAAAAAAAAACAACACCCCCAAAAAACAGCCATATAGGTGAGACCTCAGAAAAATTACGAAGTTCCTTACAAAAAATCTATATTCAGTAAGTAATGCTATATCTAATACTAATAAATAGAACAGATTGTAGGAACATTCTCAAATCCCCACATGCATATACAATCTTGCAGGAGGCCAGCATGATCCTGGAAGCTCTGCTATACGCCAGGCACAGGGGTGGCTTATCATCACTTCACCTTCCTGTATTCCATTTTCTTAAACGTATATGGAACTTCGCCACACAGGACAGCAAGCCATAGAAAGTAATCCCTTGGCTTTGCAGAGGACACACCTCATGGCCACACATATGAAATAAACTACAAACATGAGTGGCTTGATTCAGGCTACAAAGCATGGCACTAACCAGGAAAGGCTATTCATGCAAAGACAATGCATGCAAGACATGCAAGGACAACTCTTTTATAAGAATAAGCACACCTCCATGGCTAACGCTAAAAAAAAAAAAAAAAAAAAAAAGACTGATGGTATATCTATAGAAGAGTAGTGAGAGTAAGTTATCTACTTCACACAGGAAGGGTGCATAAGTGAAGTGTTTTGTCTTCTGAATTTCTTCACACCATTATCAGAAGTATTTGGGGATCAATTGCAAGGCCTGTGAATACACTAGGAGGGACTTACGGCAAAGTTATACCACTATTACTGTTCTGCCTTAAGTAGATCCACTCAAAGGAATCTGAGATACAGTCACTCACTATAAGCCTATCCCTATGAGAATACCACAATACAGTTGGGTTGCATCGTTTCCAACCTGACTGGAAACAGACTGGTCTGCCACCCTTGTCTATTATCTTCTATGAACTGATAAGGAGCCTGTTTAACAGGGCCACCTAATAAAAATATACAGGATTTTTTTTATTAGCCCAGTCCCTCTGCATGTGTGTGTATGCAGTTAAACCTGCAATTCTGACAGAAAAAAACCACACAGAGGAATCATGCGAAGTGCACGTGACTTCTACACACTTTTGTTTTGAACAGCCAAAGTGTCCAAACTTAAAAAAAAAAAAAATCTAATGTAACTATAGCATTTCCTCCCCCAAAAATGCTACTGGCAATGCCTTGCTGCTGTAATTCTAAACTATCAAGTTAGATCAGTTAAGGCCCCAGAAGCCATTGATGCATATCGTCTCAGCTCACAAGCACCCCCTCTGTATCCCAAATAACAGAGCTACAGTCCACACTAAGAACCAACCCGGAAACACACTAGATTAGACTAAAAGCCATCATCAATATCAGCTGGTACTCGAATTCTGACATATTACTAAGTAAAGCTGGGTATCTCCTCATCCCTCCCACGTAAAAATTTAGTCTTAACGGGTGACTGCAAATTAGCGTAACAACATTATTACTACAACTGTATCTTTACAGATAGCAAATTTATTTCACTAGTACTTAAGGAAACCTGTGTTGAGAAGCCATTTATGATGGTCGGGAAGAAAAGGAAACAGAGCCAACAGAAAACAGGCCATCTCGTATTTGCAAGGTTTACAGAAACACTGTTAAAGATTCAGAGACGTCCCAACTCTTTAAGTGAGCTTTTCTTGAGAATTTGGGACAAAGAAGGAACCTCTCCATCACTGCCCGGTTTTGGGAACACAAGAAACTTACAAACAAATCCCAGTCAAACCTACGGGAGCCACATGCATCTTTGAGCAGACTGAGCAAAAAAACCCCAAACCCAACCCAGCTGCAGTTCAAACCACCGTCTCCAACAATGGAAAAACCCGACTACTGCAGGCAACCAGCGAGTGCAAGTCGCGGTTCGCCAAGGACCTAACTTTTTATTGTTTCAGATAGAAAGATGGGGTCCTGTTTGTTTCCGCCAAGACCTGTTGCACCCGTACGGGCCGACAGCTAACCAGGAGCCGAAGTTACTCTCTACAGCGAGGGCGATCGCTCAGCGCCTACCCAAAGCAGGGCCGGGTGGCCCCCCGCGGCGGGCCCGGGACTCACTCTGGCTGTTGGCCTGCTGCCCGTTGGCGGGGATGGACGGCGGCGGGTGCTGCTGGTGCTGGTGCTGCTTCCGCGGAGCGTGGTTCTGCTTCTCCATGTTGAAGCCCTTATTGCCCTGCATCTTTCCCACCTAGAGGCAGACACG
>NW_008825532.1:2420433-2439110 GCF_000699105.1 Pygoscelis adeliae
TTAGGGTGGGGGAGGCCCCTGCCTGACACCCATCCCCGCACAGCAGCCCTCGCCCTGCTGCCAGCTGGCACTGGGGGGGTGGGGGAAGCAGGCCCCAGGGTGGCCCCCACCCTGCTGCTGGGGGCTGGCTGTGCCCCCTGCCATGGGGGTGCCTGGGCACAGGCTGGGCCCAGGGGGTTGTGGTTCATAAGCCCTCAGTGCACCCGCCCCAGGGGGGCCTGTCCCTGCTGCGGGGAGCTGCGCTGCGGAGCGGCAGCAAACGGCCCCTGGCCTCCCCCTGGCCCCCAGCTGCCCCAAAGCTTGCTGTGCAGCCGGTGCTCTGCCCCAGCACCCTCCTTGGCTCGCCTCTCCCTGCCTCTCGGGCAGAGGCTTTGAGCAACGCAGCCTTTATGCTGTTGTCACCACCCGTAGTAATGAAGTCTGTGGAGCAGCTGCCGGGCTCTGCACTGGCCGATCATTCTGTCTGCCTTCCCCCTTTGTGGGTGGGGTGGGTCTGGACCGGGGCAGGGCTTGGGAGTGTCCCTGAGGCCTGGAGTGTGTGTGTGGATCCCTTGACACCATGTGCTGCTCTCGAGGATCAGGCCCTGCGAGAGAAAGGTACAGCCCCACAGGGATGAAGCTGCCTTGTGCTGCCGGAGGAGGCAAAGCCCTGAGCTGCTGAAGCCTCGGCAGGCCAGGCTGCATGTGAGCAGCGTGGCTGTGGTCAGCAAGGTGCCCTGGGGAGCATCAGTACCTCCGTGTGGTTTGCAGAGGTGGAGACAGGACTGGCCCCAGATGGGAGGGTGTGCACCGGCGAGCCTGGGAGATGGCTGTGGCATGTGCCTGGCACGGGAAAAGGCCCTGGCAGTCAGATATGCTTGTGTGGGCAGAGGCAGTGCTGGACGTGGTCTGTGTCAGGTGATGGTGGAGGATAGGATGCTCAGCTGAGTGCTGGGGAATGGTTCCTGGAGTCTCTTTCTGATGAGGATGAGAGTTGCTTCGTTTGTGCTCTTCCCTTCTCCTCCTGTTGTGCTTCAGCTATGGCTGTTGTTCTAGGCTGTAACTTCTTTCCTTTTAACTGCTGCGGCATTCCCCAAGAAAACTTTTAATCTGCATTTTCTTGCCTAACCCTGCCTATCCTGGAGTTAAAACTGGTGATAAGAGCGTAGCTCTATCGTTATTGCCAGCCCAGCTCTCTGCACCTGCTTATATCCCTCTTACTGCAAGTGCCCTTGCTTTGGAGGATGACAGTAAGTCACACCAGATTCCTCCACATCTCTGACAACCAGAGCAAGGGGCTGAGGCTGAGCCCATGGCCTTACTTTGGGAGCAAAGCCCCTTGTGTTACTTCTTTTACGGCTGTTTTACGGTCAGTGATGCTGGGATGTGTGACCCTGATGGATACAGGTGTGCGAGCAGAAGCCTCTAGTGCAGAAGGGTTGTGGTGAAAGCAATCCAAGGGAAGTATGGAATAGGCTACAGCTGTGACAATGAATTTGTTAGCTTAGCGAAGGCCGTGCTAGCAGGATTTCACTGGAATTGTGTTTTAATCTCAGTAGAGTGTTTTAAGTGTTAACTTCTTCCTCTGCTGGCAGCACAGGTCAGGAAAGGGCAGTGCTTGAGACCATCTTCACCAGTTCTGCTGGCTGTGGGCTCTGGTGGTGTCTTTTGGCCGCTTCCCATAAGCCTGCTCGGCTGGCTCAACCCTCGGCAGTGTAAAGAGAAAGGAGTCAGTCACTAGGCTGGGTGAGAAATTGGTCTGTTCAACGCAGCATTACCCAGGGCCAATTTGTACAGCTGCACGTGAGGTGAAGCATCCCAATGCTGAGATGCCTTTTTGGGGACCTGGCAGCAGGCACCTTGCAGAGGGATCTGGGACTCTCAGCGAGGCCAAGGAGACAGTTCACCTTGCACTTCCTTAAGTGGCCTTACAGAGCCAAAATACTGGAAAATTAGACATTTTGCCCTCAAGGATACATCCTCCCTGAGACTCTGCTCTCTTGTCTTCTCTCTCTTCCCTGTGTAGTAAGGTTCATTCAAAGAACCACAGACAGATTTAGGTTGGAAGGGACCTCCGGATGTCTCTAGTCCAACTGACTTCCTGCTCACAGCAGAGCTGACTTGAGATCGCGTTGTTCAGGGCTTTGTCCAGTTGAATTTTGAGGACCTCCAGGGCCAGGGAGTCCATGGCCTGTTCCCAGGCTGTGGCACTCTCCTTTGGAGAGTCACCTGCTGTGCCTGCAGCTTTCCTCTCCAGCTGGCTGAGGCTGCCTGTGGGAGGTGTCCAGGACTTTGTGTTAGGTGGTCTGACACCCTCCTGCAGCATTTGGGCAACAGGTAGAGACCTGGGGGCCGTCTGTTTTTGGCCACTTCCAGGTCTACTGTCTATTTCTGTCTTTTAATTAGTGTCTTAATGTCATTAGAGCAGTTTCAATAGACACTGCTCGAGCATGCCATGCACCTCCATGCTTTTTTGTTGTGCATCAGATAGTTCTCCCAAAGCTTTTTTACCCACCCACCCACCCCCTTCCCTTGTGTATAACACTATATTGGCAGATGTTGTCATGTGGTGAGTGGTGAGCCTTGGAAGAAATGTTGCTTATTCATGCTATAGACACAAAGCCGTACAAGCAGCAGGAGAGTTTTCTCTCCGACTTGGTCTCCGAGTGGAGTTGGTTCTTGGAGCTGAATTGCTCTCCAGACACCAGGCAGGCATTGCTGCTAAGACCTCTGTCTTAACACGTGTAAACGAAAGCAAGTTGTGTTAGAGTGTACCTAGAGTTGTTGCTCCTTTCTCTGTTGCAAAAGCCTTGACACTTAGTGCTTGGAGGGATCCTGGTCTTACAAAAAGATGTGAGAGTATCCAAGCAGTTTCAAACTGCTGCCAGGATGGCATTCTGGATGGATGAGCATGTTCCTGTTGGTTGTCTTAAGAGTTTACCATTAGTACAGAGGTGTTGGGTTAGCAGCAAATAGTGTTGAGATCCGAGGAATGTTAAGTACCTTTGAAGTGTTGCAGGGAAGTCTCCTGGTAAACCTAATTCCAGACAATTCTGCAAGAAGATTTCTGAAATTTGTCCTTCCTCTTGCACTTTCTTGAAACTGAGATGAAGTTTCTGGAATGCAAGCTCAAAAATCTAGTTTGGTTGTTCCTGCCTTTGAGGAATTAACAGGAAACTCGTAGTGCTGTTTTGCAGCACCATCTGCTCTGTGTTGGAGGGTTCAGGCTTTCTTGATTCTGGGTGACTGCTGTACTAAGTTTGAGGCCTGCACCCTAAGCTGGTGCTCCTGCTGTAGAAAAATCTAGTGGTGGTCTTGGTACCTCCTGGCTTTGGGACTGTTAGAAAACCATTGCTGGAGTCTTGAGGCTGCTGGTGATGTTCTGGGAAGGACCTCCTTTTCCCCATCTACCAGTTCCTGTTGCGTAGACAGTTCCAGTCACATGTGAAGACAGGTCTGAAGGGGACATGGTGATAGCTACTGCTATTTGCACTCAAATTGAGAGAGCCAATAATACATTTGGAGATGAGAAGAGGCAACTGTTCACCGAGCCCTGCCTGCGAAGCACAAGCTGAAGAACTTGACCAGTGACATCTGCAGTAGCTATAACTGACTTGGAAAGAGTCGCTGAATGCTGTTGTAAAATCTCTGAGTCACGGAGGGTTGACATATCCCTGGGTCAGTTGTTTAAGTAATCATCTATAGTGTTAATCTGGAAATAGCTGTTTCTGAGTTTGTCCAACTTTGACTTGCAGCTTTTCGAGTCCTCATGTGCATTTGTCTGTATCTCTGAAGAGTCCTCTGCTGTAGATCTTCTTACCTTGTGTTTTTTTTGAGATGGTCATGTCTCCCCATTTCTTTTCAATGAACAAAATAGGTTTATCACTGGAAGGTGTTTTCTGAACCATGGTTGATTCTTAAAGCAGTGGGATTCTTGCATTACTGTGTCAGATATTTATTTTTTTTATTTGAAACATCTCAGCTCTTCCAGTATCTGTCATCAAGCGTAGACGCTAGCCAAGAATGAGACAGTGATGGTCTAATGTGGTACTGTGTGCAAGCAGCGCTGTACTGAATGTCACCAATGGGCTTCGTGCTCTTTGAAGACCGAGTTTGGGCTGCCAGGTGGGAGCTCAGAGAGCTGCCTCTCCAAAAACACTTAGTGAATAACAATATCCTTTCTGCTCCTTTCTGGAGAACTTTGACTGGACTGAAACCTGGTCCTTAGCAGTGTGCTTAGTTTACTGGTGATTCTTCATAAATTCATTTGCTTTAAAATGAGCTAACCAATCTGTAATAAATGTTTGCAGTACTTGAATCTGGAAAGCTATCAACTGCCCAGATAAACTCAGATAAGTCACAGCAATGAAGTTAGCTTTTTGCCATGTTTGTCACTCAAGGTATAATATTGTTAATGAAGATCTGTTGACTGAAACCAATCTGGTAGGACATGATACTATTTTCTTAATGTTTTATTGATAGAACTGTGTATTGACCACTGTTGTTTTTGTTGAGAAATACCAGGTTGGGTGTTACTGTTTATTCTAAAATTTGGCACAAAAGCCAGGAGCTTCCTCCAGAGCTCTGCTCAGGTCTTACAGAACTCGTAGGTAGGAATTAACTGGAATGTTGATTTAAGTGTCTTAATTTTTGTAGTTATTAGTTAATGCTTTTCATATTTCAAATGATCTCTAATAGCAAAAAAGATAAATCCTTCAGCCTTCAAAAGTCTTGAAAATCTGAATCCATATACATGAACAAAAGTCTAGGACAGGTACCCAAGCAGTTGCTGTTCCTTTGCTAGAGGAAAGCAGTAACTGCGTGGCTGTGCTCTTTCGTGGGTAGTAGAGACTTCTGAGGTATTGACTTCAACGTGAGGGAGTAACAACAGTATTTTTTCTTACTGTCTGATTTTAATTAAATGTTTGATGGTAGCTCCTCATTTTTGTAGGTAGGCCACTTATTCCCCTGCTAATAGTTATCTGAGGACACCAACATGTGGAGGATCTGTGCAGTTACAGCACCACTGATGTCTTTAATAAGCTAGTCCCAGGTAGTCACTTGGCAGAGATATCTCACTCTCAGCTTCCAGGTCTGAGAGGAGATCCATGTGTCCCCTCTTTGGCAGAAAGGGCAGGTCAGGTCTGGTAGTCACACATGTTTGATTTGGTGGTCAATGTTGTGTTCTATGCCAGTCCTGCACACTCAGGGAGGACCCTCAGCCGTCCCATCACTTCTTTGGAAACTCTTGCATGCTACCTGAGAAGCACTCTGCTTCAGACTGTTGTGCAGGGGACTTCACTCCTTGAACTTGATCTTCCCTGGAATATCTGTTACTGAATACTCTGGAGAGGATGGTGCTGAGTCCTAAGTAAGGAGTTTCCAAATTCCAACAGAGCAGTCGTATCTGCTGTAACGTGCAGGATTTCAGCACGCTGCTTCCTCTTTGTTTGGCCGAGTCATGTTCCAGCATACTCTCCTCACTGCTAGGTATGTGGCTGGAAAAGAGGAGGATTTCAAGAAGACCAGGGGCCAGAGCCAGGTGACTGAGCTGTGCATTAGATGGTCCTGGAATAAAAAAGATGATGACTTGTGGTGGATCATTTCAGCGTCTGCCAGAAACAATAAACTATTTTTCTGCTGTTGGAGAAACTGGGAAGAGACTTTACCAGAGGTAAAGTGCACGTTCAGTTGGCAGCTTAACTCACTGAAGCTCAGCAGAAAGCCCAGGTGAATCTGAATGCCTGGGGCAAACAGAAGAAGTAGTGTTTTTTACCCTGCTGCAGCTGGGCAGCTCTAATTTCCTCAGGTTGAGTTTGACTTCAGAGCAACCCACGGAGCTGGAAAGCATTGTTCTCTCCTGTTCTGAGGGCTGCCCTCTTCATCCTCATCAGCTAGTGGTTGAAAGCCACTGTAAAGACTTCATTGTCAGGGAAACAGAATTGCAGTGATGGGCAGGGACATTCCTTGCTTCCCTACTCAAACTGCTTGTCAGCATTACCTCCTTGGGTCCAGCCTCAACTCGAACTCCATCAGCTTTTCCAGATTCTTATAAATACATCAAAAGTCAGCACTCATCTGCTCCGTATCGCCTTGTCACGGAGCGCTGCTGCAGCAGGTTTAAAATAAACAAAAGGAAAATACTTTTAAAAACTAAATGTTAGGCTGGAGAACGTATTGCCACTGGAATTTTTGGAGGCCCAAAGTATAAATTGGTTCAAAGGGGGATTAGGCAGATTCATGGTGGATTTGCCCAGTACAGGCTCCTAACGGTGACAGTCTCAGTGCAACTCAAGCCAAGCAGTTCTTCAGCAGCTGATTGCCGCTTGATCAGAGGATGTGCTGAAGAGGAACATCCTGTTAGTTGTGTTTCTTATACTCTCTCCCCAGGTATCCATTCTTGGTGTGAATAGGAACAGGATATTCGAATACATGGTCCTTTCATTTTACTGACTGCAACAGTCCTTAGCTTTGCACATTCTAAGAAGAAGTTTGGGGTCGTTCACCAGAACATGTGAGCTGTTCTGCTGGAGGGTTTCATACAGAGCTGGTGAAAGTGGACAGGACCTTGAACGCACAGGGCAAGCACTGTGCTTCCAACCAGAACGTGCAAATGAGTGGTCTTACTGTGGACTCTTGGGTCTGCAGAAAGGCCTGCGCATCTGTTCTAACCACATACCAGTAGTTTGGAGTTGACTTAATCTGCAGAATACTTGTTCTCTTTAAGATCATTTTGTTGGTCAATGTTGTTGCCATTAAGTTTGTCAGAGTCTTGTCTTGCATTGTAATGCTCTTGCGCCCAAAGCTTGAAAGCAATGTTAAGGTATGCACTATTGAAACCAGATGCTTTTGGTCTATTTGTAGAGCACATGAGTAGCATGGCAAGTTCATAGATTAATTTTTGCTTGCGTTATCCTCTGGGAGGCAATGCCCAAATGGATTTCTTATGCTCCAAAATTGTTCCCAGGGTCTATTTCTACCAAGCAAAGGCTAGGCAAGCTGAAAGTGGCAAATACTGTAGGGGTGTCACCTCTGTGGTTCATTGCAGACTCGTGCAAAGTGTCTGAAAGTGAATTTGAGGAGTATGTTAGTCCTGTTAAGTATACCTATAAATAAACTTTTCTTATTCATCTGGGTGGCTTGACCTTCCTGCTGCTTATTGTTGTAAGGTCTGCTGTCCATCTGGAAATCTGGGTGGGGGACATCTTTGAGAAGGAGGCATTGTTTGTATTCTGAGCAGCAGAAAAAATGGGTTTATCATCTTGGGAGGGTTCTCACTTGCTTCAAATCCTTAGGGCCTTTCTTTCAGATGTCTTTATTTCTATTTCACTTTGTTCTTCTTTCTGTCAGCCACCCTAAAACACATATTAGATCCTGTATTGCTCTGGAATTGGCTCATTCTGGAAGCTTTGTCCTCTGTAACTAAAGAAAGTGAACAGAATCACCAGTCTTTAGTGGTGAGCATCTCTGAAGATTACGTCTTCTGTAGTTTCTGTTTGTGATTGTGGGAACAGTGCTTATCTGCCACTGTGAAACAGCAAATGTCACTGTGTGTTTAGATAAAATAAGGAGGCAATGACTTTGAACTCCAGCTGTAGGGTATGATTCCCTAAACTCCTGCTTAAATGAGTTTCAGAAGTTGGGTGCATTCTCTGTCCAAATATGTCCTGTTTAGTTCTGAGTAAACCGTTTGTGAGTGAGACTTGGTTATCCTTTCAGAGGGAAGGATATAAAGAAAGAATTAATCAGCCATCACCAGTGAAATTATTTCAGGCTTTCTCCTTCATTGATATAGATGAGTTATGCCCATAGTAAGCCCCAATAGACAGGAATACTGAATCTTCTGCTTCAGGGCTTAAAACAGTGCCAAATTTAGAATTAGAACGACTCTAATAGGGGGGGATAGGTTGGTGCCACATCTTTTGATTCTAGTGCCTTCCTTGTAGTGTCTACTTACAGCCTGTTCTGGGGACATGATGCTACTTCAAGTCTTACTCTGCCTCATCACTTGTAGACTCCAGCTCCTTCTCCCTTTCCCTCTTCAGGTTTGTCAACCATTATCTCTTTGTGGGGGTATAATTCATTTTTAGCCAATATTTGTATAAATGCTTACTCGCCTCATCTCAAAGTCTTGCCCTTTCTGTCTTATGATAATGTCAACCATGAGGAGCTGGGCTGTAACTTTGTCCCTCTGATGTTAGCAGTCAGCATCACATCGTCCTGTGCAAGTGCACTGTCTGTGCCCTGCAAAGTCACGCTGGTCTTTTTTCCTGACTCCACATTCCATGCTCGTGTATACTTTGCTACTTGTTCTTCCTCTTATGACTGCTTTTAACATCATGGGCTTTACCACCTTTCTTCTTGCCTCTCTCCAGAATTCCTCCTAGTTCTAACTTAAGCTTTTCCAATTGTTCTGTGTCTGAGTATTAGCCCACATAGTTTTGGGGCTATGCTGTAGCTGTAGTTATACTGTAACATGGTGTATATCTGTCCTCTGACAAAATTCATGCATCTTGTCATCCTGTATCTTGTTCAAGGCACAGGCTACAGAGCTGTAAAGGAGTTCTTTCTGCCTCTGTGTTTAAGAGAAAAGATATTTTAAAAATAAAAGGTGTGTTATCTCCATGAGAACAGATCAGGAGAAAGGACAGACCAGATTTTTTGGGTCTGGTGAGATAGAGAGGAAGGCAGGGAAGGGGGTATTACACACCACAGAATAGCTGTGTGAAGCCTCCTGAATTGGTACTCGAGTCATTTCTGACACCCCACTGTGTCATTTAGCTTAAGCAAGTCTGTTTGCCATGCTGTGGTGAGGTGTGTGGAGGCTGTAGAGTTCCCAAAGGTCTGCTATACCGAACGGCTGCGTCTCGCTGCTGTTGTTAGGCTTTAGAGTTTTGTAACCTCATGAGTAGATGTGATTGACCTGCTGGTATCCTGGTTATGGCTAGCAGTATTACTGGGCCTTGTTTTACTCCAACAGTGTTCAGAAGAGTGGACAATTCATGCGCCGTGTTAGACTAATTTTCATTAACTTGCAAGTCTCTCTCATTTCCAGTTGCCGTCTTCTAAATGGATTCCAGTGAATTTTCGGGATCTTTGGACCCGCTGTCCTTGCCTGACAAACCGCTTATTGGTGATCTCCCTGCTGACATGGAGTTTGGGGAAGATCTGCTGGGCTCTCAAACAGCTTCTACCCAGGAAGTTTCAGTTCTTCAGCCCCCTGACTGGGATCAATCCAAGCAGATGACTGCAGATGGGGACTTGGACCTTCTGGTGAAAGCAGACAGCCTGTCTGAACTAAACAAATCAAACAACCTTGTTCTAGATAAACCTAGTGTCTTGGACATGCTGGAGAAACGTGATGTCTTAGATGACTTGGATAAAACTGCTGACTTGATGGAGCTAGATAAATCAGAGGGTCTGGATGGGCTGTATAAGGCACATCCTTCCCAGGATGTGGAGGATGGACCGGTGGACTCCTCTGCCCTCTCTAGAGAAGCCCTTGTTCCAGAAACATGGAAAGAAGGGGAAGATGCACCAAAAAAGGATTCTGAGGACCTAAAGGAAGATGGCGGTGCTGCTGCTATTCCTGCACTGTCTGATGACAACGCCCCTGAATCACCCCAACAGCCCATTCCTGACTCTGGGGACCTCAGCAGTGCCCCAGCCACAGAAGAAATCACAGCACAATCCTCATGTCCACCAATGCCCCCCCCTCAACCCAATCTTAAACAGACAAAGAAGATGAGGTTGAAGGCACCAAGGAAAAGCTCACCCATGCAGAGGGAAGGGCTGGCAGGGGAAGCAGAGGTGAAACTGAGCCCGGACAACAGTACTGCAGCTTTGCCCCCTGAGCCCACGGAGGAAAACCAGGCAGAGGAGGGGGATGACAGTGGGAAAAACTCGCTTAAAGAAAGTCGTGTACAGGAAGCCTCACCACCAGCAGGTAGGTTGTTATCTCTTACTTTTGCTCAGGAGGTCATCCTGCTGCACATTGGTGAAGCTGGAGTCTGTTTTGCACTCCAACTTTTCCCATCATCCCCTGCTATGGAAATTGTCAATGGTACTGATGGGCTGGATTTGGGGAAAGCATCTTGCTTACAGGGAATAATGCTCCGGAGGCTGCTCCCTTGGTGCACACAAGCTCTTCCTCTGGCTTTCATAGCTTTAACTTTGGTTTTCAATGCTTGTGTCAGCTAGGAGCTTCCCTGATAAAGCTGTGGCTGTGCATCAACTTAGCTCACACTCTTCATCACTGGAGTCTTTGCTGGAATGGAGGGTCACCAGGAGAAAGTGTTTCCAATAGGCAAAGTCCCTCTGCCCAGGCTGGCCGTCCTCAGGAGATGCTCAGTTTCAGTCAGGAGTGGTTGGAGGCAACTGCCCAGCATGCCTCCCCCATGCAGGGAGGTCTCCTCCTTACAGGACTCCTCCCAAGCTACGTGTTTGGATCTCTAACTACAGGTGGTGGGTTTAGGAACTTTCCTGTGTCTGATCACCACCAGAACTGTGCTTGTTAGCCAGGACTGTCTGAGGCTTCATGTGCAGACTGACCCAAAGGGTGGCTGCATTTGAAGAACACCTGTCCTATTCTGTTGGAGAAAAGCAAGATGTTAGATGCAAGCTGTTTCTGTGCTTCTGTTCCAGGAGAAGGCCTGTCTGGGAAGGGAAGCGAGCTGCCAGCTGAGAAGGTGAGGAGAATGCAGTCAAGTACGTATGCTACAGGAGTATAGAGTGTGGCTGGCTGTTGTCAAACTCGGTGAGGGACACTGGCTGTCTCGTCACCCCTCTGGGAAGGAGTTTGCATGTCTCCCGTGACAGAGTAATCCCTGTGCCCTGACACTGTGCTGTAATGTGGCTTCAGTGTGTCCCTGCTACCCCCAGCTGGAATGTCATTCTCATAAGCCTACTTCCCCCTCTCCCCCATCTTGCCAACACTGGTCAGGTATCCATGGAGTTTTATCCGTTTTCAGCCTAGTTATTGGCAAAGCAAATCCCGGAAGTTGGAACTCCACCATGATCTGGGATATTTATCCATGGTTGTCCTAGCAGATGGTTAGCCTAAGTATTTTCTGAATGTCTTCTAGGAGCAGAAAAGAAGTGAACGAGCCAGAAGATCAGAAACTGCCAGGCCTGAAACCGTGAACTCCTCTGAGAGCAGTGAGTAACTAGGGCTGGCCAATGCCTGTTTTCAGCCAGAGAGCAGGGCCCCCGTTGTGGGCGGGTGGTTCATGGTGTGAGTATGGTGGGAACTCTGGAGCTTCTGTGCAGACTTTCCTCTTACACAGGACAGGTCCCTTCACCCCATGAGTCTGGGGTACTTGCCTTGCTTTCTCAGGGCACTTAGGTTGAAGGGAGGGTTGTAGTATTTTTACAGTGGTGTGTGGACACCAAGCACCAAGTGATAGGATGAGACTCTGCGGTTGTTCCCAGGAAATACATCTTCCATCTCCTCAGACAGGAACTTTCTTCCTTTGTCTCTATGGCAGCAGGCTGTCTGAAGGAAGGTTGCATTTTGGGGATTTTCCTGCAGAAGAATGTGAAATCTCTGTTCTTTGAGATGTTGAGTGTCACCCTGCCATTCCCTAGTATTTGTGTGTTGCTCCTTCATTGCTTGCCTGTGCAGCCTGTGCTGGAGACTGGTGATCCAGCTTGTTCCCTTTAAGGTCTACCAGTTCTTTGAGGGTTTTCTGCTGTAAATATTCACACTTTGGGCTTCTGCTCAGCCTTGGCAAATCATGACTTCCTAGAGAGGAATTGTACTTAAGCCCAGCTTGCTTAAAGACCTCCTGACTAATCTCTGATTCCAACAGAATATCTTTTAAGGGTCCCTTTATCATTTCACCCAGACAGGTACAAAGCCTGTAGAGGGACTCCAGAAAGGTGACCCCAGAAAGCCCCAGCATGTGTTTCATGGCAGAGTTTTCTGTCTCAGTTCCTAATGAGGAATTTCTGTGCATCTTTCTCTGGTGCTTTGCAGTTCCGGTCTCTGACGAAGACTCTGATGCAATGGTGGATGATCCCAACGACGAGGATTTTGTTCCTTTTCGTACCCGACGCTCAACTCGTATGTCTTTACGTACTCAGATGGCTCAGCGAGCTGCCCGCTCTACTGTCACCAAGATGACTTGTGCCAACTGCCGGACCCCGCTGCAGAAGGGCCAAACTGCCTACCAGCGTAAAGGGCTTCCTCAGCTCTTCTGCTCCAGCTCCTGTCTCACCACCTTCTCAAAAAAACCACCTGGCAAGAAGATATGCACCTTCTGTAAAAAGTGTGTGTTTGTTCCCCTTTCCCCAGTGCTCGCTTGTGACCCCATTCACCTGCCCCACAGCCCTACCTGCCAGTCCCCATCCCTGTGACCCTCATGCTTCCCATTCAACCACATCACTCCTGCCCACTGACAGCTGCTGCCCCATGTCTTCCTTCACACACTGCATATCCCATGCTCCCTACACCCCCTTCACATTATTGCCTTTCCCTGCCTGCCCCAGGCTCAATGCCTCATATCCCAGCCTCCCCTCAAAACAGCCTCCCGCATGCTCTGTCTTCAGGCACCACCGCCCTGGGCCAGGACAGAAGCTGCTGTGAGATGGTTCTTGCCACCCTTTTGGGGCACCAGAAAGTCCCGTGCATTGCAGTGTGCCATCCTGTCCCTTCGTGGCAGGACCGGTGTGTCCCTGCACTAACATATCCCCTCCTGATGCGCAGGGAGATCTGGAACACCAAGGACTCTGTGGTTGCCCAGATCGGTTCAGGCGGCTCTTTCCACGAGTTCTGCACCTCTGTCTGCCTCTCCCTCTACGAGGCCCAGCAGCACAGACCAGCACCTCAGTCTGCAGATGCCTTGGACACCAGCCGCTGCAGCGTCTGCCACAAACCTGGCGAGGTAAACAAATCCGTTGTCCTTCCCATGTCCTGGATGAGGTGCTTGTGACCTGCAGCACTTGGCCCTGCCTGGGACCATCGCAGGGTGTTTGCCAGGTTCTCCCGTGGTGTGAGACCTCAGCCCCTGAGCTGGCTTGGGCTCACTCCCAGGTCCTTCCTTGTTACTGTGAACGAGCCCTTATTCCAGCAGAAGAAATAAGGCTTCTGCTTCATCCCACCCTGAAGCTCATTGCTTCCTGCCACTCCACTCTCCCAATTGCTCTGCTGACTTTTGGCAAGGGAGGCCAGCCTGAGTCCACATCAGCTTCCAGCATGGCACTTGCCTGAATTTTAGTGTAACAGCCTGTTATCCCAAGGGCCGTGGTAGCAGTGGTGCACACATGTCGGAAGGGGACACATGGTGGTTTGGGGGAGTGACAGCAATGATGTCTCTGCAGATCCAGCATGAGGTCAGCAATGGGAACGTGGTTCACCGCATCTGCAGCGACGCCTGCTTCACCAAGTTCCGGGCCACTAAGGGGCTGAAAACCAACTGCTGTGACAACTGCGGACTTTACATCTACAACAAGGGCTTGCCCCTGGAGTACCTTTTCCACGAAGGCCAGCAAAAACGCTTCTGCAACTCTGCCTGTCTCAACAGTTACAAGAAGGTGTGTGGAGTCAGCTGCCTGGGGTGGGGTGTCTCTGTGGGCACACAGCTCCTTTGCTCGGTGTGGCACAGGGCACTTTATGCAATAGCAGGTGACTTGAATCCCCTTGGCCTTCTACTGCTGACAAAACATTTAAGAGATTGCTGTGGAGAAACTTTGAAGCAGACAAACAGAATTTATTTATTATGCATGGGGCCCATCTTGGACCCGAGCACGGGTCAGGCACTCAATAAGCTGGACTGTGCAGCGACACTAGTATATGCAGTTAGCATGGGCTGGCTTCTTTTGGATGTCTCCCCAAAGCTTGGCTGGATATGTTCCTCTGTGGCCTAAGCAGGCTTCACTTAACTGTCTTGATGGGATTGCCAAGCTCTGTATTCTTGCCAGGGTACCCTTCAAATGAGAAGCTGAGGTGCCAAAGGCAGCCTTTTTTGCTACCACCAGCTGAACTTGCAGACTATGAGACTGGCTCTGACATCAGGTGTTCCCTGGAGGAGAGCTGCCCTGTGGTGGATACAGTAGTGGGGTGGGATATGAGGGTCGGACCTCACCAGCTGTGATGGTCTCCCTGGCAGCTCTGTTCTGCTCTGTGTTTGCAGAAGAACACTCGGGTCTACCCATGCATGTGGTGCAAGACGCTGTGCAAGAACTTCGACATGCTGCCCAACGTGGATCGCAGTGGCAAGATGGGTCTGTTCTGCTCCATTTGCTGCACTACCTCCCACAAAGTGAAGCAGTCAGGCTTGGTTGGTAAGAGCACCTACATACAGGGCATCAGTCAGCTCTCTACTCTAAATAGTACCAAGGAAGGAGTTATTGCTTGTGGATGAGACTGGAAAGAAGGCATGTTGCTTGCCTGGGGAGGAGTCCAGTGAGACAAGTGGAAGGAGATTTGCAGAGGGAGGAACACTTGCAGCATCTTAATACTGAGGGGTAGTGTACATTGCTGTTCTTGAGAATGCAGGAAGAAGTTGTAGTGCCGTACTGTGCTGGCATTGCCCTTTCCATTACACGGAGTACCAGGGTGTCCAGGAATGAGTATGGTCTGGTCTCTGGTGCAAGCATTGCAGCCTGTTTTGTCCCAAATTCCTGTAGAGCTAGGGTCATTTCCTTGAACCAGTCTGCTCTCCATCCGTGTTTAACATTTCTGTCCTAGCGGAATCTGGTGCTCTTAGTTTCCTGGTGTTCTTGTCCCTTGCTTTTTAATAATAGCTTGACAGGCTGAGGATGGGTGAGTAGCTTGCATGCCATCCTCAGAATCCAGTCCCACGTCCTGTGCTGCTGCCCTCACCAATTCCTGTCTGTTTCATCAGGTCCCCCTAGACCCTGCAGCTTCTGCAGAAAGAGTTTATCTGAACCCTGCTATTACAACAAGACAGACCGGGTTGTCTACCAGTTCTGCAGCCCCAGCTGCTGGACCAAATTCCAGGTACTGAAATATCCTTCATGCTGGGCTGGGCCATAGAGCTCATGCCTCCTTTCGCACTTAGCAGAGGCTCCACCTTCCTCAGGCTCCTCTGGGATGGTCCATAAGAAAGTGTCTGCTGGACCACAAGAGTTGCAGTGACTGTAGTTGCCAATAACTCAGTCTTGGCCCTATCTCCCCCTTCCTCCATTGGGCTAAGACGGGCTGTAATTCACTCCTGTCTATCAGGTTATGCCCAACGGGAGTGCAATGCAGAGCCGTGCTGCATGAGTGGCCTTATAAGGGCACGAGCGAAAGCACAAGTAAGCTAGCAAAGCACAGTGGGCACCTGCTAGTGGGGTGGAAAGGGGCAGAGCTGCCCCCTGAGCCAGGCATCACCAAGGAACATAAGTCTTCTAGGATGTGTTGTCTAAAAATTTACAACCAGTAGGCCTGGATACCTCATGTGACTGATGGTTTTTAATCTTCTGATACTAAGTTTCAGCATATGTGAAATGTTTATGGTATTCAAAGGCAACTGGAAGAATATTAGTTTTGTACAGTTGTCAAAGAACAAAGCAACAGCCAGGAAGACCTGGGAAATTTAGGCCAGGACATGCCTTGGGCAACTGAGAAAACTTAGAGAATCTAGAGGTAGAGAGTTAGTTACTGGCAGCTGCAGCATTTGGTTTTGGGGTTTGTTTTTTTCTTGTGGTTTTTGTGTTGGGGGTTTTTTGGGTGTTGGGTTTTGGTTTGTTTTTTTTTTTTTTTAATAAATCCTTGATGTGATCCTTCACTGAGATCACAAATGGTGTTGGTAGGGTAGCTGTAGAGTTTTTACAGTTGTAGACTTCATAAGACTTGAATCATAGAATAGTTTGGGTCGGAAGGGACGTTTAAAGATCATCTAGTCCAATCCCCCTGCAATGAGCAGGGACATCTTCAACTAGATCAGGTTGCTCAGAGCTCCATCCAACCTGACCTTGAATGTTTCCAGGGATGGGGCATCTACCACCTCTCTGGGAACCTGTTCCAGTGTTTCACCACCCTAAGCGTAAAAAAAAATTTCTTCCTTATATCTAGTCTAAATCTATCCTCTTTTAGTTTAAAACCATTCCCCCTTGTCCTATCACAACAGGCCCTACTAAAAACTTTTTTTCCCATCTTTCTTATAAGCCCTCTTTACGTATTGAAAGGCCACAATAAGGTCTCCCTGAAGCCTTCTCTTCTCCAGGCTGAGCAACCCCAACTCTCTCAGCCTTTCCTCATAGGAGAGGGGTTCCATCCCTCTGATCATCTTCGTGGCCCTCCTCTGGACCTGCTCCAACAAGTCCATGTCTTTTCTGTGCTGAGGGCTCCAGAGGTGGACGCAGTACTCCAGGTGGGGCCTCACCAGAGTGGAGTAGAGGGGCAGAATCACCTTCCTCGACCTGCTGGCCACACTTCTTTTTGGGCAGCCCAGGATACGGTTGGCCTTCTGGGCTGTGAGCGCACATTGCTGGCTCATGTCCAGCTTTTTGTCCACCAGTACCCCCAAGTCCTTCTCGGCAGGGCTGCTCTGAATCCCTTCATCCCCCAGCCTGTATTGATACTGGGGGTTGCCCTGACCCAGGTGCAGGACCTTGCACTTGGCCTTGTTGAACCTTATGAGGTTCACATAGGCCCACTTCTCGAGCTTGTCCAGGTCCCTCTGGATGGCATCCCGTCCCTCTGGCATGTCGACCACACCACTCAGCTTGATGTCATCTGCAAACTTGCTGAGGGTGCACTCGATCCCACTGCCTATGTCATTGATGAAGATATTAAACAGTGCTGGTCCCAATACGGACCCATGCGGGACACCACTTGTCACTGATTTCCATCTGGACATTGAGCCATTGACCACTACCCTCTGGATGAGACTATCCAACCAATTCCTCATCCACCGAGCAGTCCACCCATCAAATCCGTATCTCTCCAATTTAGAGAGAAGGATGTTGATGGGGATCGTGTGAAAGGCCTTACAGAAGTCCAGATAGATGACATCCATAGCTCTTCCCTTATCCACTGATGTAGTCTCTCCATCATAGAAGGCCACTAGGTTGGTCAGGCAAGACTTGCCCTTGGTGAAGCCATGGTGGCTGTCTCGAGTCACCTCTCTGTCCTCCTTAGCATAGCTTCCAGGAGGATCTGTTCCATGATCTTCCCAGGCACAGAGGTGAGGCTGACAGGTCAGTAGTTCCCAGGGTCCTCCTTTCTACCCTTTTTAAAAATGGGTGCAATGTTTCCCTTTGACTTCACCTAATTCACCTAAGTTGAATTATTGCCATGTAAAATCAACATTGTAGCATGAGTAAACCCATGCATAACCTGGATTAGGAACTGTCTTGCTGGCAGATCTCAGAACACACTTGCCAAAGGAAAACAACTGAAGAGAGTGTTTCAAGGTGGCTTCTTGGGGATCAGTATTAAGCCCAAGGAGTTCAACATCTTCATCAGTCATCTGGCAATAAAGTCAAAGTAAGCGTGATAAAATTTTGGAGATGAAACAAAAACTGGTGAAGTGTTAACTCATGCTGAGGTCAGGGCAGTCATAGAAAGCAAAGCAATTGGATTGCTTGACAAGACTGGTTCCTCCTAACGTGTGCTTAAACACAGTTCAGTGCAAGATCCTGTATCAGCCTTACTCAAGTAGTGTGGGGATGTAAGTCCTGGGAAAGTAAGGATTTTGAAAAGGCCCTGGATTACAGTAGATAAGCCATTCAGTACCAGCGTCTCAGTTTACAGCCACAGAGGGAAGGATAAATTAAGTTATTGCAAGTACAAGCAGAGGAACAGGGAGTTAAAGTTTGGGGGCTAGGGAGCAAAAGAGCACAGATAGGAAGGATGTTCATCCAATGTCCACATTATTTTCAATGTTGAAGAAAAATTTGAAGTGTGCTGGAAAAAAGAGAGAAAAATTACATTTGGGCTTGAAAAATGCATGTACTGAGGCACTCGCAGAGCACCTTATCTGAGGTTTTAAGAAAGAAAACCAAGAAGATGACTTTATTAATAAATACATCCTTGTGGACAAGACACCAAGTGCTAAATGGCTGTTTAATCTAGCAGAGGAAGGTGGGATGAGAATGGCTGCTTGAATTCTGAAGTTGCATTACCTTGAAAATAGAAACCAGGCACCTGTGCTTCAAGATCTTTTAGAGAAATTCTCAGAAGAGGCAGCAGAGCTCTCCCGTCTCTTAATGTTTTCAAATCCAGAGGGGTGGCAGCTTGAAAGCTTGCCTTCCTCAGAAGAGCTGGACCCAGTACACTGGAAGCAAAGTGAAATTGCTCAAGAATCTGCTCTCCAGGAGCTTGAGACATGATCTGATCGACTGACTGAGAGTCACTGACAGTGGCAGCAAGCGCAGGTCTGAGCAGGGGCAGATGGACTGCTGTGAACAGTGGAGGAGGCAGGAGGTGGTGGTAGTGCGAAGTGGGTGCTCGCTGCCCTCTGTGTGCCTCTCCCTCTATGAGCTGTCTCTGTCTCCTGCAGCGAACCAGCCCGGAAGGTGGGATCCACCTCAACTGCCATTACTGCCACAATCTTTTCAGTGGGAAGCCGGAGATCCTAGACTGGCAGGTGAGGACTTTCCCCAGGGGATGCTGTGGTAGAGGCCAACCCCAGTGAGGACCACAGGGCTTCTTCCTCTCCCTGCTTAAAGCAGAGCTCCTCCTGCGCCAGTGCTGTCACTGCCTTAGCTGCAGAGATGTGCCTGGAGACTGTGCACCAAGTGCTGCG
>NW_008825532.1:2439141-2440754 GCF_000699105.1 Pygoscelis adeliae
ACCACTTCTGCCAAACCCCGTGCCAGGAGAGCTGGGGACTTGGCTCAGCCCCGTAGTCTTGCTCTTGCTTCCTCAAGAAGTGTGGGGACCTCCTGCCAGCCTGGCTGACCCGGTGGTGGTCTTTTTGGCAGGACAAGGTGTATCAGTTCTGCTGCAAGGACTGCTGCGAGGACTTCAAGCGGCTGCGTGGGGTGGTGTCTCAATGTGAGCACTGCAAGCAGGAGAAGCTGCTGCATGAGAAGATCCGCTTCTCTGGAGTGGAGAAGAACTTCTGCAGCGAAGGTACTTGGGGAAGGCATGGGAGAGGCAGAGCCCCCATGCCAGCCCATGCTGGGGGAGGAGAAGAGAGCATGGAGAGGAACAGAGGGGAGACTGTCTTAGCCAGGCCCTGGGGCGAGAGCCTTGCCATGCAGTGAAGGGAGGACTGTTGTGGGGATGGCTTGCTGTCCAGCCAGGCCCTAGGGCAAGATCTTTACCGTTCATTGTGTCCTTGGGGAGGGCTTTCTCACAGCTTTTCTCTCTCTGGGGGCTGGGGAGACAGCAGGTGGCAGCTCCGCTCCTCCTGTCATCATGCACTTCTACGCTCTTGCGTCTGGGCTGGCCTGACCTGGCCTTGCCCTGCCTGCTGGGTTCCTGCACACAGGAGGTTGGAGTCAGACTCTTCCTAGAAGCATGGAGGTGAGAGATGGCAAGTCCCCATGAGGTCCCATCTTATCCCAGCCCCAGGGGCCAGTGCTGGATTGTTCCCTACAGTGTGTTGCGTGTGCTCTGTTGTCTCCGCAGACCTGGATTCTGGTCGTGTTTGGGTCAGGGAGGCCCCCAGTTCATCCTGGGAAGGTTTCACTCCTATTGTTTCTCCGCAGGGTGTGTGCTTCTTTACAAACAGGATTTCACCAAGAACCTGGGCCTGTGCTGCATCACCTGCACCTACTGTTCTCAGACCTGCCAGCGGGCGGTCACCGAGCAGCTGGAGGGCAGCACCTGGGACTTCTGTAGTGAAGACTGCAAAAGCAAATACTTGCTCTGGTACTTCAAGGTCAGTATTGGCACTGGCAGCTTGTGCTAAGTGCTGTGGTGGGCACGGCACCCAGATAAGTGGGCATTGCACTGAGGAAGTTCGCACTGCTGGAGTCTGGCTGGCACTGCTGCGGAGAACCTGGCACTGCTGGAGTCCTGCCTGGCAATGACGGGACACTGCTACGGGGAAGCTCACGTAGCTGGAGTCCCCAGCTGATCCTGCCAGAGCACTGCACTGAGGAAGCTCACAGTGCTGGATCCGCGGCTAGTGCTGCTGTGAGAAGTTCGCACCGCTGGAGTCCCCGGCTGGCACTGGCAGGGCACTGCTGTGGGGAAGCTCACAGCACCTTGCTATGTGCACCTTTCACTGGAGAGTTGTGTTGCACTCGGAGGGGGTGTGGTTAGTTACTCGTTGTTTCTCTCCTGCTGATGCGGGCTTTAGGCAGCTCGGTGCCATGCCTGCAAGCGTCAGGGGAAGCTGCTGGAAACCATCCACTGGCGGGGGCAAATCAAACACTTCTGCAACCAGCAATGTCTGCTGCGATTTTACAATCAACAGAACCAGCCCAACCTGGACACGCAGAAGGGGCCCGAGA
>NW_008825532.1:2440947-2451573 GCF_000699105.1 Pygoscelis adeliae
CGAGAGACACAGGGAAGACTGAACAGCGAGGGGTGGAAGCTTCCTGCCCGGGACTGGATGAGACGCTAGGAACAATCCTGCACTGGCCCTTGGGGGGGGAAAGGACGGAGTGGGACCTAATGGGGCTTCTCCATCTCTAACGTCTATGGTTCTATGACACACAGGGCCCAGACGGGAGGAGCCGGTGCCAGCGTGCTGCCTGTAGCTCACACTCTTAGCGAGGATACTCAGGGATTTAACAGCCTCATGTTGCCAGCGGAGAGCTCGATTTACAGGGTTAGGGGACAGCGTGGTTTGGCATGATAATCCACCTGCAGCCCCACACCACCTCCGAGCTGTGACCTTCTCAGATCTCATAAGCTAATCAGGATTGGGCCAGGTCAGTGCTTGGATGGGAAACATTCAAGGAAAACGCAGGGTGCTGCAGGAAGTGGTGCTGGTGATGCTGTAGGTGGGCTCTCCTCAGCCAGAGCTGAACCTAGAATGATCTTGAGGGAGCGCTGAGCTGCTGGAGGCACTCTGTCTTGTGATGTTAGATTGGAGTCCTACCATTTACCCAAAGATCGCTGCGGCTTTGGGGAGTTGCCAACCCCGTGTCCCGCATAACCCCATTCTGCATCTGTGGAGTTCCAGCTGGAGAGGCGATTTTCACTGCCTGTTGCCCCATTTCCTATCATTAACTTGAGCCCGTTGCTTATGGAAGATTGCAAAGTGCTTTGGGGTCCCTCAGGATGGAATGTGCTCGTAGTGACAGTGACAAGACATCGCTTGGCCCTCGGACACTCACGTAGTCTCATTTTGCATGGTCTTTCACAGGTGATGATCTAGGTAATCTGTGTGATCTAGTTAAAATGCCTGCAGCTTATGGTAGGACTCACTTTGGTGCATCAAACTTTGACAGATACCTGCATCGCAGGCTCAGGGCTTTGCTGCCCTCCCTGGAATTTCATGAGGTGTAAAACCCTGACTAGGGTGTGCCAAGGAGGGGAAACCAAGACCTTCCCGTGAGAGACCTCGTCCTCCATCCCCAGACTCTTCCTGGTTCCTCTCCTGACAGCAGTGGGCTGATTGCAAGATGGGGGAAGCCGAAGCCCTGGATGTCAGTGCTGCTTAGACAGCAAAGCAGAGCTGCTCTGCCAGAAGCAGCAGTTTCCCCCAGCCAGGGGAGTCTCAACCTGCCCTCCAAGAGCCACGCTCCCTGAAAGGCCGTGTGAGGCGACGGCTCAAGTGGCAGCACACTGGAGTGACCTGGATAAGGAACTGTTGGTTTCTGCTGGCACAGGGGTGCCCAGGGGGAGTCTGCTTGATGGGACACAGACTATCCTACTGCTCAGGGGAGGAAGAGCTGTTTCCTGTAGCTCACCAGGTGATTCCACAGCCCTAGCCATGCTGTTCCATTTGTCCTCCGCTTTCAAGGCATCTCACTTGTGAGGGACCAGTGACACTGCTTTTGGGACACAGGCACAGTGAGCAAGCTCTGCCTGCAGAGGGAAGCATGTTTCACACCATTTGGCCATTGTCTCCTCGGAGCCATGGACCACAAGAGTAAGAAGTACCTTCTCAACCAACAACAACCACGAAAGTCTTAGCGCCCCCCCCCATCTCTGGAGACCCCCAAGAACTTTGCTGTTTGGCACGTGGGGCATCACCCTTCACCGTGCCACAGCTGCCTCTCCGCGCACCCTGTGAGGCAGAGGAGTCTGAGGGCAGCCAAGGAAAAGCCCGTCAGCAGTGGTGAGCGCTCGGTTGAGCACAAGCTCCAGGCTGCCCCAGCAGCTGCCATGCTTGGTGAATGCTGCTGGTGGCACTGGGCCCTCTGTGTGTTCTGGCACACTCATCCCCTGCCAGTTGTGGGACAGCTGTGGACATCCTTGTCCTGGGACTGTGGCATACTGCTCAACTTGCAAAGAAAGGGTGCTGGAGCCAGGGCCTGCCGTATGCTTACACAGAGAGCTTTCCAGCCCAGCGTGCTATGCAGGGGATTTTGGGAGGAGCAGCTTGTCAGTGCATGGTGAGGAACAGCTTCTGCCCGGTCTGGCCAGGTGGACCTGGCAGCTGTGTTGCCTGCTCACAAGGGACTACCTGGATTTCAGGCCTGTCTTGGGCAGAGCTGCTGACTACTTACTGCTTCTCTTGCAGCCAGTGGTTGCCTAAAGCCATTCATTCCTGTGACCCAGTGGCTGCTGCCAACCTGGTGATCCTGAGAGTGCTTGATGATAAAAGTGGCTATTCCTTTGCTGGGAACAGTCTGTGTAATGAGGGATTGAGGAGCTTCTGCCACAGAACTGTGCCCAAAGACTTCCAAGGGGAACTGCCTCTGCACAGGGACATCTAGCTGGAGAGGATAGAGGGCCAGAAGTCACAGTTGGTGCAGGCAATGCCTTGACAGCTCCTTGCTGGTGTCGGGATGAGAGTAAAGAACAAGTTGCAGCTTTCCTGGAAGCCTGGACATGTAGCACATGGAGCTTTGTGGCAGGAGGATCTTGTTTCCCTTAGTCCTAACTCATTGGCCTGTGGGGCAATCAACTTTGCTTTTGATTCTGCTGCAGCAGAAACTCTGCTCGTACTCCATAGCTTGTCTTTTCTCATTCAAGCCACTGATGTCTCCCACCTACCTGCTGTCCATCCTCTTCAGGCTGGTCGAGGGAGTTCTTGGACCCATTGAGACTGTTGCAGATCCTATGGCTGAATGTTTAGCTGCAAGCTAGGGAGTTTCCTCCAACTGGAACTTACCTGTGGTGGTCAGCAAGTGGACCCTGCTGGGCCTCCAATTGGTCAAGAGCTGTCCTGCATTTCCTCGGGACAGAGGAAATCTGCACAGTGTGAATGCCCATGTGTTGGTCCTTTGGGAGTCTGGGTCTTTCCTGGAGAGCCTATGTAGGAGGTGCAAATGGATCCACCACTCCCTTTGGGTGCTGAGACCCGCTGCTTTCCTTGCAGATGTCTCCTTCATGCATGGCCCACGGTTAGTCAGTGCTGTAGAAGGCAGTTCTTTTTCCCAGCCACATGGGTAACCAGGGCTCACGGGAGGCTTGGATGAAGGTGATCTTTTAGCTCATCAGCCTTTGAGACGGGTGCAGGTTCTCTGCAGAGGAAATGAGCTGGAATTATCATCCAAGCCAGGATGATATTGTCACCACCTGAGACTAGTGTCTGCCACACGCACTCTTACCTGCAGGTGTTCCCCTCCTTCCTTAGGGGTATGGACTGCATCCCTAAGGCTGGGGCAAAGCGGTCTCCCTGCTTTCTGGGATATCTCGTAATGCTACTACTAGCTCTGTCACCTTCTTCCTAGGGATCTCGAAGCACTTTGCCAAGATATTTGTAGCAGGGAGATGGAGGCACAGGGAGGGGCCATGGCTCGGTACAGCAAGCCAATAGGCAGAGCTGGGAATAGAGCCCTGGATTCCTCTCTCTACAAGGGACTGGGATTTCTCCTGACCTGCTGTGATGGGGATGGGGTGGACTGCAAGGGAGCACAAAATGACATGGAAATTACTTGATTTTGGAGTTGTAGTGTCTTCTGAGCTGCTAGGGCTAGAGATTGTGGAAACATTAACTGTTCCTGGAGTGGCCAGGAGCAGCTTCCGGGGAGCCTGTCCCTGCCCTCTGGCTGGTGCCACCTCCAGTCCCAGCAGTGGGACCTGTTGGCCCAGGAGCTCTTGAACTTAGAGTTGTTGCTTTCTCTTTCAGGTCAGACTTCAGAGCCAAAACCACCTGCCCCTTCCCCACAGAAGACAGAGACTAACATGGTAAGGCCTGTTGGATGTAGGAGTTTGCAAGATAGCACAAAGGGGCTGTCCTCAAAGAGAGCACAGATCTGCCATTTCTCAGGGAGATTTAATTCTTCTACAAGCAATGCATTTTAAGATGTCTGGGTAGTGGGAGCTGATAAGGGCTGCTGGGGAGGACAGCATCAGCATATCTCCTGCAAGGGGCAAGAATAACCATTCCTCAGGAATCGATGATGGTCTCCAGAACAGCCTGCCACTGTGGCACTGGCTCCTCTTTGCATGGTGCTCCCCTGTGCCTGTGTATAGTTGCTGTCCTACTGTGTTTACCGCTGCCCTGCGGGGCAGGAGCAACCAGCACCAGGCTCCCTGCTGGCTGCTGCAGAGATGCTGCACAGGCTTGCTGCCTGCCAGGAGCAGCTTGGCAGTCCTTCGGACAGGTCTGACCATGAGTGTGTGTTGGGGACTGCCAGGCTCCAGGACGTGCTTTGGGAGTCCCTCCAGCTGTACCTGTGGTTGGGAAGAGGTGGTCCTGCCTTTGCTGGACCTCCTGCTTTCTGCGTTTCCTCGCCTGCCAGGAGCAGCTTGGCAGTCCTTCGGACAGGTCTGACCATGAGTGTGTGTTGGGGACTGCCAGGCTCCAGGACGTGCTTTGGGAGTCCCTCCAGCTGTACCTGTGGTTGGGAAGAGGTGGTCCTGCCTTAGGTGGACGCCAACCTCCTGCTTTCTGCGTTTCCTCAGCTGTCAGCAAAGACCTCTGCCCAGATGTCTCCAACCGCGCTGCCTCCCCCGCCCCCTCCGGTTCCAGCCACCCCTCCCAAAAATAAAGCTGCCATGTGTAAACCACTGATGCAGAATCGGGGCGTTTCCTGCAAGGTAGAAATGAAGTCCAAAGGATGTCAGACAGGTAGGAAAACAAGACATAACTGCAGGATTACAGGGGTGTTTTGAAAAGGCAAGTGGCACATCCCTGCTCCAGAGACTAAATGTGAATCCAGCTTGAAATGCTGTACAGAGCGGCTGGGTGTTTGGCACCATGCTGAGGAGCCTCAGGGCAGTGCAGGGCACACATGGTAGGGCTGGAGGTAGGGAGCCCATTTCCGTCAGCAGCAAAAGGAGAGACGTAGAGAGCACCGTAGCATGATCCCACCTCTTGTGGGATGACTTCTGCTCCTCTGGAGATAGTCAGCTTGTCTGAGGGGCCATCTGCTGAGCAGGTTCCACTGTGTAGCTCCTGTCGGGCATGTGTGTGTGGTTTCCGGCATATGCAAGGTAACTAGACCTCTCAGCAGAGTCATGTAAGAGCAGGGCTTGCACCTCTGGCTAAGGCAAGCCAGCCCTTGTTGTAGGGTTTTTTGGCTTGCTGCTGCTCCAGCTCTGCCCATGAGTCACAGAAGCTGGTGGCTGGAAGCGCCAGGGTGCTGGATGGCTGGGGGCATGGCAGTGCGCAGCAGGGCTGGGTGGAGGAGCTGCTGGGAGCAAGCTCACTGACGTACTTTTGCTGTTGTCAGAGGCTGACTGGAAGCCCCAGGTGATTGTGTTGCCAATCCCCGTCCCGATCTTCGTGCCTGTGCCTATGCATATGTACTGCCAGAAAGTACCTGTGCCTTTCTCCATGCCTGTCCCGGTAAGCGACACACTCCACCCGCTCATGTTCTCTTACTGTCTTGATCCTGCCTTGCTGCAGCCTCCCTGCTTCTTTGTTCGTCCTCTTCTCCTGCCTCTGCTTTTACGTCAGTCAGCTGAGTGTCAGTTTTCTGCCTGGTGTGCTGCTGTCGACAGGTGCCTGTGCCAATGTTCCTGCCCACCACGCTGGAGAGCACAGATAAGATTGTGGAGACCATTGAGGAGCTGAAGGTGAAAATCCCCTCCAATCCCCTGGAGGCTGACATACTGGCCATGGCCGAGATGATTGCAGAGGCTGAGGAACTGGACAAGGCCTCCTCGGACCTGTGCGGTAGGTTCTGCCATGGCTTGGTCTGGCCCAACAGCTGGGATCACGTGGGGTTTGCCGGCTCTTGGAGCTTAGAGCATCTGCCTGGATCGCAGCTCCCCCAAAGCCTCTGAAAAGGGAGCAGGGAAGAGCAAGTCCTCAACTTCTGCTGAGGAGGTACCAGGAGGGAAGAGCTGCAGCAGGGAGCAGTGTCTGCCACTGTCCCTTTTGGGGGCACCAGTCTTATGGCACATGTGCAGCACTGTTAGTTTATTCAGGTGGCTGTTCAGGCTCTTACCTAAAGCAGCTTCCCAGCCAGAAGACTAGCAGTCCTGACCTCGCAGGTCTTTTTACTTGAGGGCTGCATTCCTCAAGCCCCAGTGACTAGGGCTGTGGCAAGGACAAATGTCCGATGTCTTGCTGTCCAGGGAAAGCTGGGCAGTGCAGGTGTCATGGGGCTGCTCTGAGCACAGGACTGTGCTGCAGGGAGCCTGACTTCATTTTCCTGCTGTCATAGGGAAAACAGGCAAAAGACTTTCTTGAAAGTTGGGTTTATGATCTGCTTTTGCATTGCAGACCTGGTGAGTAACCAGAGTGCAGAGGGTCTCCTGGAGGACTGTGATCTGTTTGGACCGGCACGGGACGATGTGTTGGCTATGGCTGTCAAGATGGCAAATGTCCTCGATGAGCCGGGCCAGGACCTGGAAGCTGACTTCCCTAAGAGTAAGAGCTGGGTGAAGCAGGCATGCAGGGCTGCTCATGCTGCAGCAGGGTCCTCCTGCTGCCCTCGGCTGACCATTGCCAGCAGCATTAAGAGCTGTGTGAACTTACCTCCCCATGCCCTCTGACTGACCAGGCTTGAGGCCAGGAACTGAGAGTCTTGCAGATGACTGCTCACAGCAGGGGTGAGGAGACCACCACTTTTGAAGGAGTGTGTGTTTGTCTAGACTAACTGACCTGTTGCGAACGTAGGTCTGCAGAGAAGGGGGAAAGAGAAGCTGATTTTAACAGCACAAAAAGCAGGGCAGCGGCGCTGATGTGCTTATGGATGATGATTCCAGAGGATCCAGCAGGGCGAGAGAGACCTGGACAGGGCATGACATCCTGGGAGACTGCAGAGTTGCTGAGTATTCATCAGCGGACAGAAGGTGGAAGAAGAGGCAGGGACTTGGCAGGAGCAGAGCAGTGCTGAGGCAGGATGCTAGCAGCAAATGACAGAGAATTGGGGTGCCTGTGCCAGGCTGTCCCCAGTGCTGGCCTGGCACAAGGGGATGAGGAATGTTCCTCAGGTTTAAAAAACAAACAAACAAAAAATTGTCAGAGGGGAGAATGTGGGGCTCTGCTTAGTCTGAGAAAGCTTAGCATCATTTGCCAGAGCTGTATTTCCTTTGGTGGGCTGTGGCTGAAAGTTCATGCCAGGCAGTAGTGGAAGGTATGAAGAGTTGGGCTGCGTGTTTCCTCTTCATCTTGCTGTAAGAACCAGGCCAGCACAGGGGACAGGATGAGAAGTCTCAGCTGAGCCCTTCTGCTTGTGTTTCCTTTCAGACCCTCTAGACATCAACCCCAGTGTGGACTTCCTCTTTGACTGTGGGCTGGTGGGACCAGATGATGTGTCGACAGAGCAGGATCTGCCTCGTGCTGTCCGAAAGGTGAGCTCTCCGTGGGTACTGCCTGCTTAAAACTCTTTGGGTTTGGAGTGGGAGCTGCTGTCTGGGACACACAAGGTGAAGTGTGCCAGAGGCTTTGGTGTGCTGGGGAGGTTGTGCCCTCTCCCTTCAGGGCATGCCTGGCCTGTGGGCCACTCCTTGAATGAAAATACTTGCCTGTCACTTTGGAGAAGCTTTGAATGCCACAGGTCATGTGAGAGCTGGCTTCTTTCCTGCCTGTGGTCCTCATAACTATTGGGCCTTGTTGGCTTTGCTGTCAGCAGAAGGATGCCTGCTGGCATGGGCAGAGGCACACTGGGAGGGAGCTGGCGGTCAGCAGGTCTGAGGGGTGGCCAGGACTCTTGCATCTGTCCCAGGTAGGTGCCCAGTCTCACAGTACACCTCTCTGCAGGGGCAGAAACGTCTGGTGCTCTCTGAAAGCTGTTCCCGAGACTCAATGAGCAGCCAGCCCAGCTGCACAGTGCTGAACTACTCATACGGTGTGAATGCCTGGAAGTCCTGGGTGCAAGCCAAGTATGCAGGGGGAGAGACCAGCAAGGGAGAGGAGCTACGCTTTGGCCGTAAGTGCCCTGTCTGGATGGGGCGGAGTGGCAGAAACCTCCCAGAAGCTGTGTCCCAGGGTGCTGAGGTGCTCTTGGCCTTGCAGGCTATTGTCTGAGGCTGCTGTGCTTGTCTCCACAGCCAAGCCCATGAGCATAAAGGAAGACATCTTGGCCTGCACAGCAGCTGAGCTCAACTACGGCCTGGCCCAGTTTGTCAAGGAGATAACACGGCCCAATGGGGAGCGCTACGAACCGGACAGCATCTATTACCTCTGCCTTGGCATCCAGCAGGTGAGGGAAGGCTTGCTGCCCTCAAGTCCTTCACAGCCAAACCTGGGGGTCAGATCTGGTGAGGGGAGGTTGTACCCTTTATTCTGCCTTCTGGGGACCCAGAGAGGCTCACTGGACTCTCCTTTAGTGCCTCATCCCAGGACAGCAGCCCACCTGGTTTGGTCTTTGTTCCCAAGCCCAGCGGGTAGGGTGGCAGCTATTCCCCAGCCTTGCACCCTCCTTGCACATCCTTTTGGAGGGCTGGGAGATGTCCCCAAACTGAGTCCCTTCTTCAGCACCAAGTCTGCTTTATCACGCCCGGGGGTTTTCCTCACAGCTCTCAGAAGTGGCTGGTTTTAGGAGTCTGCCCTGCAGCTCTGGTTGTACGAGGAGGGGCACTCTGTATGTGTGCCCTGGGCTCTCTGGGGAGGGTTTGCATTCCAAGTGCTGCTGTGTCTCTCTTGACTGTGTGTTCTGTCCTTTCTAGTACCTGCTTGAGAACAATCGTATGGTGAATATATTTACAGACCTTTACTACCTGACCTTCGTGCAGGAGCTGAACAAGTCCCTGAGCGGCTGGCAACCCACAATCTTACCAAATAGTATGTGTCTCCAGATTACCTTCAGTCACCACCCATACCCAGTTTGTGCTTCTAGCCTTGGATTCCCTGGTCTGATTGTGCTCCCCCAGCCTCAACCCTCTTCCTTGGCATAGGCAGCACAGTCCTTGGGGTCATACAAGTGTCTTGGGGTCGTACTGACCCATACTGGCAGCAGAGCCAGCCTGGTTTACACTTCAGCAGCTTCTGTTGTCCAGAGTCAGGGTAGCTGGGAGCAGAGCATGGCTGCTTTGTGTCCTGGGACAGTTTGAATCTTTACAACACTTCACAGTGATGTCTCCACCCTTTGGCAAAGAGGATTCCAAGTCAGGAGGCATGGTGGCCCATGCCTTTGTGTTCCCAGCACATCGGCGAGCCCTGCACACTGTGCTAAGCGTTGGCCTGGCTTGCTGTGCTGCTGCCTTGTGAGTGGACTAACTTAGAGCTCTGCAGTAGCTATTCATGATGCTGTGATCTGGGCTGCCTTCCCTGCTGTGCCTTGTAAGTGGTTAGTTCACAGATCCAGCCTCACCTCTACATACTGGCTGTCCCAGGCAGAGGTATTTGGCTCCAGACTTGTGTGTCTGGGCAGGAGCTGGTCGTGTCTGTCCTGCCTGCTGCATTTCCTTCATCTCACACTGACTGTGGTGGAGCACTGACCTGGAGTTTACTTTGTGGCCATCTATAGGGATGAGCAGTTAGGATTGATTTGGGTTCTGGCCTGTGGTTTGGCTGTGCTCTGGGGTGGCTCATGGCTGGGCAGAGCCAGCATCTAGCTCTGCTGATGGCTCTGGAGAATTAACCTTGTGGAAAAGGAGATGTTGTGAAGCGTCAGTCTTTTGCAGTGAGCTTGCCTGGGCAGGGTGAAGGGATTGCCACAAGGCCACTGTTGATGTGACCTGGTTCTTCCTCTGTGTGTTGCAGACACAGTTTTCTCGCGTGTCGAGGAGGAGCACCTCTGGGAGTGCAAGCAGCTGGGCGTTTACTCACCCTTCGTGCTCCTCAACACCCTCATGTTTTTCAACACCAAGTTCTTTGGGCTGCAGACAGCGGAGGAGCACATGCAGCTCTCCTTCACCAACGTGGTGCGCCAGTCCCGCAAGTGCACCACAGCCCGTGGCATGACAAAGGTGGTGAGCATCCGCTATTACGCTCCTGCCAAGCAGAAGAAAGGCCGAGGTAGAGTCTGACGGAGCATCTCTCTGTCCCTGCCCCTCCCTCCCATCAGGTCCCAACGGTGATCCTGCTCTCTCTCCCCTTCTGCAGATGGCGGCTCTGGAAAGCGGAAGCGCGAGGAGGAGGTACCAATGCTGGAGCAGCGGGAGAACAGGATGAACCCACTCCGATGCCCAGTCAAGTTCTATGAGTTTTATCTCTCCAAATGGTGAGGCTTTCTCTGGAGAAGGGGCATGTGCCATTTTGGGGCCACCTCTCAGTTTTGGTGGGACCCTGTGGAGTGGCTGCTGCTCTCCAAACATTTGTACTTGAGTGTGAAGCCTTCCCAGTGTCTGCGCTGCTTGTATAGACCATGGTTGAGGGAATGCTTCTCTCTGGCCCCTTCCACTACTTGCCTTTCTTCAGGCAGGCAGGAGTATGCAGTATGAGTCCTGGTACTTGGCTGGTTAGCGGCTTTGGTCCTGAGCAAGGAGCTGCAGACTCAGTTTGTGTCCTCATCCTGCCAAAGGATGAGAAGCTGTGACAAGCCTTGAGCCCCCCTTGATAACCATGAGGGCAGGCCAGGCTTTCTGAGCCCCTGGAGCTGATATCCTCATCTTCTTCTCTCTTTATAGTCCCGAGAGTCTGCGAAACCGCAACGATGTCTTCTACCTGCAGCCTGAACGGTCGTGCATCGCCGAGTCCCCGCTCTGGTACTCGGTCATCCCC
>NW_008825532.1:2451589-2457087 GCF_000699105.1 Pygoscelis adeliae
GAACCGCATCCTGGCTGTGAGAGAGATCTACGAGGAGCACAGTCGGCTCAGCGGCCTGGAGGACGACATGGACTAAGAGCGAGGTGCTGCCAGGCTGGCTGCACTCCAGCCCTGTACGCCTCGTCTCCCTGCCTCCTGCTGCAGGGCAGGGGCCGTGCAGCACAGGAAGGGATGGTGCTGCGGCAGTGCTGTCCCTTCATCGTTACTGGACTTGAACATCCCATCCTGCTCGTTACAGGCCTCTCCTACGTACGTGGCCCCTGCACTCAGCCCTGCCTCCTGTCCTGGCTGCTGGGTGAGCCGTCTTCCTCGGGGCCAGTCCCCACAGCACAGGGGTGGCAGAACCCCAGGGCAGCTCCCCTTGCCCAGCCCTGTCCCCCGCCTACCCCCAGCCCTGACACTACTCCCCTCTCCCCCTGCCTTGGGGCAGAAGCCGCACAACACAGCAGAGCACCGTCTGGGACCAGCGGCCCCAAGGTTTTTAATTCATCCTTCCTTTAGCATCCCCTCATGAGGCTGCAGGTGGCACGGCAGGAACAGTAGTGCTGCTGCTGCTGCAGCAGGATGGGGTTTTCAAGCCAGTGGGGAAGGACCATGGGCAGCCTGAGAGCTGTTGGGTCAGGGGGAGGGCTTGTTCCTAGGGGTGGGAGAGGTTTGGGCTGGCTGCGGGAAGCAGAGGGAGATGGTGCTGGAATGTGAAGGCAGAGACCTGGCCTTGCTGCAGGGACACCTCCCTTGTATGCAGCCGGGCTGCCTCCCTCAATTTTGTCAATGTTTTCTGAGTTGGCAGAAAACTGATGGAGATGGGTCTTTGCCAGCGCTGGCCCTCTCTCCGCACTGTCCCCTGCCCTGGCATAACCCCCCTCCCCGGTACAAGGTGCCATCAGTGGGTCCCTCTGCTCCAGCTGGGGGCTCAGGCAGCCGCTGGCTGAAGTGAGGAGCTCTGGCTGGCCTCCCTCTCCCTCCCAAAGCAGCAGGGTGCCAGCGCCCTGCCCAGGGCAAGCCTGGCTCTGGCTGTACTGCTCCCTGCTGCCTCCTGCCCCTCCTCGTGTTCTGGTTGGTTTTCTTGAGCTGTACATGGGTCTCCTGTATATATTGTTCTGGGCCCTGGCCTGGGGCCATCTGTTCTCTGTGTCCATGTGGAGAGTGAGCCACTCACCAGTCTTGTTGTAGTGATGCCAGGGTGGTAGAACTAACCCTGTGTCTCTGGAAACCATTCATTTCAAATAAAGATGCAGAAAACTTTTGGCATCCCCTGCTTTTCCCCCCTCGGCAGGGTAGGCACTGCAGGAAAGCAGAGCCAGTGTCCCACTGCTGCTGTGCACCTCACTCCTGTACATCTCTGCCTGCCTGTGCTGCCTGCACTTCCTACCTTGTCTGGTCCCTGGTGTGCTGCCAGCTCTGGCATGCTGGAATGGCCCCTGACCCCGTGCCTGCTGGTGCCGGCCTGGCATGCCCTGCCTCTCCCTTGCCCATAGGGCTGCAGCCCAACCCAACCCAACCCAGTGGTGGCCCTGCCCTGGCCACGCAGTGTGGCCATGGGATGGACCAGTCAGAGAGCGATGCCGCGGTGCCTGTGGGCAGAGCAGGAGTCAAGTTAGGTGCAGTGGGTGTTTATTTGCTCCCCCAGGCTGACAGGCCCCTGCCCCAGCCTGGCCCTACTCTCAGCCGTGCTGCTCCCAGGAGTGCAGGGAGCGGCCAAGCCATGTCCCCAGGGCCATGCCCATCTCTTGTGCTGGCCATGGGGTCCATGCCACAAGCCTAGCAGGGCCCGGAGGCAGAACCATAACTGTGGCTGCCTGTGCATCACCCATCCCTGAGCACCCCAGCAGGCCACACTCACACTGTCAGGTCCGCCACTCGCGCCTTCCCGTGGGACCCACTGGCCACCCCCAGCCATGTACCCACTTTCCCCAAGGGTGCTAGGCCATGGGGGGTTCTGCCAGCAGCCACAGGGCTGCCACTGCCGGCCAGGGTGATGCAGGTGCTGTGGGACCTTGCAGGGCCACCAGGACTGGGCAGGATGCGGGACTTGGGGCCTGGCCCCTGCCGGCACTTGGTGAGACCCAGGTGGTAGATCTCCACCAGGTTGAGCAGCAGGGACACGCAGGCCACCCCCAGCATGAAGAGGATGAAGATGGTCTTCTCGGTGGGCCGGGAGATGTAGCAGTTGACAGTGTTGGGGCAGGGCCAGCGGCTGCAGGTGTAGAGGGGCTTCAGCTGGAACCCGTACAAGGCGTACTGGCCCACAATGAAGCCCACTTCCAACAGAGCCTTGAAGACGACGTTGCAGACGTACGTCCTCAGGATGGCCCCCCGCATGCAGACCCGTACCCGCATGTCCCCTGCAGGGAGCCGGGGCTGCCTGGCGCGCTGCCGCCTGGCCCCACTGCTGGCCCGTGCTGCCGCTTGCTGTTGCGCCTTCTCCTCCAGATGCACCAAGTGCAGGATGTGGCCCAGGTACACGAGGCTGGGAGTGGAGACGAAGATGATCTGCAGGACCCAGAAGCGGAGGTGGGAGATGGGGAAGGTGCTGTCGTAGCAGGCGTTCTGACAGCCAGGCTGCTGTGTGTCGCAGGAGAAGCCAGACAGCTCGTCACCCCAGACCCGCTCAGCAGCTGCCCCCAGCACCAGGATGCGGAAGACGAAGAGGACGGTGAGCCAGACCTTCCCCACCACTGTGGAGTGCTCCTGGGCGCTCTCCAGTAGCCGCCCCAACAGGCTCCAGTCCCCCATGGCATGCACCGCAGTGCCCTGCAAGACAGCCGCTCTCCAGACACGGCCACCCCACAACCTGCAGAACTGCTACCCCATCCCCCAGTTAGGCGGGCGTGCAGGAACCCAACCCAGGGCTGTCCTTGGAGTGTCCCCACCCTGTGTCTTATGGGAGCCCTAACCTGGCGCGGGGAGGGCAGCAGGAGCAAAGATCTCCAGCAGAAAGCAGCCCTGCCATGCTGGGAGCACCGTGGGGGACACCGCAGTGGCAATCCGTCATGGGGACCCCTCTCACCGTTGGCGGGCGCGTGGGGCAGAGCCCAGTGCTCCCGTGCCGTCGGCTCCCCTCGGTGGGGCGGTGCAGGATGCTGTGAGGCCCCTTCCCAGCTGGTCCCCGGCTCCTCAGCAGGGTGCGGATAGGTCTGCCTGGCTCTGTCCGTCCGTCCACCTGACGGCGGGCATGGGGTTATTGGGGCATGAGGCAGCTGTGTGCCCCATTGGCTTTCATTGTGACTGGCAGATGAAACAGCCACTGGGGAAACTTTTTCCCTCTATTTTTGGTCTGGGCACTTTTCTAAATATATTCGGGGCTGCAGGGGCTGGTGCTGGGGAAGCACGAGCCCTTTGACTCTGCTCAATGCCACCCAGGGGTCACTGCTCCTGCATGCCAGCTGTCAGGGCACCGCAGCCACGGCCCCAGCCCAGCCTGGGCACTGCAGTCCCCACAGCCCCTGGTGGCACCCACCTGGGCTAGGGTGCAGGGGTGGGCACCCCATACTGGTACCCCAGTCCCCAGCATGTCCCAGCCAGAGCAGAAAGGAGGGAGGCAGCGCCTGAGAATGGAGATTTAATGGCCCCAGATGCCCTCCTGGCCATCCGGGAGGGCCAGACCGGCACCTGAGGGATGCTATCCATGGGACAAGGACAGCACAGGGCCATGAGGCGGCTGTGGGGTGGGGGCAAGGGCTGGAGCCCCCACAGCACTGGCCCTAGCAGGCAGAGCAGCGGTCGCCCTTCTCCTGCAGCCCGGGGTTGCGGCGCAGCATGTCCTTGAGGGAGCCATCCTGCTCCGTCAGCAGCTGGTTGATCTCATTCTGCTTGTACTCGGAGGAGAGCTTGTGCCCGTAGAAGGAGCCCTTCCCTGACGGGGGGTTGGAATTGTGCTGCCCCCGGCGGGCACAGGCCCGCACCACCAGGTAGACCAGCTCTGCCATGTTGAGGACGATGCAGATGCTGGAGGTGACCAGCATGAAGACGGTGAAGATGGTCTTCTCAGTGGGCCGGGAGATGAAGCAGTCAACAGTGTTGGGACAGGGGTAAGCCTCGCACTTGACCAGTCGCACCATCTGGTAGCCCGGGTAGAGCATGTAGAAGATATACATGAACACGGCCTCAAAGAGCAGCCTGAAGACCACGCTGAAGACGTATGTCCACCACAGCGAACCTGATATGCGCATCTTGTGTTTCTTCACCTCCTCCATGTGCTTGGGGTCCGCGTGCCCCGTCAGCACCAGCAGCTTCTTCTCCTGGTGCTGCTGGTAGGCCACGTGCATGGCCACGAGGAGGGCTGGCGTGGTGACGAGGATGAGCTGCAGGGCCCACAGACGGATGTGGGAGATGGGGAAGAAGTGGTCATAGCAGACACTGTTGCAGCCGGGCTGCTGGGTGTTGCAGGTGAAGGCAGACTTCTCGTCCCCCCAGACACTCTCAGCTGCCACCACCAGCACCATTATCCGGAAGATGAAGATGACGGAGAGCCAGATGCGCCCAATGGCGGTGGAGTGGCGGTTCACCCCGCTCAGCACTGTGTAGAGGCCGGCCCAGTTCATTGTTCCTCACGTCTGCAGGAGCGAGCAGCGAGAGATGGTGTTAGCAGTGGGAAGGGCCCCTGGCTGAGAGCCACTGTGTCCTGGCCCTGGTGGCAGCAGCCCCAGGAGGGACCTGGGAGCAGGTGGCTGCCGCAGCCCTGGTAGGTGGACAGCAGGATGGACAGACAGCAGGCTGGATGGACAGCAGGACGGCAGTGTGGCTCCTACTGCTGACACAGCTCAGGGCAGCGTTTTGGCTAGAGCAGGCAGGAGACCGGTTGGCCCTGGAAAGCCAGCTGCTCCTGCCCTGCCACCCCACACTGGCACGGGGATCCTGACCCACGGCTGCCACAGAGGATGGGGGTGAAGCTCCCACACCTCCTCAGGGACCCCTGAGCTGCACCCAGCACTGAGCTCTCCGGCTAGGGATGGACCCAAGGAGCTCCATGGGCTCCTCTGCACCAGCACCTCCCTGCCCTCATCCCCCCCATTCGCTGCAGGAGTGGGGCTGGGGAGCCCCAAGCTGGGGTGACCCCCATGCAGCCATGCATTGCCACCCTCCTAGAGCCGTCCCTGTCTGGGGAGCATGGGGTGACCCTGCAGCCCAAGTACAGACCCCCGCCCCGCAGGGGCCACCCACCAGCACTGAGCAGCCCCGGGAGCTGCTTCCCACCCTGAGCATGAGGCTGGGGGGCTGGGACCTGCCCTCTGGCCATCCCCAATGTGGAGGGTCCCGGCGGTGCGTACCTGCCGGTGAGGAAGGGTCCTTGCAAGCTGCCCCCAGTGGCCCCTCTAAGGTCTCATGTCTCCCATAAGAGAGCTCTGCTCCGCCTGCCCTCGTCTCTATCCGCCACTGCCCTGCACTGGAAGTCATATGCTGCTTTATAAACTATTTACATACAATGGGGCCTTTATCGGCTCCTGAACAACACACTTTAGCATTCAGACCCAACACCCTGGCTTACGCCCACCCCA
>NW_008825532.1:2457184-2458867 GCF_000699105.1 Pygoscelis adeliae
GGGGTGCTCGTTGCTCTGCCTGGCAGGACCTGCGCTGTGGGCATCACCGGGCTGGATGGCCACCCGGGGTGCCTGGGGGTCCCTTCCCCAGGATGCATGGCAGAGCCCAGTTGCGTGCCCATCCCGCATGGATGGCACGGGGCACCATGACTGGAGCTGGGGTCTGGCTGCTCCCCAGCATGGCACTGAGCAGTCTGTAAGGACCCATGGGTCTGGGTGTGCTGGGTACAGCCCCCGTGGGTCCTGCCATGCCCTTGAGGCTCTGCTGCCAGGGGTTTGGTGCCAGCAGCAACAGCTGCGAGGGCGCTGGAGCTGCCCTGCGTGTGCCCCATCCTGTTAAGGACATGGGAAGGAGTCCGCCGGGGTGATGCTGGCCGTGCGCTAACGGGGGCTGCACTCAGTGCCGAAAGGCATGTGCTGCAGGAGCTGCGCTCCTCTGTGGGGATGGGGGTGCCACTGATGCTGCCCCACTGCTCGGTCATGCTGGTGGGGGCAACAGCCCCTGTGCTTGCAGACCCCCTTGTGCCCATGTCCCTCAGGGCTGGTGTCCCAGCCACACTGTCACGCTGTGCTCCATCCCTGTGGGGATGGTGCCATGTTCCCTCAGCTTTTGTCCCCACCTGAGCACATCGAGTAAAACCTACCAGCTGGGGGCCTGCAGGGTGGCGGGGCAACAATGCCATCCCAAATGCCATCTCTACCCCCTTAGCCCAGAGTGCGAGCACCTGGAGCTGTGCAAATGGTGGTGGGCAAAGACCCTTCAGTGAAGCTGCGGGGAGGGCAGCCAGTGCCCAGACCATGCTCTGCTCCTCGCCCTGCTTCCCCCACGGGGGCCAGCACCCCCAGCTTTGCCCTCCCTGGCCCACAGCCAAGCCCTTCTGTGGCCCCCACCCTGGACCGCCCGGTGTCCCCCAGCTGGGGGACGTGGCCACCCCCGCAGCAGTGCCATGCCCACCAGGCTCTCACCTCAGCACCAGGACAGGCAAAGCTCTCAGGGAGCACAGCAGCCTCAGCCTCCAGCGCAGGACCCTGGACTTTATACTGCCCTCCAGCACGTCACCCACCCCCTCCCAAACAGCCTCGCTCCTTCCAGGACTTGCTCCCTGCCAAGTAAACACTGCAGGTGTGTCCAGTCCATGCTCACACTGCCAAGGCACCCACCCGCACCCACTGCTGTGGCCGAGCACCCCCCAGGGACAGCCCAGGGGTCACCGCAGCACTGAGGCAGGGCCAGCCTCCCAGGATGGTCACCGTGGGAGCTCTGTGGTCTCCCTGGCTGCACTCCCCTGCTGTGAGCATCCTCCCCGCCATGTCAGCCAGGCACATGCACCATGGCGGGGCCCCGCTCTCCATCCCAGGGGACAGCTCTGGGCACCCCCGGCACCTGGAGCACCTTGATCCGCTGCTGCAGGCTGCCAGCTGGTCCCTGGGAAGCCACCAGCACCCAAATTTAATGCGTAAAAGTGCAGCCAGAAAAGGCAAACAGCTTGTCAACGATTAACCCAGCTAACGGCCCACTCCAAGGTCCTGCTGCCCAGCACCCTGCATGGCCCTGCAGCGTGCTGGGACATGGTGACCCTGCCCTGCATTTTGGGGCCCCGGGGTGGGCTGCAGGACACCGCACACCATCCCCTGCATGAGGATGGCAGTGGTGCCACTGTCCCCTGCATGAGGATGGAACGG
>NW_008825532.1:2459448-2463217 GCF_000699105.1 Pygoscelis adeliae
ACCCGTCCGCGGCAGCACCCGGCGGGGGGCTCAACGCGTGGGAATCCACCTGAAAATATAATAAAAACGGAGAAAAAAATAGGAAAGAGGGAGGAGGAACCCGGGGTGTTACTGTCCAGCCCGGTGCCCGCCCGGTGTCCTCACCAGGAGGTGATGGGAGGACCAGGAGCCCCGGGGATGGGCGGGAGCACGGGCAGCACCGTCGCCTGCCCGGAGCTGCCGCTGACCTCCGTGCCCTGCCTCCGTGCACCGCCTGTTTGCAGTAGGCAAAACTGTCGTGCAAAAGCCAGCGGTCAAGGACAGCCTGTACGAAGCAGCCGTGGCCGGTGCTGCCTCCAGTGCTCAGAAAACTGCCCTGTCTGCAACCACGTGCACCAGAAACTGGCTCTTTGTTAATGACGTTAATCGTGAGGTTAATTTGGTGTCTGAAGTTGCAGCGAAGAGCTCAAGGACGTGGGCACATCGAATGCAGACAAGCTGATGAGATGGGCAGGGCTGAGCCAACATCCGAGTGGCAGGATGGGGGTGACGCAGCTGCTGGCACCTTGCTGGGGTCAGAGCAAGGTGCAGCAGTCTGTGTCGGTATGATGGAGGAAATCTAGCTCCAGCCATCAGTGAAACACCTCCTCTGCCAGGAGGAAAAGAGTGCTGCAGAGCAGGCTCTCAAAGCGCCCTTTCCCCTGCCATCCTGCCCCAGGCTGGGGTGGCCCCATGCATGGCTCAGTCCCGCCACTAGCTTGGATGGCCGCTACAGTGCAGGGGCCACCAGGCTTCCAGGCTCGGCTGACAGCAGCACAGGTGTCCCTGCATCCAGGCTGCTGCCCTCAGAGAGACAAAACCCTCTGGTTTGAGTAACTCTGCTGGGAAGGGCATTGGCAGCAGGTGAGCACAGAAATCCTTTGTGCTGCAGCACAGGGCAGAGTGGGTTGCAGCGCACGGCGTAACGGCTTTTTTTTGCCCCCCCGGGGGGTGGTGCCTGTGTCCTGGGTGCATCGGGGGTGTGGGGACCAGGACCAGGACATTGTCCCACTGATGCTGCTGTGCGGAGAAGCATCCCTGCCCTCCTGCTGGTTGTGGCTCCTGGAGCAGGCAGGGGCCAGGCACAGGTCACTCATCCCCTCCCCATGCCAGGGACACCTTTGCAGTTTAGTTCCCTTAGGCTTCTCTTTTCCAGCAGCCCTAAACACGTCACCAGATGCTGAGGATATCCCACAATTGTCACACAGATGTTAACTGCACATACCCTCTGGGACACAGTGTCCCCTGGGCTTTGCCACGTCTCCAAAGAAACACTGCTGATGGTCAAGGAGACCCTGGACAGATGGCAGGCTCGGAAGTTCTGCAAAGGCAGTAGCATAATAGCAACATGTCATCTGTCACCAGCTTGCCCTTGGGGTCCTAGCTGGGGTGGCCGTTCTGGCACATGGGGACAGCAGGCAGGTGGGGCTGTGCAAGGCTGAGGAGGGGGGACAGAAGGGCAGGGCAAGCCCCTATTCTGGGGCAGAAAGGCATCTCCCCTTCAAGAGGGCACTAGGCACCACAGCGTGGGCAGCTGGTGGTGATGCTGGTGTCACCAGGCCACCAGGCAGGGCTGGTCCCGCTGCTCGGACCGTGGTGAGGTGGCTGCTGTTGGAGCTGTGCTGCAGAGCACCGGCATTTTCATGGAAACCCAGCCCTGTGGCCTGATGTGGGTTTTTCATCTTGGTTCCTCTTGCAGCCAGTCACTAAACAGGGGCACCCAGCGGCTGCAAGGGAGGATCCTGGGACCGCGGTCCTGGGGCTGCCGGGTGGGTTGGACCAGGGGGGCAGCGGTTGGGGCAGCACTGGATGGGGCTGCGGGTCAGGGTTCAGGGTGGGCAGCCATCTCCCTCATCCAGAGAGCTGAGCCTGCAGGGAGCAGCTCTGCCCATTGGCATGGAAAAGCCCAGTGGAAGGCAGCCCTGTGCCCTGGGCGGGAGTCCCATTGGTGTCCCATCTTGGCTCGGCCCTGCTGCTACCCATCCCAGGTGCTCTGCAGCATCCTTGCCCTTGATGGCACGGCTTGGCACGGCATGGCACGGCATGACACAGCATGGCATGGCATGCTGCCCGCCTCTGTGGCCTTCCCCGCCCTCCCCATCTGCCCCATGGTGCGAGGGGCCTGCTGCCATCCCAGGCTGGTGCCCCCAGGCCATGCCCACACTGCCTGCCGTGTGCTGCAGCTCAAGGACACAGGGCACAGGCTGGCAGGGGCTGTGGGAACCCCACATGGGCAGTACCGGGGGCCATGGGGGATCCAGGACAGGGGCTCGAGCATGGTGCTGAGCAGAGTGACATGTGCCAGTGGCACTGCAGCTGCAAGGGGCCCCCAGGAGAGCAGGGCAGAGCCCCCCATGCAGGCCCCCGCCTGTCCCCTGCCTGCCCCCCAGCCCCCCTGGCTCGGGGCCCCAGCCCTGGCTCTGCTGCCTGCACGCTGCCTAGAGGCGATTCAGGCCCCATGCCTGGTTTCCATGGTAACTCCAGTTGAAATTACATTAAAAAGAAATGAAACCAGCAGCTTTTCTGGTTGGCAAGCAGGGGGAGGGGAGCTGGGCTGGGAAAGGAGAGGGGAGCTCAGTGGGAGGGGGCTGTGGGGCAGATGAGGTCCCACATGGGGTCTCAGTGCTGGGGGGGTGCCCAGCAGGGCTGGGGGCATGTGGGGACCCCCCCCACTGTGGCACATGGTGTTGGCAATCCTGGGTCACACAGTGCTGGCTTGCATGCGAGCTGCGCTGGGGGTCCAGCACCCCAACCTGGTGGGGTGATACTGGGGTCCTCCTGCTGCCTCTGTGGGGTGGGTGCCAGGGACACAGGGACCATCCGGACCCTCTGCCAGCAGGCACAGCCATGGCTGGGGTGGCTCTGAGGCAGCACAGTACACCCCACTCAGCCTGGGAGCCCCCAGTCCCTGCATGCTCCAAGAAGAGGCAAGATACACCACTATTAAAAATATCACTTCTGTTTTATTTGGAATTGTTACTCTGCGCAGGTGACAGGGTATAAATACATTCTCCAACGAGCATCCTCACCCTCAGCCCTGCCCGGGAGCGAGGGCCAGGGCAGGGTGCAGGGCCAGGGATGCGCTGGCCCCAGGCAGTAGGGCCAGCCGGCACCGGTGCGTCACGGCCGCCAGCGCAGGCAGCGTCTGCCAGCCGGACCGTCTTGCACAGGGACGAGGTATGGTGTCCCCCACAAGGAGCCGTCCCTTCTTCCTGCCTCTCAAGGCCCCGGGTGCCAGCGTCCACCGTGGGGGGCTGAGAATGGGGTGCCCCGCATGGGCTCCCAGGCAGCTCCTTCTCCACGCCTGGCTGCACTGAAGCTCCTTGCCTTGAGCCCCACTACCCGCAGCCGTATGCGGTTTGGTGGTCACCATCAGCCCAGTGGGTGCCCCAGGGCGGGTGCTCCCAGCCCCATGCAGGCTGCATCACCACCAGCGGCCCCGCTCAAGCAGCCCCTGCCCAGGCGTCTATCCTGGCCACATGCCCTGGATGCCGGAGCTGGGGTCACCTTGCAACGGGGGAAAGGCCCCAGCGGGAGCTAGGTGGGAAGCAGAGTCGCTGTCCGTGCGCAGCTCACCCTGCTCCTGACGGCCCCGCAGCGCTGCCCACCTCTGCTGCAGGCTGCAAACCACTGGCTCTGCTTTCTGCCAGCAGCACGAGCAGGGAGGGCACAGCATGGCCCTGGGGCAGTGGTGAAGGGACACGGGATGCTCCCAGGGGAGCAGGGCAGGGTGGGGGGCACTGGGACACGG
>NW_008825532.1:2463461-2471178 GCF_000699105.1 Pygoscelis adeliae
GCGGCGCAGGAGGCAGGGCCCGGCCTGGTGCTTGCCCGCGGCAGGCGGGGGCCATGGGGGCCGGCACTGCGCGCACACGCTGGCTTCTAACTGGCTTTTTATTTTATATCAAGAACACTTGGTTTTAAAATCTTTACAAAGGACAAAACGCGGCGACTCCGTTAGTGTGTAAAGAACTAAAGATCTGCTTAAAAAACGTCTCTGCAAAGAGAAACGACTGACACAAAAGAGATTCTCTGCAGCGCAAAGAGGGGCAGAGGTGCCGAGTCTCCAGCCCGGGGCCCCGTTCCCAGGGTCCCTGGGGTCCCCAGGCCCTGGCACCGGCCCCAGCACACGCACCCAGCACAAGGCTGGGTCCCTGGACCCTGCCCGCTCCCTCTGCCTATAGCACCATGGCCCAGGGCCACTTCTCGACACAGTGAAGGAGCCTTTTCCAGGGCACTCGAGATGCCAAGCTGCCCGGGGATGCCCGGGCACTGGCTGAGAGGGTTGCCCAGCCCCGTTCCTTGTCAGTCGTGGGGTGCTCAGCAGGCAGAGCACTGAGGATGCGATTACCCTGTGGGGAGGCACAGCCCCGGTGCGGGGAGCCCCGTGGCCACTGCCAGCAAGGTCCCCCCTGCCCGCCCATGCCAGTACATGGGTGCAGGGACTACACCGTGTCCTCCCTGCACCCCATCAGTGCCCTGGGTCGACCCACGGGGCTCTCTGGCCGGGAGCCGGGAGAATCAAAGCACTTCTCAAAAGTTAGATAGGAACGAAATAAAGCGCCAGGGGAAGACCGGGGCATCCGGCCGTGCCGGGACCCCACGGGTCTCCAGGCTCGGTGCCACACCGTCCGTGGGCACTGCCCCTCCGTCTGGGGGCTCTGTTGGCCCCACCGGTCCCTCTGCCAGTGTTTGCTGCGTGCGTGTGCGTGCGTGCATGCGTGTGCGCCGGCGGCGGGCAGCTATACCCTGGTGGTGGAGTGTGAGTGCGGGAGCCCCGTGCTGTTGAAGCCGGCAGTAAAGGTGTTGTAGGGGTGCAGGGTCTGCAGCCCCACCAGCGAGTTGGGGATCATGGTGATGGTGTTGGGGGTCATGAGCGGGATGTCATCCGGAGAGCGGCGCAAGGTGAGGGTGTAGTCGGGCAGAGCAGCCAGGCGCAGGGCGTCGTGGGGTGGCACAGCCTCGCACTCACGATGCCCCTGGCTCACCTGCAAGGAGGGCATCTCCTCATCAGGTGCGTGGGTGATGTCGTTGGTGGTGCCATGCTGGGGGCTGGGCTGCCGGTGCGTGTCCTGCCGGCGCTTGTCCTTGCGGTAGTAGAGGGCGGCGAAGGCCAGCACGTTGAGGAAGAGGAGGGAGGCGCCCACAGCAATGGTGACACTCAGCTCGGTAGAGTAGTCGCGAGGGCTCTCGAGCAGGGTGCCTGCCTCCTGCTCTGGGCTCCACTTCTCCTTCCCATTCTCACTGTTGTAGGCAGGCGAGATGGCAGGGCGCTTGGTGGTCCAGATCTTGCCGTTGGGCCGGCGGGTGATGTGGGAGTTCTGTGTGGTGTCGGGCGGCGGCACTTTGGTGGTGGTGGAGGTGTAGTGGAACATATCATGCAGGTTATACAGGTGGGGGACCAGGTGCTTCCAGAAAGCCACCTTGGTGGCCCGGTAGTGGTCGCGTACCCGTGGCTTCAGCCCAATGTGCAGGTACAGCTGGTCACGGGGGTTGTACTTGGACCAGGCCACCTCCTCAAACCGGTTGGCCTTGGTGTGGATGAATTTGGTGTCCTGGGGGACAGGCTTGTTGGGGTCCCTGCGAAACACAGGCAAAACAGAGCTAGCACTGGGAAAAGCCAGAAAGGTGAGGAGGGAGAGCTGGACGTGGAGATGGAGGCTGGGGGCGGGTCCTTTGCCAGTGGTGGCACAGGGTGGGCTGGCGAAAGGTCCTGCATGGCTGGGCAGCACCCCAACCCTGGGTCAAGTCTCACCCACGATAACCACGGCCAACCAACCTCCCCACCCCTGTGCTTGGCTGGATCCTGTCCCAGGGGGCTGGTCGTGCTCTCAGCTTCTCGCTGTGTGGTTGATGCCCTGACCCCAGTGAAGGTACAGCACATGCACCTCTGGGCATGACATCCCCCACCACAGCACTGTCCCAAGGGGTGCAGCTGCAGTGAGTGCAGACCTCCCAGGCACAGCACCCATCCCCACTCACCCTGTCTTGGCAAAGTTGGTCCAGTAGGTCATCACCACAGCGCTGAGCATGACATCGTTCTTGGAGAAGTTGCAGGGAACAAGGTGTGTGGGGCCAATCATGGGGATCCCGAACACGTAAGGCACCTCATCCCCATGGGCCGCGTCAGACCACGCAGGCTTCATCAGGCTCTGGCAGTGGTGATAGAAGGCGTAGAAGTAGGTGGGGGAGCCATAGCGGGCGTGCAGGTCAGCCGTCACCACCGATGGCTCTACCCACTGGTGGTCAGTGAAGAGGGCCACCAGAGTCTTGCGACGTGTCTCAGGGTTGTCCCTGTCGGCCCAGTCCGTGTACATGAATTTGATGGTCTCCCGCAAGGTGTCCTTGCCCTCGGGGTAGCCATACAGGTTGTCTACAAAGTTGGAGACTGAGTAGTCAAAGTCACTGCCTGAGACGCCGTCCTCGGGGTCCACCACGCCCTCCACGAACTTCAGCCCCTCGCCCTGGTTGACCCCCAGCATGATATCATAGTTGAGGAACTCGCCCTGCTCCATCAGGATCTCCGGGTCGTCTGGGATCACATCCCCATCAATGACTGGCCCAAAGGCCACGTGGTAGCGAGCCGGCTGGATGTCTTGCTCCACCAGCTCCTTGGCACTCTTCTGCCGCAGGCAGTCTACCATGTCCACTGTGTCCAGCACGTTGCAGCCCACCTTGTCGGCCAGCATGCTGGTGTACTTCACAGGCTGGTAGTTCACTGCCCAGCTGGAGAGCGCGGAGCCGCTCTGGATGATGGCTCTCTGGAAGAGACCTGCAAGACAGGCAAGGAGCAGAGGAAGCTTGCAGCGGGCTGAGCACCATTCCAACACCCCAGTGCTGCAGTGCAGGATACAGCATGGAGAAGGCATTGATGCCCTTGGACCCCTGCAAGGACCCAGTGCTCCAGCCTGCGCCTGGCCTTGACCCAGGCTGTGCTGCCCACTGAGCCGGGCTCGCACGGGGGGCTCAGCTCAGGGCCACCACAAGGGTGGCAGGGTGACACCTGGGCATGCAGGGGGTGCTCCTGGCAGCAAGCAAGGGCTGCTGTGCTCCCCAAGGATCCCATTGCAGGGGTTAGCCTGGCAACCCTCCGTCCTGGTGTGGGAAGGAGAGTGGCCATGGTTGCATCACAGCCTGGCCTTGCCCATGCTGTCCCAGCCACCCCAAGAACGTGTTGCCTGAGCCCCCAAGGGGCACACGCTGCTGTTGGCTCAGCGCCATCCTCAGCGCCCAGGGTGGCACCGGCTTCGCTGAGCAGCCAGGCTGCAGGCTGGCAGCAGTGGGAGGGTTAACGCCTGCTCAGAGACACTTAACCCTGCATGTCCCACCCCAGCGCTTTGTCAGGGTCCCCCTCGCCCCCCTCCCTGCCGCTTCCTGCCCAGCTGGGGCTGCTTGGTGCCAATCCGGCCCCGCAGGAGCACGCTGCCAGATGCACAAAGAGGGCCTTTCTGCCACCGGGAACACAGAGGGAGTGGACTTTCGCCCTGGAAAACGGGGCCACAAAGGCCCTGGCCCAGGCAGAGGAATGCGTGGCTGTGCTCCAGCCCCATGTCAATGGCGCTTGTGCTCAGAATACAAAGGGCGTCGAGGAAGCGGAGCCTCCGGGGCGGTGAAAGGCAGCCGGGCTCAGGGTGCACCCTGGGGTCCCTGCTCTCTGGCCAGCCTTCTCCTGCACCCCAAGTGCTGCCTGCACCCTCGCCAGACCCTGGCACTTGCTCTCTGTGAGGGACTGTCTCAGGCGGTCCCTGAATGGTGCTGGCTCAGCAGCATGGTGGCCACGGGGCTTACCCTGGCCACGCTGAAATGCAGAGCACCTGCATGAGACCCCCTGGGCAGCCAAGGCCATGCCGCTCTGCAGGGGGGCATGCACCTTCCCGCAGCAGAAGTGTTCGGGGGCTCTTGGCTCCCAGCCACCATGTCCATAGCTCTTGTCTGCACGCACAGTCCTTGCTCTGCCAAGTACCTGACGTACAGTCCCATGTGCTGGAACAAAGAGAAGTCACAAGCTCTGTCACCTACCAGTGCCTTAGAAAGCCGTACCCAGCCTACAGGCTGGAGACTAGCCATGGGTTTGCTTGCTCTGCACCATCATCCACGTGCCAAAGAGCCAGGATGGGGGTTCCCTGGCTCCCAGGAGATGCCATCCCAGCAGCAGCTATTGATCCCCACCAGCAGCATTACTTCCCAGACAGACCCACCAGGCTAGGCTCTGCCCCTGCCTGCCCCTGCCTGGGGAAGCACGAGCAGCTGGTGTCACCAACAGCTGGTCACATCCCTGATGAAGCCCCTTCACTGTGTCTCTGCATGGCCATGCCCTGACCCAGGAGGACACAGGAGTCTGTGAGAGCCCAGTCCTGCCACATCCTCCCCCTCCATGCCAGCACCCAGCTGAAGCCCAATAAGCACCTCAGGGAGGCATTGCCACCCTGCAACTCACCCCGGAGCCCTCCAGCCTGCTGGGGCCCAGGAAGGAAGATGCAGCTCTGCCTTCCCTGACTGTTCCCCTCCAAGGTGAGGGTCCCAATGCACCCCGCGTCCTGCAGAGCTGGCTGCCACAGCACAGCAGAGACAAGTGGTGGGACCAGGGCTCTGCCAGAGGGTGCCCGGTGCTGCAGGCTGCTGCCAGCTCCTGATTTCTCCTTCGCTTTGCACAGTAGCTGAGACTGAAAACATCTCTGGAGTTGTCTGGGCCAAGCTCTGCTCAAAGCAGGGTGCTGGGTGCCTTGTCCAGCTGAGGTCTGAGCATCCGCAGAGCTGGCAGCGAAGGGCAGCAGCCCCCACGGAGCTGGAGATGGGGCAAAGGAAGCACAAGAGGTTTGCCTGGCAGCGACTGCTCCTGCCCTGGCATGGCCGGCTGGGGAGAGGAGAAGCAGCACTTCAATCCTAGGCGAGGAATCCACCCGCCTACAAGGGCTGAGGCTGGCAGGGGGGCCGCCGGGCTCCCCAGCAGGCCGGAAAAAAGAGCCGCCGGTCTCCCCAGCAGCCAGACACAGCATGCGCTGCACCAGCCTCCAGTGTCTGCCTCTCACAGCGCCTGGCAGAGCAGGCACAAATTAGCAGCTTCATTAATAGCTCTTGATCACTATGAGTTTTATTTTGATGTGATAAAAACAAACCTGCCTGGTCTGCAGGCTGCATCTTAGCACAGCTTCCCTGCCGTGCTCCAGAGTCCCTGCCCTGTCCCTGGGGAGATAGGTGCTCCGGCACAGAGGGTTTTTTGAGGTCATTTTATGGCCATTTGCTTTGATGCGACACTGCCTGCAGCATCGAGCACTCCCTTCCTACCTCACGGCATTTACAGCCAACAGCAGCTCCCCTGCCACAGCAACGAGGGTGCCGGGCATCCAACGCAGCTGTGATGCAGGGGGGGACCACATCACAGGCATTGGGTCTGGATGGGGCAGCAAAAGACATGGCACGCAGGTGCAGGGTTTAGTGGCAGAAAGCCTAGTGTCACCTGAAAAGTGCTATGCTGGCATGACAGTATTTTTCGTGGCTGGAAAGTCAGGGAGCAGCCCCTCCAATTCACCCCCAACCTCTTTCCATGCTGCTCCCTCTATCCTGGGCCTGTACAAGTGGTTGAGGCTACCTGGGCAGCCAAGCACACAGTCCTGCTTCCACAGAGGTGTCACCATCTGACCATGAAAACCAGTCTGCAGCCTTGGGACTGCCCTGCCAGAAGCACCCAATCCCAGAGAGGAGACTCCTGGACCAAGAGCACCTCCCCGCGATCTCCACCTGCCTCCCAGGCACTCCTGTGATGGAGAGGAGCACCCTAAGAAGCACCGTGAATGCACTACACCCAGTGTCCCCTCCCCAGCCTTTCACACTCAGTATGGGCAGAGAAAACCCTTTGTCTTTCAGTAGGAGCTTTCAGCCTGTAAAAGACTACCCACGCCTGTGCCCACGCTGCCCAGGGTGCCTGCACAAGGGCAGGAGGGCACGCAGAGCCCCAGCTATCCACACAGGGACGGCACAGCCCCGCATGGGCCCCCGCAGCCTCAGACCATGCCCTGCCCTGCCTGCTGCTCAGAAATGAGTCTGCAAAGACCTATCCGTGCTCCTTTCCTACATGCTGCTCAATTTACCATCTAGCACAAGCAAAGCATCCTCTGGCTTTAGCCATCAAAAGCACCTCCTCCTGTGGGCTTAGAGAGCTGCTGCCTGCCCCACAGGGCTCTGGGTAGCTGGGAATCCTACCCCAGGAGCCCCAAAAGTGGTGAGGGCAGCCCTGGTCCTGCCCTGCTCTGGCATTGCAACATCAGCAGTGGCTCTGTAGGTATAATTCACATTTTCCATGTTCTTGAGCTTACTGTAGTCTAAAACCCATTAATATTTGTCCAAGTCACCTGAAGAGGATGGGGCAACAGCCCCAGGACCATCCTGCTCAGGAGCTGGCACAGAGGGAGCAGGATGACAGAGGGGCTGACTTCAGGCACCGGGCACTCACACAGGAGCATGGACTGAGCACAAGTGTACTGAGTGCCCTGGGGCAGCAGGGAAAGGGGCTTACCCAGAACAGACATGTCCTGAGTGGGCAACAGCAGCTCCATACATGCTGCCAGGGTTGGATCACTTCAGCTTTACCGGCCTTTTTGTTTCTCCCTGCTTTATGCAAACATGGCAGGGCACCAGCAATGGTGACAGCAGAGCCAGTGGGCTGCAGGGCAGTCATGGACGACCAGGGACCACCATGGACTTAATGTGGGAGTGCCCAAGCTGCCAGCTTTTAGGAGGCAGCTGCCCACCAGGTCCAGACATGCCTCTGTTGTTGGGTCTGTGGGACAGAGCATCCCCCAGTGCGCTGGTCCTTGGGGCACCAAGGGGAGCCCAGTGGTGGAAGCAGCCATCCTGAGAGCAGGAGCACTCCGCATAGGGTGGGCTGGTGCTGGCTGTGCCATGGGCTCTGGCACAGAGGGAGCATGGGGCACTGGTGGGCTTCCGAGCCCGCTTGGGATGTCCCACCACCTAGGAGGCTCTGGAGCTCCTCTGCATACTCTGATCCCATGGGCCATGGCAGCATGTCTCAGCCTCTCTGCTTCAGTTTGCTGGTCCATCTGAGGAGAGGCTGGCAGCCACCTGCGACCGCTGGGCACCCTGATGGGCAGCAGGGATGGGTGCAGAGGCGCGGGCAGCCTGTCAGCCCCACTCTTGTCCCTGGGGAAGGGCAATCAGTGGAAAGCAGAGCTTCCCCACGGCGATGGGTCTCTGTGTGGGCATGGGCTCACCACAGGGCAAGTGGTTTGCCAGAATCAGGCAAGTTTAACCAAAAAGAACTAACTGGAGAAATCTGGGAGAAGAGAGCTGTTTTGGGTTTGCCTTTGACTCCATGGTGAACTGCCAGCATCCTACAAGCCCTGTGCCAGGTCTGGGCTCAGTGTGGTGCTGCCCTTCACTCCCCACCATGAGCACAGGCTCTGCCATCTCTCACTGCAGCTAATGCCAGCCTCGTGCTGCCCACAGCACCTGCAAAACCTCCACATCGAATACTACCAAGCAGACCATGATGCTGG
>NW_008825532.1:2471240-2505043 GCF_000699105.1 Pygoscelis adeliae
CAATCAGTCCATTGACATCTCCCAGGGCAGGAGGAAGGCTGCCCAACTTTGCCAGCAGCCTGGCCAGCACCAGCCTCCTTCTATACACCCTCTGCCATTTCATCAGCCCTGCTGAGGTTCTGAAGTTCTCGTTCGTTCCTGTGTTATTCCCAAGCTGTTGAGCAGGGCTGCAGCTCTTCACAATGGCTTCAAGTGCAATTTTGTGTGTCTCTGAGGTGCAGACCCATGCCCCTGTCCACTGCCCGTACGTGTCCCCTTCTCCCCTGTGCTTGAGGACACAGCATGGGAAGAGGGCTGCACCCTCATATAAAGCCCCTGTGACCAAGTCCCTGGCAGGCTGGTCCCCTGTGGACCACGTCCAGTTCAGGCTTTGCTCCTGCAATTTCCTTTAGGAAGTTTATTGAGAACACCTCTACTCCCATGGTTAATTTTTTTCCCCCCAATGCTCAATGTAAATGTCTTTGCAGGGGGTTTACATGCATTTGCTCTTATGTCAACACAATCTTTTAGTGTAAATAATTCCTATCTTTATCTAGGGTAAACACTCTGCTATATTTACAGATATCAATCATATCACTTCCACCTGTGTTTTGCTAGTCGCAGCACTTCCAGCTCTTCCAGTCTCCCAAGATGGGGCCCTCCATCCCTCCCCAGGCTCAGGTCTGGCTTCCCCTCTATTCCAGTATGAATGCTTTTCCTAGCACTGAGATCCGTGCTCCCAGTGCCCTGCTTGATGCCCTACACCCCCTCCACACCTGCACGTGGGCGAGCCCAGGCGCCTGGACAGGAGGGGTCCCCACCTCTCCCCACACCCAGGTGCCTGCCCCAGGCTGCAGCCCCGCACGCTGGGGGTACCAGTGCCATCCCTGGCTCCCACGTGCTCTGCTGCTGGCCTCTCCCTGCCCACAGTGAGAAGGTTTCGCTTCCCGGCCCTGGCTAAGGCTCTCACCAGTGACTAATTAAAAAGCAGCCCTGACTTTGCTAGGGTGGCCAGCAGCACCCGGGCGGGCTCCCTTCCCTGGGTTAGCATCAGCCAGGGTGCTTGCTCGCAGCCGCAGCATCCTCGGGCACAGCTGGCACCTACCTTCAGAGTGGTGGGAGAGGGTGAGCAGGCTGACGCAGGAGGCACCAATGCCGGAGCCGAAGACGGTGATCCGCAAGGGATCTCCCCCAAAGAAGGCGATGTTCTCACTGACCCAGCGCAGCGCCTGTATCTGGTCCAGCAGCCCGTAATTGCCCTTGGCAGCCTGGTCCCCTGTGCTCAGGAACCCTGTGGGCCAAGGAGAGCCTGGTTAGGGATGAGGAAGCAGGGGGTGTCCTGACCTCCCACCCCCCTTCCCCAGGCCTAGAGGAGCTTCTATGGGACCCTGTCCCACCATGAGATCCCACTACCTTGAGAGTCCTGTGAGCTCTAAGCTGGAGCAGGGACACCACCGACCTCTAGCCACCCTCTGCATGGCACAGAGGGGCGAAAGGCTGCGAGTGCAGCTGCAAGCCCCGGGGAGCCTCTCCAGCTAACTGCAAGCAGTGACAGGGTGATGGGCACGAAGCCCTGTCCTACCCGGACCACCACCTGTGCTAATAACGAGTCAAGACATCTCACGCATGCTCCAAGGAAAACCAAAGAAAGCACCCGTGGCTGCAGGCAGGCTGAGTGTGTGCACAGCCAATGCTTTCCATGGACTAGCGTGGCCTGGAGGAGGCTCTATAAATGTAAGGTGGTGGGCTGGGTAGAGGAACCAACTGCAGCTTAAAATACAAAGGCTCTCAGTGAGGAAGATGCTGAGAAATGCTTTCAATAGCAAAGGGAACACCCAAGATAAGCTATCAGTGTTTTGTTTGCAAAGCAGGAAGCCAAAACCATGGTCCTGAGGTAAAATCCAGGCAGGTAACCCCAGCAGGCAGGGAGTGGTGCCAGTGCTGCTCCAGCACTGTAGGTGCTCTGGCTGGGTGCGCTGCAGCACTTCAATGGAGATGACGACGATGGCACCATTTAAGTCTTATTTCATATTGTGATTTATGTCTCTTAAATTTGCACCTATCCATCTTAAAGGCCTGACTTGTAACATTGAAAGGTCTTGAACAGGCTTGTTTTTACTGAAAAGCCTATTTTCTACCAGGTAACTGCCATCTTCCCCAAATGACTATGGGGTCCGGAGGCCATCAGAGGGATATGCTGCTCCGGGTACCGGCCAGGAGCCCAGCTGCCCGGGGAGAGCACTGTGCCAGGCTGGATCGCTAGGAAGAGAGCTGGCCCTGCCAGCAGCTTGGCTGGGAAGCAGCTCTCCGCAAACCTCCGCACCCCTTGTTCTCCCTGCTGCTAAGGGAGGCAGCAATGATGCTCCAGGCAAATGTCCTGTGTCCCAGCACCTGGGGATTTCTGCTGTGGCAGGTAGGGGACTGTCTTTTGACCCTGTGTCCCCACTTCACCTCTCTAGGTCACCAGTGCTCGTAAAAATGGGACTGCCGCCCTCCTCTATATGGCACCTGACAGCCTTCCGTGATCCCCTCTGCAGACAGCCAGGCTGCAGTAGGTGGCCGCAGGGGTCCCGGCAGCTCAACTGGCTTGGAGGCAGCCCACGCCCGGGGAGGGAGAGCTGCCGGGTCCCCAGGGACAGCCAGGCAGTGCCCACTGGCAGCTCACCGCTCCGAGCCCTCTCAGGAGGAGATACTGGGTAAACACATTTATTATTTATTTAACCGCAGACCAATATTTGCTTTCAGCTGAGCCAGGTTGTGTAAATGAGCCTGGGGGGGGGTCGGTGCCAGGAGCCAGACCACGCTGCAACCGCCTGCTGGGGGCACTGCCACGTGGCACCCTGCTCGGCGGCTAGGGCGGAGGACAGGGGCAGCACCTGCAGCGCAGCCCCCATCCCGCCGGGCCCCACACCCCCCATCACCCTCTTCCCAGCTGGTTCAAGCCTGGTTGGCCGTGGGGGCTCATCCCGCTGCCTGGCCATGCTGGCGGCACAGCCCCAGCTGGCCAGCCCATACCGAGCACTCCAACGCGGTAGTTCAGGGTGATGACAATCACGTTCCCGTAGCTGGCCAGGATGCTGCCATCTATCATGTTCCCCGTGCCCTCCATGTATGAGCCACCGTGGATATACACCATCACCGGCTTGGCCCCGCTGTCCCGGATGTCTGGAAGGAGAGGCGGTTAAACACAGGACCCTGCTGACAGCCACAGCACCCTGCCCAACAGGCAGACCAAGGACGAGGGCAATGCCAGCTGCCAGGACCAGGGAGGGGGCTTAGGAGCCAAACCCAGAGCTCTCCTGAGGGCTAGAGCGTGGACCTCCAAAGCCAACCACCACCGAACCAACCCCATCAGCCCCTCTCCTGGTGCCAGCAGCTGCTGCGCTGTCCCCACACTGCTGTCCCCTCGGGGGTCTCAGCACATGTGGGAGAGATGCTGGCTGGACCTGGCTGCTCTTCCCCAGAGCCGGGCTCTGGCCCACGTGTGGGAGCCAGACCAGCAGCACCTCCGTTGCAGGTGGGAGTTGCAGAGTCCAGCCCTGGGGTGCAGCCCTATGTCCCATCTTTGGATGGACCCAAGCCCTCAGCTCTGGGAGTCCTGGAAGCTGGCATTGTGGGGGGGGCAGGGATGGGGGTGTGCAGGACCTGGAAGGCGGGGGGGGCACTGGTGGGGGCTCCAACATCTGACTCTCCCACCTTCCCATCCCCCTGGGAAGTCAGAAACCTGCCGGCTGCCTGGATGTGAGCCCATGGCACCCCAGTGCCCAGACACAGACATGGTGATGAGGCAGACAGTGTGTGCACGTGTGTGTGTCAGGGAGTTGAGCATGGCATCCAGATGAGGACCGGGCATGAGGCATGGAGTGAGGATGGGGAATGGGACCCCGAGGGCCGGGGAGGAAGGACTGCAGGAGCCTAGGAGACAGGGAGCAGCCATGCTCCTTCTCTTGACTGGCCCTGTCCAGGGGATGTTCTGCCCCTTCTGCCCCACTGGCCTGGGATCCCTCATGGAGCCGAGCCCGGGCGTGAGGGAAGAACAGACGTTTGGCTCCTGGTACATCTTGTCCACGTTACACGGAGGAGGTGGTTGCGACCATCATGGAGATGGTGCCAGGTCTCACATGCCTGCGGTGCCCAGCCCTCTCCTGGGTTGGCAAGCCGGCACCGATGGACTTTGCCCTCCCTCACACTCACCCACACCCAGCACCTTGCTCGGGCAGGCTGGCATCACCTGCTGGGGCTGCTCGGCCTTGGCTGCCCCGGCCAGCCACTGCTCCCTGCCTGCCTCCCTTGCTGGTGCACTGTGCTGTCCCAGCAGCCCGCCCCCGCGGGGCTGGGGCACAGCCACACCAACTCAGCGGGGATGCCCGGCTGGGGTGGACATGGTCCCTCGCACCCACCTAACCCCTGCCCATGTTCCGCTCCTCCCCACGGCTTGCCCATTGCAGGGGGCTACAGGGCAGGCTGATGGGCACCTCTGGCCATCCCCACCTCCAGCTGTGGCCCACGGCATGGCTAAGGGTGGCCTCCCTCCCATATAGAAAACCTCTTCCCTCCAGGAGAATGAGGATATGGCAAAACCTGTGCCGGCTCTTTTCCTATTGCCAGGATGCAGCCAGGCAAATGCACAGACCTGGGGAGCAAAAAGTGCTCACAGCTCCTCCCGGACAGACATTGCCCATGTGGCAGAGCTAGGGCAGTACAACTCTTCCCAGGGCTGCCTGCTTGAAATGCAAAGGGCAGGAACATGGGTGCTTGTGCCCATGTCCTCTCCTCCCTGCCACATGCTCCCGCTGACACACAAAGGGACATCCTCGCAGCAGAATGGCAACAATGTGCAGAGACGTACCAGGGAATAAATGGCTCCTAACCGCTGCAGCACATTTTAGTGTGCGGGGATTTAGCACAGTCAAGTCACTTAGGCTGAATGCCAGTTTATACCCTGGTACAAGAGATCCTGGGGCACAGGTTAGTGTGAGAAAACAATGGGGGTTTGGTACTTTTCATCTGTTTCCCAGATCCTAAACACCATCTGCCAGGCTGTGCTCAAGCTACCCTGGGACTCCTGCACACCATGAGGTTTTACTGTCCTCGGCATGTTAGGGCTGCACCCTGGCCAACCCTTCCTCCTGCCTCCTCTTCACATCCCTGCAGCTAAACACACCGACTCCATACCCTGCAGAGGAACAACCCCATTTTACTAAAAATAGCTTATTCTGCAGCTTGCTTAGCCCTGGCATACATATAGAAGCACATCTGCTTGAAAGCCCACTCGCTCTGCCTTGGCTGATGCTGATGCTCTGGTTGTAAGCAAGACCTTGCTCGCGTTCGGTGGAGAAGGAGAGAACTTAACAGAAACCATGTCTGAGCGGACCTCAGGTCTCCTGGGCATGGCGAGGTACCCTGTGGGTGCCAAAGGTGCCAAGCTGCTGGCATGGCCACCCTGTGGCGGTGCTCATGGCAGGGCCAGGCAAGGGTGGAGAGGGAGGTCACTGGCTCCCAGCTGTATGTCACTGACTCCAGAGGGATGAGGCTGGAGGTGGGATGTGACCGGGCTCGGGGTGAAATGGGCCCAGGTGCCCGAGGGCTCCTCTCCTCCCAAGCTGCCATGCTTCCTCCCTGCCCTCGCTCAAGCGGAGCGGGAGAAAACTTCTCCTAAAGCAAAAAAACCCCACGAGCTTCCCCCCCCCGTCCCGAGGAGGGGAAGGGCCTGGGCGCCCTGCACAGCCGGCCAACCTGCCCCCCGCCCCGCGCAGCTGCCCGGCACGGCAGACAGACACACATAGGGCTCCCTGGGGATGGCAGCGGATGGCGGGCAAACGGAGTTGCTTTGCGTGTCATGCAGTGGCAGCCTCGAGCACAGAAATACCTTCGTCTTCATCCCCGTCATTATCCGCTAAGTCCTCGCCCTGTTTCTTAGCGCTGGCTCCTAGGGACCAAACACGAGGAGACAGAACAAAAAGGAAAACAAAAGGAAACAAAAACAAAACAAAACAAAAAACAAAAAACAAAAGAGAATTCAGTGCTAGCATGATAGCAGAGACGGTGGGGCCAGGCCTGCACCCCACAGCACTGCTGGCTACTCACACTGCACCTCTCCCAGAGCCAGGACGGCACAGAGCGCAGGCAGGACTGCCCCAGGAGCTGCGCCAGGATGCTGCTTCGCCTGGACCCCTTCCCAGATCCTCCCCGGGGAGTGCCGGGGCAGCAGGGAGGAGGAGAGCGGGCCTGGGTCAGCATCAGTGCCGGCAGCAGATCAGCCTCTTAAAGCAGTCGCCGATCCTCCTGCATCCCAGCCTGGTCCCCGTCTGCTTGTGCACTCTTGGGTCCCTGTGCCGGCGCAAGGCTCCCTCTCCTACCACCTGGGTGCGAGCAGGAGATCTGCTCCCAGCTCTGCTGCCACAGGGGACAACCATTCCCTGCCACCAGCAGAGCCCACGTGAAGGATTGCCCTGGGTGGCCACTGACCACCAGCTGGGGTCCTGCCCATCACTCCCACGTGGTGCATTGCCTCTTGTTGTGCCTGGCACGGCTATGTCGCAAACCCCCGGTGCCGCAGCACGAGACCACCATGGCACACTGCAGGGAGCCATCGTGATGGGTGTTTCCCTGTGCTGCTCGGCTCTGTCCTGTACCAACTGCCTTCTTAAAAGACTAGTTGCATGGTTCACTGAGGATTGCAAAGGCACCGACCAGCTTGCCCTGACCAAGACAGAACCCTAAAAATAGCGGTTTCTGTAACATCCTGAACACCTTCTAGTTGTTGCATGGCCCTTAGCAAATCCACGGTGCCAGGGCACGGACCACGCCAGCAGCCCCACCCCACACTGTGGGATGCTATTGCAGACGATGTGCACCGAGCGCGGTACTTCCTGAGCTGCATGCAGCCGGCGTGAGCCAGGAGAGGTGGCCTGTGGGCTGGCAGGGAGCAGACATGGTGCAGATCTGTACTGAGGCCCTGTTGCTGCAAAAGGCTGCATGCCCTTGTGGGCACAAAGCTGAGTGGTGCCATCCCTGCACCCTGCAGCCCCGAATTTCAGGAAGAGGCCTCTCCTTACCCCCTTAGAGCTGCAGACCAGCGCCTGTGGTCCTCTGCTCCCCAATGCCTGCACCAAAAACATTCCCCTGGTGACGGTGACCTCAGGGGTGACAGCAGGGTTTCCTCCGGGCAGGACTGCTTGCGCTGTGCCCACGCTGCCCAGAAACCCCCCCCAGATGTGCAGGGCTCTGAGGTCCCTCCAGGCACCCGGCTAATCCCGAGGCCCTGCTGCTATCACCAGCCGGCTCCATCGCCACCGCAGCAAGGGTTTTGCATGGCCTCCAGCAAGCCTCCTGCAAGCGAGGGCCAGCCCCGCAGCTGGATGAAACTACAATGAGGCGAGCACAAAACTGGCCAGGAAGATGAAATTGGGGCGTCGTCCTCACTGCCACTCCGGGAGTGGGATCCCACAGGTGACACAGGTGGCGGATAGCAGAGATGGCAGCATGGAGGGGGACAGGATTTGAATTTAAAAGGAATTTGTGATGGGGGAGTGAGAGGTCTGAAATAGTCTTGGGGCAGCTCCATCAGGGCAAGAGGCTTGCACAATGCCTTAAGCCACCATGACCTGCTGGAGAAAGTCCGGAGGAGCAACGACCAGAAGTCTAGAAAAATCCAGCAGGCAAGAAAAGTTTGCAGGAGGCTGGGTCACGCGAATCCCATGAGCAGAGGAGTGATGGGAAATACAGCAGCATCCCGACACATGAAAGGCCAAAGGTGGTGAGGTGGAAGAGCAACTCCCTCTCTGCTGCACAGAGCACAGGCAGCCCCGGAGCTACACGAGGCAGGTTGAAGCTGGACAAGAAGAAAACCTGCCTGGCAGAAAGGGCAGGAAAGCGCTGGAAGAGGTGGCCTGGGGAGGTGTTTAAGACCAGGCGAGACACTCTGCCAGGAAGAGGTGAGGTAGAGCTGCTCCTGCCCAGGGCAGGGATGGATTGGCTGTCTCCAGAGCCGTCCTGATATTCTCCAACTCAGAGTTCACCTCCCGACCTATCCGTCCCATGCCCCAGCCCTGCTGCCTCGCCTCCTGCTTCACCACCCAGCCTTCCCCTGAGCTCCTCACATCATTCTCCTGTTTTCACCCAACGCCACCCCCAGCCCTGCCACCTCTAAACCTAGCACCCCAGCCCCAGCATCCCCCCCTCCTGTTGCATCTTTCCCACGCGCTCCCTCCCCAGCCCACCCGCCAGCTGCACACTCAGCCAGGCGCGTGCAGCTGCCTGGCCTGTTTGCAGGAGGCTGCAAGCTTGACCTACTGCATCTTCATTAGGAAGAGCTGCAAGCCCAGAAAGCACTTACATGACAAAGTACTCGTGCAATATTTGCTAACTGGTGCTATGCGCCAACCTCCTTGGTACTGCTCAGGGATAGGGATTTTTCTTTAATGAAGACCACAGGCAATGAGCCTTCATCTGCACCATGCTTCAGAGCTGGGAAGCTGATCACAAGCAGCTGGAGATCCCTTTCCACTGCCAAGGGCCCTGGTGCTGTTAAAGCCCGGGGACCAGCTGGGCTGCAGCCCTCCAGCCTGGTCTCCTTCAGGGGACAAAGGTCTCCATGCAGACAGGGATGGAGGAACCGGCTATGAGGAGCTGTCAGGCTGTGGACAACATCCCTGTGATCTGAGCAACTGTCCTGACTGAGCAGGGAGGGATCCGGCTGGAGACCGCCACCCGGGAGCTTAGGGATGGCTGGGACAAGCCTAAAGCAACCTGAGCTTCACGCACCGCAGAAGGGACAGTAGAAAGCAGCACTAGGAAGCTAAGCAAAGCAGGAGGGCAGTAATGCAGGCCAGGGGGAAGGGGAACAGTGGTGGCACGTGTGTGTGGCAGATGCAAAGCACGAGCCTTCCCCATTGGCAGGAAGGTGCCAGGGTAGCTGGGGTTATGGCTAGTACAGGCTGCTGCGACCAAGTGGGCTTTTTGCCTCTCGCTACATTGTTCACCTCCACAACGACCCACCGATGCCCCACAGTTGTGAGAGCAATTACAGCTTCACCTCCCTCACCCATGCCTTGCACTTTGCTCCATTACCTCCCTCCACCGGTTATTGCCATGTTCAAGGACATCCATCCCAGGAGATCTTCCTCCGCACTGGCAAAGGCCACTACACAGAGCCCTGCAGCATCTACTCTCACGGGGATGGGTTTAAGCTTGTGGATTCACAGCTGGAAAATCCAAAAGGACTCATGGCTCTTACTCTCCTTACTCATCAAAAACTCCTTCCACTAACCCAGTGTGAATGCCTGTTTGCCGCTTCACTTTAAGCTGACTGTGAAGTGACATTGTTTAGGCCGATAGGAAGGATGCACACGCTCTTATCTGAAGGCTCTAGGAAGATTTAAGCTCAAGTTCAGAAAAAAATAAAAACACTTTCCCTGAAACAGGGGCATCCACACCGGATTTATGCTATCTTAAGTAAACCATGCCAACAGCACTGACACCAGTGCAAGCAGAAATAAAGGAGGGTGAGGAGCCTCAGTCCTTGGAGCCTTTGTGCTCAGCATGGTGTGAATAAGAGAAGAGCAGGAGCCTGAGCTGACACCTTTCCAGATCCAAATGTCTGCTCAGGGTGGCCATGGGCAGCCCCAGCACCCCGTCCTCATTGCAAGCTCCCTGGGGCACCCGCTCCCATGCAGCAGCCACGACGCCACAGTGAGCAGGAGCCCACAGCAGTGCTGCCACCTTGTCTGATGGCCACGTGCACCCAGAGGCACACACACTGGTGGCCACACCAGCTCAGGTGCTTCTCTGGAAGCAACAAAGAACAGGACCGGGACTGATGACAGCTGTTGAACCTGCTGCTGCACAACCCCATGGACAGAGGCAGCTCCGCTGGGACCTGTGTCGGTGGCCCCTCCAGCCATCAGCCCTTGCTTCAGGACTGCAGTGCACCTTGGTGCTGGCCTGCCCCTCCCTGTCCCTGGGTGATGCAGAGGAGTTATCTCCATCCTTGAGCAGACTCCTTAAAAGCACTGCATCTTCTCACACTCTGCTGCCTCTGCCAGCACAAACACCTACCCTCACCTTTGCAAATCGCTCCCTGGAGTGGAAGTGGAATGCCAGGGCGGTGGTCTGCTCCCAGCCAGCTCTGCAAAGCAGCAGGCTTTGCAGGAGGCTGGTGAGAAGCCTTCCAGCAAGGGAGCATTGCAGAAGTTGCGCAGCCGTAGGGAAGCCTCAGCCAGTACTCGGACAAGTTCGCTTCTTGGAGAGCCACAGAGAAGCCACAATGCTTTTCCTGCAGAGCAGCCGAAGCGCATCCTCAGCCCAGGAGCTGCTGCGAGCTCCAGCCACCCTCGCACAGCAGAGCAAGATGCTGGACTAGCACATTTGTCTCTGCAGCATCGCAGACTCTGCACAGCCCCAGCCAGAGAGATTAGGGCAGTCGCTACTAAAAACCAGGGAGGGCTGCTATGTGCAGGGCAGCCACACTTTTCTCCTCCAAAAATGACATCCACCTCCTCATGCCCTGCAGCAAGGCTTGCCCAGGCTGGTGGTGAAGGGGAGGGGAAAGCATGCCGGCACCCACCACAGTCAAACACAGGCTGGAAGTGTTGGCAGCACAAAGCAAAGGGCAGAGCTGCGTTTTGCACATAGGTACTATACCCTGTGTGTGTGTACATGCTCTTCGGGCAGGCAGTGCTATTTTCACAGCAAAACCTGAGCCTCAGCTGAGCCTCAGCGCTGTCAGCTCCTCTGGCACAGTGCATGGCTAATTATTCTCAAAGCACCGCTGCCCTGCCTTGCTCCCAGAGAAGGGACCAATGTGTATGGAGGAGACTGGCATGTAGGAAATTTCCATATAGGAAATTATTGTGGGCAACTGGGCAGGGACACAGGGACATTTTTCTGTCCCTGGGATAAATCCTGATAAATTCTCGGTCCTTTGGCTGCTGTGAAATACACTGAGCTTAGGGGTGGCAGAAATCATGAAAACTCCAGTAAGGTGGGAGCTGAGGTGTTTTGAATCACCAAAATACTGCACAGTTGCCTGCTCTGTGAGAGGAGAGCTTATTCACCGCTCATATGTGGCCTTAGAAATAATAATCAAGAATATTCCAGAATGAGCCAATGTTCAAATGACACACAGCCCGAGGAAATCGGGTACTGCAGGTACATTATCCTCACCCCAAGCATTACTAACCCAGGATACACAATGAGGGGCAGGGGAGCCTCTGTGTCTCATCACAAGTGACTCAATTTTGAGCCAATGGCCACCAGAGCTGTGACTGGAGCCAAAGGGCAGCGCCAGTGTCTGGGTGTGTTAATTCCCGGCACGTCACGCCTAGATGCCCAAATGGCCAGCACTGGGTATCCACTGGTCCGTGAGTCAGCAGAGCCCGGTGGGGGCAGAGGACACATCCCCCACCAGCTCCCCAGGAGGTGACCAGAGGCAACCACAGATGGGCTGCAAAGAAACCCTGCCTGTGAGCAGAGCCAGTGGGGAGGAAAAACCAGCAGACAAGCGCACCCAAGGTATTTCACCATGCCTTACATTGTCCCCCTTCTCCAGCCATAACCCAGACCCTGCTTCCCTGGCCCCAGCCGTAGGGCTGGGGACAGCAGGGGTCCACCAGCCCCAGCAGCCGGTGGGAGGGCCAGGAGAGGAAGCGCTTTGAAGTGGCTGGCGATTGCTGGCACAGCCGGCTCCGGAGGCAGCGTGCGGAGACTCCCTAATGTGCCAGCCCTTTCAGGGGCAGCCTTGGAACTCAGAGAGATGGCGTGTGAATAGCCAGGACAGCAACAGGAAAAGAAAAGCAAAGAAACCCAACAACAGGACTGGGGGAAATGGCGGGAAGGAAAGCGCTCCCCAAACCTCCAAGCTCAGCTGTGCCAGCCCCGCCAACCCCAGGGGCACAGGGAGGCAGAGGCTGGGATGCAGGGACCCCACTGCCACAGGATGCCCAGGATAGCAGCCCCTGCCTGCCAGACACCCCTTCCTTGCACTGAGTCTTTCAGAAGAGCTTGGCTGCCCAACCGCCTGCACATGCAACTTTGGGATGCACAGAGCAGCCCGGGCTCTCCCTGCCTGCAAAGGGGTCGTGCAATGGGATGGGCAAAGCATCGTGTCCGACAAGGGGCCAAGCCAGCTCCCATTTGCACATCTCCACTCCCCGACCTGTGGTGCTGGGGCTGGCTGGGAACACAGGATCACTTTGGGGCAAGGGGGGCAGCTCAGCCCTGCCTTGCCCCAAAGTGCAGCAGGATGAGCCCTGCACGGCCCTGGGGATGGAGGCAAAGCAAAGTGGAGATGTGTCTGAACTGGAGGTGCTCAGCCGCCCACAGGGCGGCTGGGGCTCAGGGAGGATGCTGTGCCAGGGGGTGGAGAGCAGATCCTCACTGGCAGCGCTGGCAGAGGCATAGGGGTGTGAGCAGCGGGGAGCAGTCTTGGCAGAACTATGGGCTGGGGCAGAACATGGCAGCGTTTACACAGCCAGGAGAGGTTTTATGCTTTTAACCGAGGAGCTTTGGATGCAAAATGACCAGGGATGCAACGGGGGAAAAGCTCAGCCCAAGACGGGCTGCAGTCCCCCATCACACAGGTGCTTCCCTGAGTGGGTCTGTAGACCCCCAACGGGGGAGGCACCCTTAAGGGATGGGTGCATTTAAGTGCTACCCACCATCAGAGGCTCCCCCTCATACCCAGGGGCTGGGAGGCTGCCGGTGCCAGCGGGATGAAGGTGGGAGCGCAGGCTCAGCCCAGGAGAAGCTGTTCTGAAAGGCCTGGAGCAATGTGAGCATCCTCCTCTGACCTGACCCCAGACCTGCGCTCCCAGCCGGCACCAGTCCTGGCTGCCCCGGCCGGGGAGCAGAGGTGACCGGACCATCCACAGGGCTCCTCCGAGTAGGAAGTGGGGGGTGGCAGGGTGGGCTGCTCAGAGGGCCCACGGTCTGGGTGGCAGCACAGAGAGGTGCCAGAGGAGCATGCCGTGGGCTGGGCACCGGCCAGGCACCCTCTCACTCTCTCACTCTCTCTCTCTTTCCTCTCTGTGCCTCTCGGCCGGTCGGCTTGCTACATACCTCCTTTCCTACATATTTTCTTGTTGGGCTTTCGGGTGCATTCCTTGGAAATCCGTTTTACTGTAAAATGAATAAAAGACTACAAAATAACAGGAGGCTCCACTGGCGGGGATGGGCATGCAATCACAACCACGCTGCTGCCCTCCCGCTGCCCCCGGGACCGCAGGAGGTGGGGAGGGAGCATCGCCATGGGAGGAAAACTCTGGGCCAGCCGTGCTGGGCGGGAGGCAAGGCACGATGCATCCCGTGGCCAAGGGCCCCAGGGACAGAGGAGTGGAGCCAGCCGGCCTGGGAGAAGCCACCGGCCCGCCAGGCTGCTCCACCACGCAGCAGACCCACTGTGGGTCCCTTCCAGCCCGCTGAAAATCCCCAGGGGCTCCCGTTGTGGTGAGGCTGGGGCGGGCGCGCAGGCAGGCACTACCTCCTCTGCCCTCTACTTACAGTTCAGGTGGGATCCCCTACAAAGGAAAAGGTTAGACAAGGAGGCACCCAGCGCCACTCAGCCTCACCCCAACGGGACCATGCCCAGCAGGTCCCCCGCACCCCAGGCTCATCACTCTGCCGCTGTGCCGCCGGCAGACGGGGAAGCAGCCAAGCAATGCGCCTGCCGTTGCCCCCAACCTCCCGTCCATACCAGGGCCCAGAAAAGGGCTCCGCGGTCCCTTCCTTGCTGGAGCATCTCCCCAGGGAGAGGCAGAGAGTGTTCCTCCCAGCTGCAGCCCACACCCACAACTAGCGCATGGACCTGGGGAGGGTGGGAAGGGGGGAGGAAGGACGAACCCGAACCAACTCAAGACAGAACCTGGCACTCGGCGCCTGGGGAGCACAAACCAGCTTGTTGCTCTGTGGATCTGTGGTCAGAGAGTCGGATTCAGATTTAGCAACACAAGAGAGGAACCCGTGACGATGCCATGGAGGTGGAGGGGCAGGGGGACCGGGAGGCGTGGAGGAGCACGAGCACGCGAGACAGAGATGGCAGCTGAGGGCAAGAGGGCGAGCTGCGTGGCCAGAGAAAGCTTTCCACAAACAGACAGCATGCTGCAGGGTCCACAACCACATGCTTCAAACACAACACCCAGGTGAGACCAATCACTGCTGGGGAGGAGCAGAGCGGCCCCCTCCGCCCTCCTGTGGGCACCCAGGCGGGGACTCACCATCCTCCGTGGGGATGTAGATGTTGAGGTACAGACAGTCCTCATTGGGATCCTGGATATACGTGGCCACAATATCCAAATTGGAGGTAAACCAGATGGGCAGCATGATCTCAGGAACAGCATTGTGGATGTTCTGGGGGCAGACCGGTGAGAAGTGGGTAGCGTTCCTGATGCCCGACCAGGATGGTGGTGGCTCAGGGGGCATGAACCTCTTCTCCCCGATGGGGGGGGCAGCATAAGGCACCCCCAGGTACTGGTCCACGGGCCCCAGGATCTCGCTGGGCAGTGGCACGCGCACCCCCCGTAACTTCCCATAGTGCGTGTTGACAGTCGGTGAGTAGACCTGGCCCTCCATCCGCACAACTGCTGAGGCGAAGCTCAGGACCCAGAGGGCAAGACGCAGGTCCCAGCCGGCCACCAGCTCAGGCACTTGGAGAACAGGGGGCAAGAGAGGGCTTCTCCAGAGTATAAGCCACATCGTCCGGGAGGAGCAGCACCAACATCCAGGCCTGAAGCTCCTGGGGCAAGGGCTCAGGGCATCCCCATCACGCCAAGCCTCCAATTTGCCCACTGGGAACAGAGCAGGAGAGCCAGGAGTCAGGAGCACACAGGACAGCCACACCTTCTGCTGGGTGAGTCAGGAGCACGGATGCAGGGAGATGTGCCACCACTTCTCACAGCCTGCCAGCTGCCCACTGCTGTCCGCCTGCCAACGGCCCGGCCCGGAGAGGACTGCTGATACTGTGGAGAGATGGAGGGAATTAACAGCAGACTTGCTCAGGGAAGACTCAAAGAGCTGCAGTGCAGAAGGAGCCAGGATCCCTGGCCGGACCCTCCCACCCATGGGTGTTCGTTGGCTCTGCCGCTGCCTAAGCAGGTGGCTCTGGGAGTAGGCAAGCATGGGCAGCACAAGTAGAGCACGTGCAGACACACAGACTGCATCTGTCCACACCTGCAGAGCCTGTCCCCAGTGCTCAAGGGCCAGCCCTGCCCCTGCCCTGCCTGGGTGAGCCCCATGGCTGCCCTGCACAGCAGCACCATGCCCTTGCCCCATGATGCAGGAGGGTATCAGCAGCAGATTATGGGTGCCAAGACAAGCAGGACAGTGCCACTTCCCTGGCACCGTCCCTCCCCACAAGGAACCTGTCGGGCACCACTGCTGCCCAGCGTGGCCCCTGCACAAGAGCCTGCTGGCACCTCTCCCCTCCTGGCTGAGCTGAAGCTGCCTGCGCTCCCACACCACGCAGTCTGTGCTCCTTGCCTCAGCTCCATCCCAGCATCGCTCCCCTGTCCGGGTGCCGCCACCCCACCTCACATCCCAGAAATTAGACCCACATATCCTACCCAGACAGCTGTCTCGCCCGCCCACACACTCTGCAGCCAGCCTTCTCCCTCCATGTGCCGCTGGCCAAAGCAGCGAGACCCCAGGCACAACCCAGGTGCTGGGCGGGCAGGATGGGAACAGCCAGATTGCTTCTGGGCAGCATCTCCCTGTGCCGGCACCGCAGCCTCCCTGCCACCCCCTCCCTGTCCTGGCTGCCTCCTGGCCACCCGAGCAAGCCCCGGGGAGGCAGAGCTCTGCTCCCACGTCCCCACGCCGGGCTGTCGGCAGCGGGGAGCAGATGTGGCAGCCCCCTGTGGGGTCTGTGGGAAATGGAGGCAGGGCAGGCAGCAGCTGCAGATGGGGACCTGCGGATGTATGTCAGTGAGCAGAGCTCCTGCGCCAGGGAGCCCTTGCTGTAGGCTGTGTGGATTTTCAGTGCTCTGCCCTTCACCTCCCTGCACCGCCTGCAGCATTCAGGGCTTATGTAAGTGTCCCCCCCGCCTCCCCCCGCCAGCACCACTGCTCACTGGGGACCTGGGCAAGGGGAGCCGCGGAGGCCACGCTCGCCTGGTGCTCACCCTCACCCTGGCCGGGCGAGAGCAGCGTCAGCCGGAGGCCAGCTCCGCACCACGGCAGGCAGCTTTGCAGCCTGGTCCCCGCTAAAAGGCACTGCTTGGTGGCGGGTCAGAGGATGCACGTCCTGTCTCAGCCACATGTTCTTACCCTGGGAGAGATGGAAGAGGTGGTGGGGCACCTCCATTTTGCCCCAGAGCATCTTACATGCCCACCCAGCAAATCTCTCCCAAGCTCAGAGGGGAGCAGAGTTGCCTTGGAATTATTGGAGCACAAAATAAGGGCTGTATGCAGATGGGAGGATGCAGCTCTGGTGGAGGCTCAGCTGGGCAGGGACTCCACGAATGGAGAACACCTCGTCCAATGAGGAAAATCCGCAGGAAAAAAACAACAAACAAACAAACACGGAGGGCGTCTCAAATCTGCACTGCACATGTGCAGGCAATTCATTGCTGGTCATTATGGAATTGGGCCCGTGCTGTGCCTGCCCTCCTGATACGCGCAGGGAACACAGCAGGCTCAGAAATCAGGGTATGACAGGCATAATAAGAAACACTCACCCCAGAAAATCATGTTACTGCATCCAGCCTGCCTGAGCAGTGAGGCCTCACAGGGCTGGGCATGCAGGCACCTTTCCAGAGCCCACGGAGGGACCAGAGATAATGCCAGACAAGGAGGGTGGTACAAATGATGGGGAAAAGCAGTTGCACCTACTGCCCCATCCGTGGCACAGGGACGACCTGAGGGCTGAGCTTTCATGACTGGGGCTGATCCTGCTCTACCCCTGATCCCCATCACCTCTGTACATCATTCCCCTCCACCTCCTCCTGCCCCACCAGGCAGTGACAGAAACACACCCATTGGGAGCATGACACTGCTGCGTTATCCCCCAAAGAGCTGCCAAAGCCTAAGAAATACAAGGTGTATCAAGGGACCTAAATACAGCTGAGGCACCCAAAGACCCCAAGCTCTGCTCTGCCCCACCACGGCTGGAGCTGGCGCTGCAGTGCAGTGCCTCGGCTGCCCCACTCTGCCTCCAGCTCTGGAAGAAAACCATCAGTCGTCTAATATTCCTTGCAGCGATGCTCTTCCTTCAGCAGAGAACTGACCTTTGCCTAGCAGCAACATCCCAGGGGTGCAATGATGGGCTGAGACCCCGCAAAGCTGCATTCCCACGTGGGATCTCAAAGGTTCTTCAGACCCACTGCTCTGCCTGACATTGCTGGAAGGCAAACTGCCTTCTGCTCAAGTTCCTTTGGGTACCACGGGTTAGGATAAAGCCAAATTATTAATGACTGTCATATCTAATTTGTATGACTGGAAGCTACAGGCAGCTTCCAGTCTTTATGATAGTGCCCACAACTCCCCGCAGAGCCATTTCAACTGACCTGTCATCATTTTCCTCTGCAGGAACACCACAACCCTGCCAGCGGTGGCTTACCAGCTTATTTCCCGACTTGAGAGCTTCCTCGGGGCTGCGGCCACAAGGTGCTGTGGGCATTGCTGCTCCACCAACTCCTCCAGCCAAGCAATTTCACAGCACCAGGCAGCACCGCTCCACAGCCCGCAGCTGCCCAGCTGGGCCATGCACACCAGTAACTGCAAAATTAGGGCTGAATTCACCACCCACTTTGCATCCTTGGAGTGGCCGCACACCCAGTGTTACCACCCTGTCCTGGCACAATGAGGAATCTCTTTTTACAAAACACAGCCAAAAATCAGCTTCTTGCTACAGCTCCTCAGAATTATGTTATGATGATATTCCTTTGGGTTTTTGTTTAATCCTCATCCATGGTTCTTTTAATAGCTTTTAAAAACCATGGAAATCTGAAGACAAAAAACATAAGCTAAGATAGAATTAAAGTTCCAAGTACACATCCTTAACTTAAATAAAATGATACTACAGGACTTGCAACTGCCTCCAATTATGAGTTTTATGAAGCATCAGGCACAGAGGTGAGTTACGTTAGCGATAGCCAAATATGTCCAGATATGGAGATGCACAGTCAAGACCCGGCAGCCCTAACATTACCCTAGAGAGCCACGATGCCTTAACACTCAAATCCAGATCATGGTATTTTAACATTGTAATTCCACGTTTGGTTCTATCATTTTTTAAAGACTTTTTCCCTCCATCTGCCCATGTCCCTGCAGCACAGAATAAAGGCACCCAAACAATCTCATCAACATGCTCCTAAGCCTTCCTATGTTTGGGTTGTTTTTCAATTACAAACCCAAAAAATGATGCAAACCCTAAATCTGGAATTCCCTGGGTTTCAAATGCCTCATTTGGGATGATTACAATATCCCCATAACACATCTTATACCCACATATTGCTGTTCTGTGCTCTGTGCTTTCTACTGTAACTTCATGTTAACATAACATTTAGGATGGGAATTTAGCCTTAATTTAAAATTGACAGACTGCCATGAAAATCCGAGCTCAGCCCCCTTCACCAGGGGCTGTTGCATGTGCCTTGCATCGCTGCCTGCTGCCTCAACAGCTCTTAAGCTTCCCCTTGGTCTTTCAAAGCATGCAAAATAACCAGGATATCTGAGAAAGGACATTTCCTTCAGGGAAGCGATTCCCCTCACATCCCACGAGAGGTGGGAGCAAAACTTCCCCAGTTTGCCGCCTACAGCGCTCCCGTTCTTCCCTCCAGCAGCGAAGCCAAACGTGTCCCCCAGCGAAGATGGCTGCTGCCTCCCTGCAGCCCTGCACCAGGAGGAGCTGTGCCTGCCAACTGGAAGGAAAACCGGGCTGGGCTGGGCAGATATGGCCAAACTGGGGATGCTCAGACGAGCGTGAATTGAGGAGCCAGGAGGATAAAGACACCTCAGGCATCCTAGGTCACTCTGCCAGACCACTAGTGGGGCGAGTGGAGGAAGTGAGGCTGCTAGCTGTTAGGGATGTTATTCATGTGCTTTGGAAAACAAACGCTCTATCAGTATTTCCACGGCCGTACTGTCTGCCAGACGGCTCCCTGCTCAACAAGGAGACACTCTCCATGGAAACCTGGGCAGGCGGAATCCTCAGGAAGCCTCCCTCACAGATGCACAGTGAGGCATCTCAACACCAGCCAGACGAGCCGGATCCACACCTTCCCTGGCAGGTGACCAAGGAGATGCGAGCAGGCAGCCTGCCCTTGTATCGCACCCTTCATCGGGGTCTAGCCTCCTGCCCCTGAGCACTCAGGCTGACCCAACCCCAAGCTCATCACGTTGATGCTGTGGCTCTATGTCCCGTGTGGTCCAGAGCCAGGACAGACTGGGACCTCAAACTGCCCAGCTGGCACGGATGGATGATCTCCTCCTGACAGCAAGCGGACAAGATGTCCCATTGCATCCTGCATCCACTCTGCCTTGTGCAGCTCTGCTCACCATCTGACGCTGTTGTGTCACAGTGAGAGGTAGCGGGGGGCCAGTCCACGCTCCCCAGCACAGACATGCACCCGGTAAGCAGCATGAGAAACCTCTGCCTCCTCTTCCCCAGGGCGACCAACCTCCAGACCTTTCCACCAGCCTGTGCTCCAGGACCTCAGGCTGATGCTCAGCTCTCAGGCAGCAGCACCTGCCAGATGCGCTTCCCACCCTGCCAGCTGCTCCCCTCCACCGGGCAGCAACCCCGGCTCTCACCAACCCCTGGTCCCATCCCGTCTGGCCTGCAACACTGCAGAAACCCCATAGGAAACCCTGGGGAGCACAGAAGCTGCAGCAGAACTGGACTGACATGCTTGCATCCGTGTGTCCCGGCGGCTGCTGAAGAGCACCCCTCTGCCAGCAGGTCTTGGCTCGCACCCTCTGATGCTTGTGGCCTGGGTCGATGCTTGAAGATAATACTACAGAGCAAAGTTGGTGGTTATGTGCTATGGACTGTGCACAGTGGGTCTTTCTGACCCACCCCAGGTTACCCATCCATGCCACAGGCAGATGTTTCCCAGTCCCACAGCACTGTGGGAGCAATTCTCAGGACTTCAGGTCCATCACAGAGCTGGTGCACAGTAATAGATGGTTACCAGTGGCTCGCAATTACACTGAAAGGGGACAAGTAGGGTTTCAGAAAGGTCTGCCCTGCTGCTGCTTCTGCTCTGCTTTTCCATGAATGACCTAAATGACAGAACATGTATGTTTTAAAATCGGCACCACACCCAGCGCTTTGGAGACCAGGACAGGAATGTGACATGTTCCTGACAGACTGGGGAAAGGGCTGAGAGATGATGGGCAGGGCTGTAAGTCATTGGGAGGTGAAAAACTGCACAAACAGACCACGGAGGAAAAAACAGCAGCGTTTCTGCCAGAAGGGTCATAAGGGCTATGGAGGAATACAAACTGAACATGAGCCAGCATGTCATTGCCACAAAAAAAGGCAAATACAGTAGGATGTGTGAAAGGCCAGCTTATAAAGACACGTGAAGTACTTACTCAGCTCTCCTTTCAGCTTATAAAGGCACATCAAGTAATTACACTGTTGTCCTCCAGAGAACCAGTTCATTCCCCAAAAGATTTGGACCAACTGTGAGAGGCCACAGGAGACCAGCAAGACCACCAAAAAGCCTTGGACAAATGCCTGGAAGAGTGGGGCTAGTCTAGACAAGACAAGTCAGAGGACACAGTTTTATAACATATAGGGGGCACTGCAAAAAAGGTCAGAACAGTCTGACATTGAACTTCATGCTAGGTAGGAGACACATTCATATTAAGAGTGTACACGAGGAAAAGTTAAAGTACCCCATGCGTATCTGCAAAGGGTGCTACATGCCAGATAGATGGACCACGTGACCCGTTGGCGTCCTCTCCAGTCTCCTACACTTCTCATCACCCTGGCTGGCAGCTCTGTCCCTGCTCTCATACATTCAGCACTTGTCACCATCTGGGCAAACTACAGCCACCTTGGCCACGAAGCCTTCGGCATTTAGGATGCTCTGACAGAGCAGAACACTTAGGAGGCTTCCTAAGTGGAGCCCATCACACCTGTTCTCCACTCTGCAGAGGTTTCCCCCAGAGTCCGGTGTCCCCCATCTCACTCTCCTCCTAGAGGCACATCTGCAGCACCTCCGATATCTAGACACCACAGTCACTCTGATGGAACAGAAGGAAAAACAGTAACAAACCTCACCCTGGTTTGCTTCAAGTGCAAGATACATCCCTGTGACTTGCCTTTCCTAACTTCTACCCACAGCACCACCAATATTTAAAGCAAGCTGAACATCAGAAGCCTACGAGACACTCCACTGCACATCCTTTGCCCTGGGGAGAGGATGATAGACCGTGTGAGAAGTGTCAGTTAAGTTTCTCAATGCTGCAAGAACATATGTGGGACAGAAGCTCTTTGACAACTCCCAGACACGTGCCAAGATCCTCAAGAGCTCCCATTCAGAACAGAAGAATGTTACCCAAAATCGCTAGAAACAGACAATTTCAAGTGCCACTTCTGCTGTGGTGCCAATGGCCTCCTGCTGCAATATGGCCTGTCCCCATTTGCTCCATGGCCTTTAACAAGTCCTTCCTGAAGGAGCCAAGCCTGCCTTGGGAAGGACACCAGGGGCAAAGCAGACTTTTCCCTTGCCCACACTTCAGCTTTTCCAGGCATTTTTGGTGTTGAATGCCAGCACACTGTTCGATGCCCGGCTCCAGAAGGCACGCTACCCAGCAGGTGAGATAGCCTGGCTCGTTTCCAACTCCTGTTTAGCATCAAACGCTCAAAAAATGCAGGAGGTTTCTCAGTGTCACTGAGCCGAGACTGGCGATGCTGCTGAAGGACAGACAGTGAGCACTGCAGCAGGGACGTTGTTGGGGTCAGCACCCAATACTGCCAATGCAAGCAGATGGTGGCCTCTATAGAGGACCCAAGGACAACCGTGCTTGAAAGCCTGAGCTCTTTTGGAGCTGGTGTAGATTTTGACTGATCTTCCCACTCATTTTTTCCCAGGAGTCTGATGGAAAGCTGAGGCAGGGCCACATGGCACAGCCAGCAGCTGCTGTGTGAGCCAGAGGCTCTGCTGGGACAGAACCCTGGCTGTGAAGAGGGCAGTGGCAGCAGCTTCCTGGTGGGCTGTCCGGTTTCCACATGTCTGAGGGATAGCTGCTGGAAGTAGGCCATTTATTGCCATGTTCTGGGTAGAAATAATCTGGATTATCTCACGTTACGGCTTCCCTGACCTCAGCATGAAGAAATGGCGGTAGCTTTTCTCTCCCTCACCTTGCTGCTTGCACAGTTTCAATTAACAAAAGCTTCCCTGCAGGGGCAAAGGTTAATGAGAACCACTGTCTAACCAGCAAACACAGTGCCCTGGCCTTGGCATGGATATACATACACTTGCTCCCCAGCCAGAACAACTGGCAGCAAAGGAAGAGAGCCTGACCCAGCCTGGAAGATCAAAGAGCCCCGGAGGAGACTCCAGAAGCCCCTGCGATGGGGTCGCCGCACACACTGCTACGGCTGGATGTGGCATCGCTCAATCCCAGCCTGAACGTGCCTGGTCCGGCCTGGCAGGACCGACCACCATGGGGCGGTGCTTTGTGCTGTTCCCTGAAGATCGTGTGAGGGGGTGCAGGCTGCTCAGTGCCCCCCAGCACTGCCAGCACATTGATCCCTGCCTGCTCTGACTGTCGGGCAGGGGAGGTGGGACGCTGCCGGGCAGGGGAGGTGGGACGGGCGCGCCCCCGCCGCCGTCCCCGGGGCCGGGCGGGAGCTGTCCCTTCAGCACCGCGCCGCTCCCGCCGCCCCGCCGGCCTCTCCCACACCAGGAGAACGTGTGGTTCTTCTTCTCCGAGCAGACCCACAGCGCAGCCCTGCAGCCCAGATCACCTAAAAGGCACAGAGTACTTGCAGGAAAAGCGCTCGGTCTCTCTCGGGCTCCGGCGGGCCGTTTGGCAGCTGGAGGAAAAGTGGGACGTGCGAGGATATCCATCGAGCAAACTCTGCATCACCTGGACTACATGAGGGGCGACCTCATTGCTCTCTACAGCTTCCTGAGGACATGAAGTGGATGGAGAGGGAGGTGCTGATCTCTTCTCCAGTGCTACGACGTGTGGGAACGGTTCAAAGCTGTGCCAGGGAAGGTTTAGACTGGACATTAGGAAAAGTTTCTTTACCAAGAGGGTGGTCAAACACTGGAACAGGCTTCCTAGAGAGGTGGCTGATGCCCCAAGCCTGTCAGTGTTTGAGAAGCATTTGGACAATGCCCTTAATAATTTGCTTTAACTTTTGGTCAGCCCTGAATTGGTCAGGCAGTTGGACTAGATGATAATTGTATTCTATTCTATTCTATTCTATTCTATTCTATTCTATTCTATTCTATTCTATTCTATTCTATTCTATTCTATTCTGTTCTGTTCTGTTCTGTTCTAGAGGAAACAGCGCTTTGTAAATAAATGGCAGAATTACTCCAGCGCTCGTTTTGTGCGGGCAGGTCACTGACAATGCAAAAGTGCATCCACAGAACCCTGGAATTTCCAGACTTCTATTCAGGAGCGAACTGACAGACAATCTGCTTTCAGCAAGCCCTTGGCACCAGCACAAAGTTCATGCCAAGACAACTTGCTCACTCTCCAACATATCACAAACAAGCACCAGGCACCTACTTTAAGGCAATATAAGCTCACTCACAAATCTGAGATCAACACTCCGCAGCTAGCAACTGGAGTGCAAATCTCACCCAGCGAAGAGTGAGCTGTCTGCACAAGCAGCATTCCCCTCATTTCCTTCTCCAGCTTTGATGAGCCACGTGTTGACATTATCCCAGCTGCTCATCACCATCCCCCTCACATCTGCCAGAGTAATGGCTCCTATGTCCTCTGCCAACCACCTCAGAAACTACCATGGCTAGCAGGGGCCCTGGTTTTTAAGTTAACGTGGATCATTATGACTGAACCATGTTAGGGAGAAATTACACAAGCACAAGACTCTTTTCAGAGCAACAAGCTTCTGAAACTCTAAGTCCAAACATGTTAATATTTCTTACATTAGCAAAAACAGGTTTGAAATTTAATAAAGAAAGGAGACTTCAGTGACCCAAAGAGGCTGGCTTGATGCAATGACCACCCCCATTTCTGAAATGCCCCAAACTAAGCAGCATGTATGAAATCCAGCTGCTGATGGAATGTCCTTCCCCAAACCTCCCTCATACCCCAGTCCCTCAAGCTCCTTTCTGGGCACCCAGTCATGCAAAGGACATGGACCCCCTTCAACCAATTGGGTCATGGGCAATTTGCACAAAGCCCTGTCCTACCTTTACCACCACCTGTGCTAATAACAGGTCAAGACGTCTCACGCATGCTCCAAGGAAAGCTGAGAAAGCATCAGTGGCTGCAGGCAGGCTGAGTGTGTGCACAGCCAATGCTTTCCATGGACTAGCGTGGCCTGGAGGAGGCTCTATAAATGTAAGGAGGTGGGCTGGGCAGAAAGGAAGCGACTGCAGCTTAAAATACAAAGACTTTCTGCAAATGAGACTAGAGAGGGTGGGCAACAAAACCCAAGAGTGCTTTGAATGGGGACAGCTACACCCAAAATAAGTTGTCAACATTTCATTTTTACTGACTCAAAGCAGGAAGCTAAAACCATTTAATCACAGGTTGTAATCCAGACCATGGCTGTAAGAACCTCTGGTTTCAGTGGCAGAGCTGATAAAGGATTGTTTCTTTTACGACACCTGCCCCAACCACCTATTTCTGCCTGACATCACTGCCCACTGCTCTTCATCAGCTGAGCAAAGTTTCGCAGGGCAGAATTGTAAACCAGGTCATGGAGGTGATCCAGGCTAAAGGTAATGAAACCCAGGGCAAAGAACAAAGATGAGGAAGATAGTTGGAAACAAGCAGGAACTAACTTTTCCATGGAAGATGAAACATGACATAGTTAGTCAGTTTTCCTGTGCAGAGATAAGATTACAAGTTATCTCGCAGTGTACAGGCACCACCTTCCTGCACCACCTGTTACCACCCTGTCTTGTACCATGGGACACCACCCCAGCCACCAAGTCTGTGGAGCAGGGTGGCTCTATGGAGACAGCAAATCCCTGTGCAATGGCGGGGGGGGGGCGCCACCCCTCCAGGGTCACAACACAGGCAGCAGGGCCATGCATGCTCCCTCACAGTGCTAGAAAGCCCAAGCATTGCAGTCCAGCACCAAATCGTTTCCCCACTGCAGGGTCCTTGGTGGCAATTCTCAGGAAAGCTGTCCCAGATGATGTTTGAGCTAGCATCACCTCCACCATCCACACCAGCTCCACCTTGTTACAATAGTACTTACTTCCAGGTGAAACACCAGACAGGCTCTGTGCAGACCCACACACCCAGAGCTTGGGATGCCCTGACCAGAGAACAGACATGATTTTCTGACCATATTGCAAAAGTCAAGCCGGGGTCAGGGGACCAGCGGTTTCTCTGGCCAGCAAGAAACACCCAGACAAACTGATCGTCGTGGCATCACCATGCTGGTGCCCCTTTCAGGCCTGATGGCATCAGCAGTGACCCACTGCTCCATGACACTGCGGCTTGCCTGGGGACACAGCTGGCCCCAGCAGCAGCAGCCACCAGAGCATTGCTCGGTCCCAGCTCTGCTGTGGCTGGCCTGGGTGACTGTGCTCCCCTCCTCACAGCACTGGTCTCTTCATCTGCAACAGAGGGCTGCTCTCTGCAAAGTACTCAAAGGTAGGAGACCCAGAAAGCTCCGGACTGGGGCAGGAGAAGGGGAGCTGTGACCACTGGTAGCAATGCACATGGAGGACAGAGCACAGGCCAGTGCAAGCTGCATTTGCTAATGCTGTAACACCTGTTCCCTCTGCTCCTGCCAGCAAGTGGGACTCACTGGAAATGTCAGGAAGGGAAGATCTGAACGTGGAGGTGGGAAAATGCCATCGCTGCTGGAAGCACCACAGACAACTCTGTCCACAACACCCATCCTCCCTGCTGCCCAGCTTGCAAGCTGCTGGTGGCAGAGAGCACCATGTCCCTCTCACTTCCAGCTGCACCATGCCCCTCGCCTCCGCAGGGCAGGGGAGACCAGCCTGTGGCAGCACCTCGCCGGTAGCCAGGGCTGCACACCCAGAGCCAACATGACACAGCGTCAAGCAGCCACGTCCTGCAGCAGACACTGCTCCTCCAAGGTGACGTCAGCCTCCGCAAGAGCTGGCAGGCAGGACATGCTGTGCATGCCGGCCGCGCTGCTCCCAGACACCGCCTGGCTCCAGCAGACGCCGTGGCCTGTGTTCCTCACCAGCTACGGCTTATCTACAAATTGAATTTCACACTTGCATGCTCCAGACTAAGGCACAGGTGCTAGAGAAGCCACCCTCCCCCTCCACATCTGTCTTCCCCCTCACCCCACCCTGCCGCTGAGCGCCGGCACTGAGGATAATGGGTGGTGGCTGTGGAGGAGCTCCTGGGCAAAGATGCCAACCCCGCACAGCCAGCGTCGGCTCACAGCAGAGCTGCCACAGTGCTGGCAGTGCCCTCCACGCTTGGGGCAGCACCAGGGTGAGGGGAGCCCCAGGGCCCCTGGCACAACGGCCACCCACACATGCTGCTGACACGGCATGGCATCCAAAAATGCCCATCTGCAGCTGAATAAGATAAAAGCCTGTCTCAGAGTTACTGGTTTCTCCAGAAACCCTAAAGGCTTTCCCAGGAACTCTGGAAATGCATAGATTTGCTACGTGCTCCAGTGAGCAACCTAAAGAGTTCATATAGGCATCACGGCCAGAGATCGCCATCGTCACAGGTGGTACGTGACGGCTGGAAGCCCAGACAGATGCAGTGTCAGTCACCTTGGAAGGACCTCAAGCAGTTAGATGGTCCAGCCCAAGCCCACCACAGCCTCTACTCAACTAAGACAAGCAGCTTCCTCAAGCAGGGAAGACTGTCCTCAGCAAGAGCCATCAGCCGCCCATGTTCCCAAGCTGGCGTGACCAAGCAGAAGACCATGTGTCCTGGTTTCGGCTGGGGTAGGGTTAATTTTCTTCCTAGTAGCTGGTACAGTGCTGTGTTTTGGATTTAGGAGGAGAATAATGTTGGTAACACACCGATGTTTTAGTTGTTGCTCAGTAGTGCTTACGCTAGCCAAGGACTTTTCAGCTTCCCATGCCCTGCCAGCGAGAAGCTGGGAGGGGGCACAGCCAGGACAGCTGACCCAGTCTGGCCAAAGGGCTATTCCATACCATGGGACGTCATGCTCAGTGTATAGACTGGGGGGAGTTGGCCAGGGGGTGGTGACCGCTGCCTGGGGACTGGCTGGGCATCAATCGGTGGGTGGTGAGCAATTGCATTGTGCATCACTTGTTTTGTATATTCTTTTATCATCATTATTATTATTTCCCCTTCCTTTTCTGTCCTATTAAACTCTCTTTATCTCAACCCGCAAATTTTACTTTTTTTTCCCAATTCTCTCCCCCATCCCACTGCGGGGGGGCAGTGAGCGAACGGCTGTGTGGTGTTTAGCTGCCTGCTGGGTTAAACCATAACTCCATGGAAACCCCCTGGGCTGGAGGGTCAGGGGGGGTCAGCCTGCAGCCAGGGCAGCTCCACAAAGTCTGACTCTTGCTCATGCAACCAGGGCTTGCTAAGGACTGGAGGCCAGGCAAGCCAGCAGCTAGGAAGGAAGCCTGTTCAAAGTTAATCCAAAATGTATTTTCTATTTTCCCTTGTAGCTTTCTCCTCCCATATTTTCTATCTTCAAGCACAAAAAAGCAGAAAGCCTAAAACCTCTGGCAAAAAATCCTTTAATGTGTTTTACCGTAAAGGCTGCCTAGTGTTAAGAAATAAGCTGGACCGGAGCAAATCAGGCAGCCTGGGGATGCCCTGTCTCTCCAGAGGGAGCAGACCAGAATGAAGCACGACATACAGGCAGGGTGCAAGGACCAGCAATGCCAAGGAAAAGCAACCCCCAGTGCCAAGAAGGTTCCTGTGCTCCCTGCTGCTTCTCAGAGGTCCCTGAGCACAGCTTTGCTTCAGTAGATGCCCACTTTGAAGCATCACTCCCGGCGGACACAGGAGGAGGTTTTTGTTACAAAGAGCAGGTAACCACTTGGCTCCTTTTATGGTCGTGAGCATCAAAGTACAGCAGCCCAAGTTTGCAACCTCAGATCCTCATCAAGAGAGCCCAGCGGCAACAGAGACCAAAATGGCAACGAGACAGAAACAGAGATCGTTTCTGTCTTGAGGCACAGGATGCTTGCCCCTTACGGCTGCTAGCCAAGGGCAGATTTCATTTTTGTGGTTGCAGGGACGCCATTGTGCTGGCTGGATACTTCCCCCAGCCCTTGCAGACGGGGTCCTCCTGGAAGTCATGAGGATAGGAAACAGCATCCTCTTCATGAGCTTCAGCCTTGCTTGGCCTCATCCTGCTGCCCCCCACCCAAAGCCCACTGGGGACCACTAGATCCCCAGCTCATCCCTGCATCCTCCTCTCCCAGTCTACTTCTCCCACAAGAAGCAAACCTCTCCCAAGCCGAGCCTCACATCTCTGTGCTGTCCTTGCATGTCTCTGGACTGCTTGAGGAGCTGATGGACAGCCTTCGGGCACCCCATGTATGCCTAGGTAAGGCTGAACTGGACCCTCACTGGTAGCAGGACATGAGTCTTTTCTCATCTGAGCATAAAACCAGGAACAAAACCGAGACTGATGTTTCCTGACATGCGTGAGAACAGGCAGAGCCAGGGGACTGGAGGAGGTGGAGATGAAGATCAGATCCCCAGGGATCCCACAGTGCCCACCATGTGCAGTGAGTACCAGGGAACTGGGATAACACTGGGATGAGACTCCAGCTCTGCTGCCGGCATGTCGGGCAGATGCCCTGTGCCCAGGGAACCAGAGGAAGGAGAACTGCCAGGTAACACAGGAGGGAAGGGATAGTGCCATCCATTTTCAAACCAACCGAATTAACGACTGTTCAGCGGACAAAAGTCTGTCAGAAGTCTCCAGCAAAGGGTTCTGTGATACCGAGGCAGATCGGTGTTTAGCACAGGTCCCACCTCTCCCACCAGCTGCACCTCCATCACGTGGGGAGAGCATCTCGCACTCTCAGCGAGGAAGCAGGACTGAGCAGGCATCTGTCACCCTGTGCCAAAGTAACACAGAGCTGGATGGGGATAAATCCATCCTTCTTTACCAAAGCCCAGTGCTCCCTCCTGGCTCTACCCTCTCTGGTAGGCACCACGTTATGAAAATAACAGCTCAGACCAAGGGCCCGCCTTGCCCTATGTACTTTCTTGCCAGTAGTCAGAAGCATGAGCAATTTGCAGCTCAGCAGCTGACCAAGTCAGACGTGGATCTCAGTGTACTTATTGGTTCTGGGGGAACCTCTTGTCCTTCTTGAATTCATCCCATTTCTCCTGGAACCAACGTAAGGTTTTCTGTTTACGACACCTTATTCTGAGGACTTCTGCAGTTTGATAGCACGTCTGCGAGAGGCAGTGCCCCTCCTCCTGTGTGGCACCTCCTGCTAGCTTCATTTGATGTGACCTTGTAGTACAAGGAATGCATGGAAAGAAACAGTGAACAGTTAACCTCTATCCCTTCTCTCCTGGCCTCCTGTAGACAAATCTTATCCATTTTCTGTTGTTTCTTTTCCATTCTGAAGAACCCTGCCTTATTTAGCCATTTTTTGCACAGAGGCTGTCAGACCTCTGACCATTCCTACTGCAACCTCCAGGCATTTGACTCCACAATGATCTCAACACCCACACATCTCTCCTGAGCTCCCCCGGGCAGCTCGAGACAGAGGCATAGAGCAACCCCTGCCCCCTTCTCCTGCACCACCTGAGGACTGTTCCACAAGTCCTCAAGTTGCTCAGTGGTGCCTGGAGTCATGTAAGGGTAGAAGAAGGACGTGAAGACAGCCAGATTCACAGACTCACCTCCACAACTCCTTTAGCACTGGGTGCTGGCACTAGGAGATGGACATGGCCACCTCCATGGTGAATGGCATGCAGACACTTTGGCCACAATGCAGACTTGGGCTTCTTCTCCCACTCCTTTAGAGTAGCAGCTAATGAATGCCCGATGAAGGCAAAGTCCCTGCAGCCCCTGATCACCACACCAAAGGGCATTCTTAGCAGTCCCCTCCCCAAGTCCAAAAGCCTTCCTGACCAGCCTCTGCCAACCATCCTCGCCCTCAGAGAGCCCCAGCAGCCCAGACCCAGACCCAAACAAGGCTTGTGCACAGTACGAGCCCTGTAACATGCTCTCTCTGCAACCTTTCCCAAACTTTGCCACCTGCTCTGCTGGCATGGCCAGAGCATCTGGCCACCAGGCAAAGCTTCGGCTCTGCTTGCCAGGCACCTCACAGGATATGCTCACACCGAGATGCAGTTTGAAAATAACAGATGTTACTCCACTGTTCTGCATTTTGCAGTGTCAGGAACAAGGCTTCTTTACCAACAATCCCCTGAGCTACTTGCCAAGGCAGTCTAAGCCCAAAGAGCACTCCCCGGCACAAAGACTTGCTCACAGACAATGCCCCCCCCCCATGCCATGTGTCTGCCCCGCTGCCAGACAGACAACATGGCAAAAGGAGTATATTGCAAGGGCAGTGTTTCCCCACACAACTGCAAGACTAAGCAGGAACACAGGTTTCATCATGGACTGCAATACCTCATCGCTACTGAGCCCAGACAAGCCTCCAAACAAACAGCATGTATCCTCCTAACCAGGCAAAACTCCCAGGAGCCGCATGCACCAGACAAGACCTAGCAGCTGCAGCCAGAAGCCCCCACGTCTTTCCACCACTCCCGCTTCATCCCCATTTCCCCTCAGACTCACTCCAGGATCTGAATGATGTGGCAGCTCTGGCAATTGTAGGACCTTTTATTCATTCCCCTCACACCCGTTGCAGAATCCTGCTGAGGCCAGCAGCACACAGCACTGGTCACAGCCTGCTCCCTGCCCCCAGCTCCAGGGAGCATCACATCAGGAGACCACCGGAGCATTTAGTCCACCATGCAGCACTACTCAGCTCTGCCACAGTCCTCAAACCCAGCTTTCCTCAAGCACCCCAGTACCAGGATCCACCCTGCCTCCTTCTGCTGACGTGCCCCTGCCAGCCGGCTGTGACCACCTCCCCTCCGTGCTGACCCAGGACCTGTCCACGCCCCTGGCTGTGGCTGTGGATGCAGGTACAAATGCCAGACCCTGATTAAGAAGCATCTTCTGAAACGCTCTGTCAGCGGCAGCTGATAACCACAGACCATCAGGAGAGGAATCTCTGCCTGGGATCCCACGGGGAGCAAATAACTGTCCCATCCCAGCAGCGCTGAAAGCCCTAAGAACAGAGCCAAGCTGTCCCTGCCCCGTCCCTCTGCACTTGGTGCACAGCCCGAGGACGGCAGATACTCAGCCCCTCTGTGCTCTGCTGTGAGATTTCACAGGTTCCTTCGTGGCTCCTCCACAGCTCGTGCCCAGATACATGCTCCATGTCCCCATCCCCACCACTTCCCTCCGTCCTTCCTCCTGTTACTGGATTCCTCCAGCTGCCACCGGCACAGCATGGACACCCCACACCAGTCTGTCCGAGGCCACAGTTGCTCCTGGACAGCCAAGAGGGCTTCCCTTCTCCCCTGCCTGCTGCATAGAAGTAGCTCCTAGCAGGAAGGATACAGGAAGACGGCAGCAAACTGCTTGGGAGGCAGCAGAACCACTGTGGTTGAGGAGGTTTAGAAGCTGGCTGAGCTGATGCTGCTCAGGAATGGTTTAGATGGAGCTTAGAGACTCAATGACCTCGAGGTCCCTTCCATACCTGCTGTCCTAAAACTCTTCCTTCCTTGACACAAAGACAAGGCCAATGTGGACCTGCCAGGGGATTTTGGCAGTCACTATCTCCTTGCTCTCGCTCGCAGACTCAATGTGATCCTGGTCAAAAGGCACCTGGACCGGGTCCCTGTCTGTGTTGGACCTGAGCACCCAGACCGGACTCCACAGAGAGCCAGGAGAGACACAGCCACCACAGCTGGAGCCTCGGCACAGCGCTCTGCCAATTCTCACACTGCCTTCTGAAGCCTTGGCAGGCCCCTGCCCACAGGCAAGACACTGCCAGCCTGCACAGCAGCTCTGCTTGCAACTCCCAGGCTCTGCTTGCCCTCACCGCCCTGCTCTCGAGCGCCTTCACTCCAGCCCTTTGGGAGAAGAGCCTCTACACAGGGTCTGGGAAGGAGACAGACCCAGATGTAAGGTCCAGGGCAACACCCTTGGCATGGGCTCAATCTTCCTCTCCAACAACGTTGCCTTAGATGCACATTGCATGTTGAATATGGGCAGTTGGAGGCTATGCAAGGCAGTAACATGAAGACCCTGCCAAGATGGCCACTGCAACTCCATTTCCTCAGCGCATCGCTGCAGAGGGCCCACACGCCCAGGTCTGAGGGCTGCCTGGCATCTCGGCGGCTTTCGCTCATGCCCTGGTGCTCCAGAGGTTGAGAGCTGCATGTTTGCAGGTGTCCAACTAAACTCCACATCCCGACTACACATGTAACCATGGCAACTGCACATGCGAGTGGCAAAGCCTCAAGCTGGGCTAACTGCAAATGCAAACGAAGCAAACATATGCACAATGCTAAAAGTGTGACCTCTAAATGTCAGTCTTTAACCATTTTGCAGACACCACTCTGGTGGTGGCCACCTGCAGCATGCGGAGCAGGGGGAGGTCTGCTCTGATGGGAACCTTGGGGCGCCCAGCTCTGCGCCAGGGTTTGGCACAGGTGCTCTGGTGCAGAACAGGGAGAAAAGATGGCACATGCGTTTCCCAGAGCTAAAAGTGACCCTTGCCTTGGCAACCCGCAGCTCCCTCTCTGGGGACACATCCACCCCTTACCCAGCTGGCAGATGCTCCTGATTCCACAGAGCACCCCGGTTTCCAGAGGAAGGAAGGTCCCACCAGGCTGACACAAAGCACAGCCAGTGCAGGGGCCCGTGGGGAGCTGGCTCTGTCAGCTCTCCCGCTGCACCCACACGTGCCAGCCGTGGGGACACCTCCAGCCCCGCTGGTGGCAGCAGCATCAGATGAGGCACCTTCAAAGGATGGAAGGAAAATCTCAGTGTTGTGGGGACTTCATGCCAGAGCCACCTCCCCGAGGGAGGTCTGTGGCCTTGGGAAGGGCTGCCAGCAGAGGCACCAGGAGGTGTCACCATTTGAGAGAGCGTGGTCCAGAAAGAGACTGTCTGGCCAAAGGCCTCATGTCCCTCATCACTTCTCCGCTCCCTTGCTGCCGACAGTGCCAGACGCGGATGGACTCCGGCGCTAACCATTACCCACCACGCCTGTCCTGCTCTGTGGCTTCAAGTGCAACGAAGCCAAGCTCAGGCAAACAGTGCCGACTCCAGCCACAGTGTGCATTGGTGGAGCCACCGGCAACCCCTGCACCACGTGCCTGACCCATCACCCCACTCAGGGACAAGCATGGCTGGCACGACAGAGCCCGTTTGACACTGAGCCTGCCTCCACCCCAGCCCCCTGCCCAAGACAGAGACAGGGAATGCCCTTTCACGCCGGGAGCCCAATGACTAACATCCTTCCCCATGCTACGCCAAATAAACTGAGCCAAGGGGATCTCTTGCCTGCCCTTGACCCGGGGATGCTCACGCCAGCAGCCTCACGCCGGGCAGCACCAGGCGCATCCTTGCACCCCAGATAACCGACCCTGCCTGCACCGGCACCCCCAGCCCCGGGGAGGATCCCAGTCCCTGAGGCGGGGGCGCCCGCGCCCGGGCCGCCCCCGCCCCGCCC
>NW_008825532.1:2505829-2506211 GCF_000699105.1 Pygoscelis adeliae
CGGGCACCGCGCAGTCCGGTACCGCGCCCACTGGGTCCCAGCACTGACCGCACCTGCACCCCCGGTATCCCCCACGGCCCCTGGAACCCTGTCCTGCGCATGGCACGGGCACTGCCCAGCTACCGGCCCTGGGCGGGGGGGTAACCCCCACCGTCCCGACCGGGACACCTGCACACCCTGGGGCACCCTGCACTGCCCCAGCAAATGACCCCGCACTGCCCCGGGCATCCTCTTCTACCCTGGGCATCCAGCACCACCCCGGGCATCCCTGCACTGCCCTGGGCATCCTGCACCATCCTGGGTATCCAGAATCCTGCCCCACTGCACCCTGTATCTGCCCCAGCACTCTGCAAAGCCCTGAGCTGTGCTGCCCCGGCACACC
>NW_008825532.1:2506227-2509505 GCF_000699105.1 Pygoscelis adeliae
CCCCCCCCCCCGCCTCGGCATATGCCCCCATGGCCGGGGACCAGCCCCTGCCTCTCCCACTGCTCCGCAGCGCCCAGCTGGTCCAGGAAGGATTCACCAGGTACCAGTATGGGATGCCCCATCCCAGCCTCAGCCCTGGGGCCAGGCGCAGTGCTGCCACCCATCCACTCCCTGCCATGCACCGGGCTGTGGGCTCAGCAGCCACAGCCCAATAGGGCCCAGCAGCACCGTGCAGCAAGACCCAGCACCTTTGTCGTTCCCCTTTCCTCCTAGCATGCCCCTTCCCAGCATGGGGACATCTTTCCCTCCTGCGCACAGCCTCCGGGCAGGAGTCACCTCTCCTCCAGCCTGCCTCTGCCCATGGCAGGGCTACCTCTCTGTTTCAGTCCTGCCTGATGGGATTACAGAAATCATTTGAAACGGGGCATGGATTTGGGTCCTGCTGGATGTGTCTGGTCTCTGCATCTCTCTGCCATAGCCAGGGCAGCGTCAGGCATGATGCCTGATCAAAGAGGAGGACGTGCAGTTACCAGCAGACACCTGCACACTTTCCGACCCGGGCAAGGGGAGCTGGGCTCTGCCTCCCTCCCGCTGCCAGAACTGCAACCCAGACCCTACCCAGGCTCTGCAGAGCAGCCACTGCTTCCCGTTTAAGATGCTTGTGCAGCAGCATGTGAAGGGCAGGCATTTATTTCGGCTCTCCTGCACACCACCAGCACGTGCACTGAGTCGGTGAACATGCAGCCGCAGGGACATCCCTGCACCTCAGTGTAGGTTGGGCTTCATCTGCCCCAGCACTTTCTGGCTGCTGCTGCAGGGCAGGTTGGAGCTTTCCTGCCTCTCCTGCCCCACTCCCTCTCTAAGGGACTGCTTGCTGGTGGTCAGCAGCTTGACTGATGTTGTTGCTGGCCTGTTATACGCAGGGTGAGCTGCACGCTGCCACCCTCTACACCCTTGAGTGGACAACATGGTCCAGCACCCTGTGGGATGGATGCCATGCCCACCAGGGTTCATCAGTGCTGAGAAGCATCTTGAAGGGACCCCTGGACTGGTGCCGGGCTGCCCCGCAGCAGGCAGGGCTCCAGGCATGGCTCCCTGTGTCCTGCTGCCCAGCAAAACCAGCCCAGGACAGGGTCATGGTGCACAGCTGCAGTGGTGCCTTGTGACCCGCTCCCACCAGAGGCACTGCACAGGGAGGACTGGGCACTCATGGAGCTGCTCCACTCCTGGCTTCAGCTGCTTGAGTGGGTAGTGATCGATTTTCTTGCACAACACCAGCTCTGACAGTGCCTGACAAACTGCTTTTGCCTGAGGCACGGTCTGTTGGGACCACCTGTGCCAGGCTGCTGGGTGGGGTGGGTGTATGGGGCACAACCTGCTCCTGCCCCACCCATCACCCCACTGTGCCAAGCTTTGTGCAACCTCAGGCTTCTCCCCATGCGCTGGGCACACTCCGTACAGCATCACCTGCACACGCTGCCCACGGACCGTGCCCAGACACCCCTTGGGGCTGGCCCCCAGCTCCAGGGAGCCCAGCATTAAACACACACAACCCACCCCAGACTGGTGGTCACAGCAGGGCAGCTGCATGCATTACTCAATGGGCAATGTGTAATAAAATCCCCCCAGTCGCCTCTGGCTCTGTCACAAGCAGCATTTAGCCACGACTTGGAGAAGGAGCAGAAGGGCTGGAAACTGTCAGACCTGCTTAAAACCGCCACGGCTCAGTGCTAACGTGCAGCACAGCAGCAGTGGCTGCAAGGCACGCAGCCAGGCTGGGCAGAGCACAGCTCCCCAAACATACCCCATGCTGTGACCAGGTCTTGCCCCAGTCCCGTCTCCCCGCAGCCTCCTGCACCTGCTGGAAACCTCTGGGCAGCCAGAGGGTCTTGGACACTGGCAGCCCTGGGTCTGTCACCATGATGGAGCTCTGGAGTCCTGCTCATCCCATGCAGACCCGGCCTGCCAAGCAGCTGGCATGGCTGGGGGGAGCCTTTTACAGAAGGGAAGAACAGGGGCAGCCCCATTGCTGGGCCATGCAATTAAGCAGGGTCCCCTGGCAGCAGGCATCTGGCCCCAGGGAGGGACAAGTTGTCCCCTTTACCCCAGGGAGGCAGGGTGGTCCCTGGGGCGCTTTCACCAGACCCCAGGGGCCCTGAAGGGCACAAAGTAGGTGGTCAGAACCAGACTCTGTGCTCTCCTGCTGCAGCACTCCAACCCTGCCATAGCTACCATGCAAGTGGCACCCCACTGCACTCCTACCCGGAGCCACCCAGGAAAGCTGTGCTGCCTTCCACTGCCCCGCTCTGACACCAGCTGCTGCAGAGCTGCCCTCCTCCCATCTCCGGCACAGCAGCGATGCAGAAGGCAGCATCCAAGATGCTGCTTGGCAGAGGCTCAGCTGCCTCCCAGGGCCGGCAGAAGAGGGGGCCATGGCTGTATACACTTGTTCTGCCCAGAGACAGTGCCCAGCTTCCCCAGGCTGTGGCTCTACTGGCCCCAGAGCACTCCTTGGCCACACCCCAGGCAGGATGGGGGGCAGCACAGCCCTCCTCCTGCCCCAGCCATGGGTCCCTCAGAGCAGGGGCCAGCTGGCACAGCCATGGCTATGAGCAGGGCTTCCACCTCTGGGGTCACCCAGCACAGGCTGTGGGCAAGCAGAGTCCTTAGCACCAGCCTCCCCTGGGGCATGAGGGGATAGGGGACCAGACAGGCTGCTCCCCAGCCTGATCCTCATGGAAGGGGACAAGCAGGGACGCACAGAGGAAGCAGTGCTGCACACACATCTGTCTGTTCTCATTAACGAGGGAGTCCATCTCCATCAGGTCTGGCCAGCAACACCTTCCAACCAACCTGCAACAATATGGCAGGAGCCTGGCACAGGTGCAAGGGCAGTGCAGTTTGGGGATGAGCAGGGCACAAGGTAGGTGCCAGGCAGCCCACACAGCTGCCCCCTGAAAGCAGCCACACACCTGCTCCTGGGGAGGAAAGGGCTCAGCTCCAGTTCTTGGGGCAGCCAGCACATGGGGCAGTGCCCTGGGTCACCGACATCCCTCACAGTAGTGTGAGCACAGCTGAGACTTTCCTCTCCATGTCCTAAGCTTGCCTTCTTACTACGGCCTATGAATTCCCTGTGAGCCTCACCATATCCCACACAGATGAGACAGAAGGAAGACATTGGTCAAGAAAAGCTACCAGAGGGACCACAGCTCAAAATGGTCCACAAGCAAATTGCTGGGGAAGAACCAAAGAGAGAAGAAAGATGCTGGGGCTGGCAG
>NW_008825532.1:2509528-2512754 GCF_000699105.1 Pygoscelis adeliae
CTTAGTGCTCTCTAATAGAGAGCACTAAGCTAAAGCAGCCTGCTACAGACAGAGATGAGACTCCATGCCAGCAGGCTGCATTAGCCAGGTCAAAAGTTGAGAATGCAGCATGTTACCCATCCAGAGAATGCACTGTGGCTGTCAGGAAGGAGCTAGCAGAGGAGCCTTGGTGCTTATCAGCAAAACTGTGCTGCAACAAGAAGTAGTGTTGTGAGTGCACTCGGTCTGCAGCTCCTCCTAGACTGCAGAGGTACTAGCTTGAACATCTCAGTAACTGCTGTGGCTGGGAAGCTGGGCTTGTTAGGGCTCAGAATTACCCTGCAATATAACTCCCTCTTTGCTTTATACCTCTGTCCTGGTGGAATATGCCACAGACTACTAGTAAAGCTCTTAATCAACATACAAATCCTACAAAGCTTGCACAAACCCTTGCAAGCATGTGAACACCAGCTTATGAAACAAACAGGGAAGGGCTTGCTTTCCCAAACCAAATTGTTTAGCCATTCACAAAAGCTGAAAACGCAGACATTAAATAAAGACCATGTGTAGAGGTGCTGCTGGGCCGTACTGGGAGGAGCACCGAAGAAGAAAGGCAGGCTCTGAATACACACTCCTTTTGCAAAGTAAGCTCTCTGTATTCATCCGAGAATGTCTGCAGTACGGGGTTCATCTGGTATAAATAAAATACAAAATTTTACAATGTCTTAATCATTATTTTAACAAAAATACTAAAAACTGAGTAAAAACTGAAACCAAAGTGGGAAGGGAGACTATCAGCCACAAGGTATCTCCATAAACATTTGTAGAAATCGGATAGTAAAAACCCTTTCTCTGTACAATAAAACCATCCTCCTGGCATCTCCCTGTGAGACAGGCAGCAGCAGCACTAGGGGCACAGGCCCAAGGACAGAGGTTGGGGGCAGCCCCAGTTTGTGGGTCAGGCTGAAGAGGCTGTATCCAGTCCACAGTGATGTCTCCCTCCTGGATCGGGCTGAAGTGCCACAGATCAGTAGCGTCCAAACGGGTTGCTGTTCTGCTGTGTCTGTGTATCTGTTGAGGTCAAGACAGAGTTAGACAGTCACAAGGTCTGGTTCAGAAAAGAGATCCCTCTCCCCACATCACCAGCACAGTATGAGGAGTGTGTCGCAGGCTGTGAGAAGAGAAATATAACCTTTATGGCACTCCCTGCCCTGCTCATCTGTCTGAGCCTTTAGGCAGCAGCACAGTCAGGACCTCATGCTCTTTGAGGAAGAGATAGATATGTGCCAGTCCCGATCCTGAAGCTCCTCCAGAGATCTCTCCATCCCTCGTGGTGGAATTGGTGCACCATAACAAAGCTCTGAAAGGTGGCAGCTAGCTGGGAGGATGAGTTTATGGATGAATTATTTCTGATTTTGAAAGAAAATCAGCCTTTTAAGATTGCACAAACACTTGCAGCCATACAAGCTGCTCAGACAGTGTCAAACACTCATCCTGAGGCAAACCCAGAAACCAGAGTTAGTGAAGGTTTCAGAGACAACTATCCTGGCTCCCTGTCAGTATGTCAGTAGAAATGAAGGACATGCCCAAAGGACTTCCAGATGGCACAAAAAGGGCAGGAAACATGGTAAAGTTATATTCAAGAACCTTATGAACTTCCAAACTGCTGGGACTGATGTTTTGTGATGTACAGTGCTCACAGCATACTTGGGTACTGTCCGATTAATAAAATTCTGTTTTTTTTTTTTCCTGAAACCCCATCAGCATGTCTGACCCTAAGTCAGACTAAGTAAAAGGAGACTAGTGTAACCTGGCTAGCCTGCTCTCCTCAACTCTGCTGGACAATAGCACATTCAGGGATACCCTGGAGCCTCCTAACGCAGCCTATCCTGGGCCCAGAGCATTCTTGTCCCCCTCCTACAGGCTGTTTTTGGTTTATGTCCTGCTTTCCACTCCATCCCAAACACTACAAATAAGAATTCCAGATGGTTGCTGGTAGAACTGATGAAAACCCAATGAGGGAGCATGGAAGCTGCATGCTGACACATGGCTGCATTGGACCCACGCATCTGTTCCATATAAAACAGCTCCATCTGCTGTACAGACAGGATACAAAAATATGGCTATTCTGCTACATTCAGATTCTTAGATGAGGCCTTCCTATACTTGAATGTCCTGGCCAGGATCCTTGCACAGACTTGTGGTTTGTGAATCAGGCTAGTGGGAAACTTAGCACATTAATACTTGTGGTTTGGGGCGTTTTTTTGGACACAAGGACTAAGAATTTCCCATCAGGGAACAAGTATAAGCACAATTTCCCAGCCCCCACTCCACACGTTATTACATCTAGCACAGTCTCACACTTAATGCACTGCAAAAAAAAGAAACTGTGCAGTCCATTTCTGGGCATTTTCATAGCATGTCCGCCATTTTTATGGCAGAAAAGCCAGTGAGGTGACAGTAAAAGAGCAGGCCATTCAGAAGGGAACTGCACAGACACTGGGTTCTGTTTCTAGATCCCCCAGCCAGCAGTTCAATATAGGAATACAGTGCCAGATTGAACACCATCTATGCCATTACCCTGTTTGTGACAGCAGCAATGGAAGCCCACAGAACACTGCAAACACAGCAAGTGTGCAGCAACGCTTCCCAGAGTACCCTCCCTGCCTCCAAGAAGTCTTGTCCTGATCACAACATGAACACAGTATCTGGGTCATCCACCAAGTGAGTGCCCCAGGATTACAGCCTCCCTGTGCCCCTCAGAGGTCATCTGCAGCAGAGGAAATACCTCTGAATGCTTTAAAGCTGCAGACTGGATCTTTTTGGGAAAGCTGCATAGCAGCCCCTACAAAGGCTCAGCTCCCTCATCCCTCTGCAGGCAGCAGAAGGAAGGTCTCGAAGGTTGCTCACAAGCTGGCAAGCACTGCTTGCCCTGCTGCTGTGCCCCCTTGGGCCGGGAGCTCTGGAGTCCTGATGCCACCTCCCTGCCAGCATCATTTATGGCCTCAACCAGGCAGCCTGGCTTGGCCTTACTTCTCTACACCAGGGTACCTGCAATAGAAAATGGTGGGGAGAAGACTAGGGACAGGATCAAGAACACTAAGGCTTACTGGAAAGCTGCTGCTGAAGCTGTCGAACCAGAGCAGCTGTTTGCTGCTGCTGCTGTGTCTGCTGAAGGCCCTGGCGCTGGAACTGCAAAGAGAGAAACATAGTTATAGCCACACCACCTGGCTGGCAGCCTCGGCAT
>NW_008825532.1:2512813-2533297 GCF_000699105.1 Pygoscelis adeliae
TTGGACTTGTGCTGGACTATCACGTCCCTCTGCCTCCGAGGGAACACTCACAATGGGCTGCTGGGGGTGAAGAGCCTGCATCCCTAGCCCTGGGGGCTGGCCCTGCGCCTGTGGCTGAGGCACTGTGGAGACCTGGGGTTGCTGCTGTGGCTGGGGCAGGGGGTGGTTGCGGTCGGGGTTTTCGGCGGTTGCTGTGGCTGCTGCTGCGGTTGCTGCTGCTGCTGCTGCTGCAAAGACAAAAAGAGAAGGGACCATCAGGGAACTGTCTGGGCAACGCACACAGCAACAGGGCACAGGAAGGGCTGGAGGAGGAAGGACGTTCCATGCAGTAACATACCCTCTTACACCATTTTCCTTACAGGTACCTAAATTACCCAAATTTCACCAGGACCCTGCCCCAGGCTGAGAAATGGCAAGAAATACAGGGACAGTAACAAAGTTCTTCTGCAAGATGAGGTATCGACAGATGGCAGGAAGAGAGCTACGAGTCTACTGGTCAGCTGGGGAATGACTAGGAGCAAATAAGATACAAGAACAGAAAACAACTAAGAGCTACCTCAAGAGGTTGGCTGGTTCATCTCTTGCCTCCTGGTTAAGATCAGCAATACTGACTTCACTGAGTATTTGCCTGACCTGTTCACAAAATTTATCCAGAGGTAGCAATAAAGCTGCTATAACCTCCCTACACAATCCTCTCCAGGTTACAGTTACTCCTTCTACTGGAGTTTTCCTTAATCTCTACACTGAATCTCACGTTATGATTTAATGCCATTTGTTGTCCTACAGCCAAGGGACAAGAACAGATAGGGTTTTTTGGCTTTTTTTGAAGACAAAAATTTGGAGTTCTCTCTTCTTGTCTCTGCCTCTCTAACTCGATGCCCAGCTATTTCAGCCTTTCCTTCTCAGTCACATTCCCCAACTCTTGGATCTATCTTGCCCTTCTCTGCCACTTATGCCAGCTGGTATTGCACTTCAGTAAAGGACGCGGATAAAACTGGATGCAGTGTTCCAACCTAGATGTTGACAGAACTAGTTATGGTGAGAAGAATATTCAGCGTGTTGAACTTGGGAGTCAGAATACACGCACAAATCTGAAGGTTTTTTCATTTCTCCTCATTTTCAGACATTTCTCCCAGCTGCCAATGTAGTTTTGAACTCTCTAGATCAACAGAAGAATTTCTAGCAGAAGTAGAAAACTACTAATGCTATCATAAAAAAACATCATGGTGATGCTAGGTACAGTTCCGATCACTGGCTCAAACTTTGAACAGACTCAGAAAACAGACAAAAATACAATCAGGCAAAGGAACAGTATCTTATGAGAGGAGGTTAGAAAAACCTGACCTATGGAAGCTGCAAGTGCTCCCTAGGAATACACTGGATAAACATCAGAGAGAAAGAAGAGCCAGTAAACAACAGGACACAGTGGACAATAATAATTGGATACAAGAACCAGTCACAAACACATTGAGGCTTCGATCAAGAATTCAACCCAAAGGGAGTGAGTTTCTAGAACAGCCTCCTAACCTCCATCTTAAACCAGTCTGGCCACTTAAGTTCTTGAAATGGATGCTATGACCTGAGTACGCAAGAAAGCAGATGACTAAGTGAGCCAGAATACCCCTGACTGGCACAAATACTACCAACCCATGCAAGACAAACCAAAAGGCCATCTGTCCTTTCTACAAGCCACTGCATCATGACAGTCAACTCAAGCACCAGGAGTCTGTTCTGCATCTGGTATGCCTCTGATAATGCAGCAGGAGTCACAGTAACAGGGAAGATTTGGGGCACTCCACTTTTTTTTTTTTTAAGCAACCAAGCAATGTCAGCTAAAAGCTGAAGGTATACATGAAGTTACTGAGCTAGAAGTGCTAACAATTTGTCTGAGGCATGTTCTTTTTCTAAATATGAGTGATGGAGAATGCTAAAAGAAACCAAGTGAATAGTCAGGGGATGCTACTCATCAAAAGGACTAAAAGCTGCTGACCATGCTACAGACAGTCTCTTGTCCAGCGCAAGGCAACAATTCTCAAATACTGCTGACTGCGGCTCTCTGCAGGAATCACTGTCTCGCTCAGGCCCCTCTCAGAACACAAAGCCTTGGCACTCCGTGCCATGTAAAGTCTCCCTGTATTCTACAGGTTTGCTAGGCCTTGTCATAAGGTATGCAATTCACCCAAACTATTTCTGTGTTTGTCTGTCAATTCAATACATTTCTGTAACTCCAAGAAATGTATTCATATATGTAGATCATGTAAGTATTTGAATATTCGTAAGACCATAATGCAAATCCATTGAATACTCATGCCTGTTGACACATGCCTGTGAACTTCTTGGAACCTAGAGAGCTGGGTCTAACAGCTTACTTTGGATCAGTTTTTCACCATCCGCTGTTAGCTGTGGAGTACATGGACTGATTCACACCAGATTTCCTGCCACTGGAAACTGCAACCGATGCTTATTTTGATCTTATGAAAATGCAGATATGCCCCTAAAAATGATCTTCTAAGGAACAACTCTACCTGCTCTTATGCGGGATGGGGGGTTTTCATTTTGCTTCTAGCTCCTGCAACATTTCTAAGACAGCTAGCTTTCTGCACAATCTTACGTGCTCAGCTGGAGTAGGAAGAGGTGGGATGCAGGCCAGAGAGGACTAAATAGACCTTTACTGCTCCTAACTTCCCTTTAGCTCATGCTGGGTGACTGGCAAAAGGCAGCGCAGCACGTGTCTCCATCAGGAGTGGCCAGCTCTAAGGAAGGGAGAACCGCCCAGCAAATTATTACAGACAGCCCCCCGAGTTGACATCCTTCCTGGCACAGAGGGGCAGAGCAGAGCGTTGCTGACACAGAGGTAAGCAGCACTGGGCAAGCTTCCTCTAGTTCCAGCAGCCTTCCTCCTGTCAGCAACCACTCACCCTCAGCATCTGCTGCTGCTGTTGCTGCTGCTGCCTCAGGTACTGCTGCTGCTGCTGATCAGGCAGTATCTGGCTGGGTCGAATTCCTGAGGGGACTCCTTGTGGACCCAAATGGTTCATCCCACTCATCATGGGGGCCTGCTGTATTGACTGGTGAGGAAACCTACAAGAGAAAAGGACAAGCTCATGGAGTAAAAGATCAACAAGATAGGCAGCCCAAACAGCCCCTTGCAATCCATGCTGCCTCTCTGCAGAAAGGTGAGGGACACCTGGGCCTCTCAAGGGTTTCATCCAACCTGTTTCTCTAGAAGCCCTAAGTAACAGTCCTTGGCCTGCTGTTCTGCATGGTTTCTCTGCTGGATTTATGCCTGCTCAGGAGCAGTGGAAATCCCAGATCTAGCCCTTTGATGGTGATCTGCTGGTTATATTTAAAACCAAAACTGTGACTTTCCCAGGTCATTTTTCTCATACTTCCCAATTCCATCTTTCTCTGGCTGGTAACACTGTCTCCTGCCAGCAACTAACATCTCCAAATTTCATCCTGTCTCTCTGTTTCTTCCCAGGACTGAAAGCTGGATAAAGATGTTCCCCTGAGGGTGTGAAGGACTCAGATGTTGTATAACGCAGCACAGAGAACAGGCTTTTCACAGATTGCTGTTAGGGTTGTGTGAGCAGAGCAGGGAAGCCCTTGATAAAACACAGCTTATTAACATCCAGTAGGGTGGGAGGTACCTCTGTGTGTTGCCCAAGGTGTGCCCATAGCCAGGGGCCTGCTGGTGTACGTAGCCGCTGGGTCTCTGCTGCATCTGTCTAACAGGATCCACCAGGGCAGGATTAGAGCTGGGGTGGGAATTCTGATAGGGTTGGCCAGAATAGGTAGGAGGTACCATCGTGCCTGACTGGGAGGGGTGCTGCTGAAGGCCTATGTGGGAGACATAAGGCGTGTAACCCTGAAATGAAACAAAAAGCCTTTATCAGTCATGGGGTAAGGTACGAAAGAGAATTTGGAACACAGGGCATCAGCCTCCTGTAAATGCTGTCACAAGGCTGCTCATCTCTGGGATTCAGATTCATGCTGCCCAGTAAATGAGGATTGAGAAGAGCCAAGAGATTTCAAGATTTAGCAGCAGAAATGAAGATGCTGCCCTGTGCTGGAGCCAGATTCCAGTCTTACCTGTGGTCACTGCCACTTACCTGGGAGGGCTGCAGTGCTCCATAGGATGGGGTTGGAGCCATCTGGCGCACGGGCTGCTGTCCCATTATGCCTTGGCCCTGCTGGAAGGCAACAGAGAAACACTTTTTTCAACATCTCCAAAGGGCACTACTGCTCTCTTCTTGGCAGCTCCCACCAAACCAGACAAATAGCTTCACTGCTCAATCTACGAGGCTACTGCACAGCATGCAGATGCTAACGACTTCTGCCTCATCCTGACTTGGGACGAATAGGCCACTAACATCCCTACCACCCCACAGCCACAATGTGCCCCTCTCACTGCCCAACAGCCACAGATGCCCCACTGCACCTCATTGATAGCCTCCACCAACTGTCAGAGACGTGGGCCCATAAAGCAGGTGGCAAACACAGTGCTGCACCAGAGAAATAGACGCAAGAGATAACACCTTTCCAGGGCAGAAACAGAGACAGGGTTGGAGCGTTCTGGCTAGAAGGGATAGCCCCAGCAAACAGCTTGGGCTTGCTGTACTGTGGGGTCCAGCAACAGGAAGAACACAGCTCTGACTTACCAACTTTGCTTGAAGCTGCTGCCTCAGTATCTGTCCCTGGGACACTGGAGGCTGCTGTCTGTACACTGCTGGCTTGTAGGAGGGGTCAATGCCCATCATGCTCCCCATCCCTGGAGGCAGCACACCACTATAGGGCGGACGACTCTGAACAAGTTTCCCCAGTGGCATGCGTACAGGTCTGTAGGATGTATCCAGGCGAGGGCCACCTGCAAGAGGAATAGAAACAGGCTGACTAGTCACATGCTATTGCTGAGCTTTGTAGCTCCAGAATGACTGTTCATCACTGTATCTAGACACATGACAGGCAAAAGGGGAAAGTGTAGGGACCTGCATAGGACCATGTCACAGAAGGGGTTCTTACAAGAGGTTCCCAAAGAGGTGCAATATGCTCACCTCTCCTGTGCACCTACCTGCTGGAAGAGGCTGATTCTGGGCATAGAGACCCACTGGTGATTGCCCATATGCCAGCCTCGACATACTGCTTCCTGACTGGTGATGCAAGAGATCTGTAGGCATACCAACTCCATATGAAACCCCTCGGCTAGGGCCCAACACAAAATCCTGCAAAGACAAAGAAGGAGTAAGAAAGATCAATGTGCACTAGGAATTCATGAATGGATGAAGAGTATGAAAGGGTTGCAAAGTCCACAGGAGGAAGCCTGGAATGCTATCTGAGCTGGGCAGCCCCCTTGCTCCCATCAGGGATTAAGAAAATGTTTGCCCTGCCCCAGGCTAGAGAGAGCAGGATAGAGCTCCAGCACTCCCAGCTGAGAGGAAAAACATCGCATCTTCACCATTACACCACTCTCAGGCTCCTCAGGAAGTCTCAAGGCAGTGCTCTGTGACTAGGAGGGGTGGACATGGGATATCCATAGCTGTTGGGCAGTCAATTACCTCAGTTTTGCTGGCAGATTGGTTGCGTTTCTTGGTTTTGCTCTGTTTCTTCTTGCGTTCTTCAGTAGAGGTGGCAGGATTGGAGCTTGTTTTATCAGCCTTGGTTGGTTCTGCAGCTTTCTTCTCTGGCTCTAAAGCCACAGGTGTAGGAGGCTCTTCCTCTTCAGGGGGCAGCGGCAATGGCTCCAGGTAGTAACTGCGGGGCTTGGGTTTCAAGTGCGTGTGGTACAGAAGAAGCCTCTGCTGCTCCTCAAATCTAGACACCTTGCGATCCACCCGGACTGTCCCAAACCATCCCCAGGAGAGGGGGGCTGAGTGCTTTAAGCCCTCAAACAGATCCCAAGGGGAAATCTTCTGTTTTGTAGAGACTTGCAAACCCTTTAAGGCAAAAGAGATAAGAACCTCCAAGTCCCTGTTGTTTCTCCTACGAGGGTACAGGAAACTATGCTTCAGGCTCTACTCCACGTGTCCCAGTAAACAGCCTGAGCCCTTACTAGTGGTCCCTGCTCTTCCACATGGCAAAACAGTAATCTCTAAAGGCCTTCATCAACAACTGTCAGCCTCCTTCATCCCATCTCTGCCAGTCTTCTGCACGCTGGCACTGCCCAGTAACTCATGTGACGGGGATTATGGGTTTCTCTTTATGCTTTATATAGCCATAAGTATTTATGGCTATATAAACCAAAGTTTAAATAACTTCTCAGGCCATAGCAGCATGTATCACTGAGCATTAACACCCACCTTTGCCCTTTTTTGACATGGTTATGTGCCAGCTTGTCTGCGTGCAGCCAGCCACTTCAAGCTCAGCAGGCAACAAGGCACTGCATACAGATGCCTTCCAAGCTGTGTAGACTCAAGGCATCAGAGGGACAAGGTGACACCTGCACTCAGGAGCTGTGATGCAGACAAAAAAGCTTCCCTTACCTCCTTCTTGAAGATGGAGTCAAATCCAGCTATTTTATTGCCTTTGGTGTCAATGAGGGATCCCTGAGGTTCACAGGTGATGACATCTCGGGTCTGCTTGGGCAGCGGCAGTAGCTGTCGCACCTTCTCCAGGCTGTCAGATTGCCGGTCCCCCAGCTCTTTCTGCACAAGTGGAATAGAGAAGACTTGAAGAATCGCTCAGGAAAAATCATCCAGAGCCCACCTGTGCCTCTTCTTGTGTCAACCTCCATCCCTGCATTACCTCTCACCTTTGCACCCTTCAGCCCTACAGAGCCATTGGGGCCACCCTCACTGCTTCATCTAAACAGCAGCAACAAGACAAGTACCATTCGTGAGACACAGGTAAATCTGCATAGTTGGACAACCATGACACAGCACACACTGCTCCCCATACAGGACCTGGTGTCCCTCACCCTGAGTTTCTTGACAAGATTCATGTATGCCCGCTTGTTCTCCTCCATGCTGCCCTGAGAAATGCTGGACATATCAGCAGCCAGGGTGCCGTTGATGAGAACACTCAGCATGTCCAACACAGTGGTGAAGAGCTCACTGTTGGTCAGAGCAGAAAGGTCAAAGTCACCTGAGAAGCAGATATAAAGCCTATGCCATCAGAGTAACACCAAACATTATTAGATTGCCAAGAGTACTGCCTACAGTCAGAAGTGCAAAGTATGCTCTTCAGACTAACCTCCCAGATTAATCCTCCTTTTGCTTATACACCACAGGGTGTTCACACTTGAGTCAAATGCAGTATCACAGATTAAGACTGGCCTCCTGTCTATCCATTCAGCTTCTCCAAAAAGCAGGTCCAGACTCAGCTCTCCCCTGCATCTGGAGAGCCAAGTTTGCTCTGGATATGTCAGAGTGCACTTGGATACTAGGACCTAGGCTGTAGCCTCTTTTGGCTGTCACAGTACTTCTGACAGATTGTCTAGAGAGACAGCTAGCTCACATGAGAAAAGGGGCCATGCTAACAACTGCCTCTCTTGGGAAGTGTATGGATCAGAAGTCAGCCAGAAAGTTACTTGTTTGACTGCATGTCCACAGTGCCACTGCTGATGATGTCCAGAAGAAGCACAGCCCATTCAGTCGTCTGCTGTGTACTGCGCTGAACTGTGTCAAACATTCCCCCCACCTGGCAGAGAAAAGTAGTTTAGTCACAAGGACACTGTGAAGAAATGCTAAGATTTAAAAGTGAGAAAGGAGCCTAAGCCAGAGCAACTCCTACTGAGAGCTGAAGGAGACTGCAGTCAGCAGGACAAAACTCAGATGCAAGTAGTAGTGCTGTGGACTGCAAAAGCATTGAAATGGGAAGGCACATCTCCAAAACAGAGACTAAGGCTGTGTATTTCATCCTGGTGAAATAGAGCAAGGGAGTTTTTCCATGCACCCTATCCCACTCAGGGCTCAAGACCTAGAAGCAGCACAAGTGCCTCTCCTATTTCCTTGCCTCAGGACATATATAGCCCTTCCAGTGCATGCGTGTTCCAAAAAGAGGAAAAAAGGCAGAAAACTTTTCACCCCATATGGTTAAGCTCTTCTTCTGCAACTGCTCACCAAATTCAGCCGTAGTTTCAGGGCCTCATGCATCAGCTGCTTGGCTTTGCAGTCATCTTGATACTGATCTTCCCGCCAATTCGTAACAATCTAAGAAATTTAGAAGAGAGGACAGACCTCACAAGCTGTATGCTAAAGCTTATAGAGAGGAGCTTGTACTGCCCGCTGTCCAGTGACTCAGAGATGGTCAGCTCAAGCACCCTATACCAACCAGGGTAAGATCTTTGCCTTATTGAGCATATAATCAGACAGACAACATCCCTGAGGACATGCCCAATAGCCTGCCTGCTGGAGGAGCGAGCCCTTGAGGAAAGTGAGGGGAGAAGCAAGACTCCTACCTGTTGGACCTGACTGTACAGAGATGTGAGAAGGCCTTCCCGCTGCTCATCCTGTCCTTTCAAGCATGTTAGCACCAGTGACAGAAATGGCTGCTGGCTCAGGAGGGACATGCTGCAGAGAGAACAGAGATGGAGCTATACTGCCAGGCTGGGGGGATCAGCACAGCAAGCATTGCCTGCCCTTTCCCCAGGACTCACCTCTTCTGCTTCTGGCGGTCCCGCTCTTTGCGGGACGATGACCCCAGATGTTGTCCTTTCTCCAGTTCTTCTCCAGCAGCTTTCAGCACATGGCCCTGCACTGATGTTGGAAGCTTGGCAATCAGAGGGGCCCCCAGCCACACTCCCGATCTCTCCAGGGAGCTGAGACAGCACAGGAGAGAAAAGCAGTTTGCAATCCAACCTATGATTCAGACTCGTCTACAAGGCAGCTGCATGCTGGGACTACACCTACCTGAGGATGGGTTTGGATTTGTTGCTGGCAGGCGTAGCACTTGCTGAGCTACTGATATTGTTGACTCCATTGCCAGCAGAACTAGCAGAGCTGGTCTCTGCTGACTGCTGGAATACCTCAATGGTGGCCTTGGCTATATTTTCTAACAAGGAGTTCATCTCCTGGAGATAGGGAAGAAAAGACAGCCAAGTCCTTCTCTGAGAGCACCCACTGACAGGGCTTGCACATTTCAATACAACTCAGTACAAACCCAGTTTGTCAGCTTCCCCATGGCTGCTGCTCTTCAGGTCTCAGACTCATCACTTGGCTTTCACAGGCCTGACTCACTCTTTGTTTACTTTCTCCCTATTCCCACTTCTGCCGGGCCATCTCCCCACCACCTCACAAGCAGCCGCTTCAACCCTGGCAACACACATCCCTGTATGGTCTCTCTGAGCAGAAACTCACATTGTTTGCAGTCTGCTTAATCATGAGCTGCAGCTCCAGCGAGGACTGCCTCATGGTCCACTGGTCCAGATTCTGCAACGCACGCACGCATACTTCATATGAGTCTTTAGTTCAAACTATGTCAACCCACACCCTCAGGTCCCATGATAATGAGTGCCAGACCCCTCAGAGGGCTGCATTTTGGACAACCCCACTCTAACACTACATTAGGCAATTACTAGAACACACTTAGGTTCTGCCAGGAGCCTGCACCTGTAAGATGCGTTTAATCCTCTGCCGCTGAGGATTTTCTCCTTCCTCATTGTCCAGCAGCCGGTGTGGATAACAAATCAGCTGCATCAGCCTCTGGGCCTGTGTGCTGCTCAGGACAGGATCCTGCAAGTCATTGCTGTCTTCACAGAGGGACTTCAGACATCGCTCGCCCACCCACTCCTGCAAGACGAAGGCAGAGTCAGCACAGTCAAACTGATGTCTGATTCCAAACCAGCACCCCTGCTTTCAATCTCAGAGGGGTGCAGGGAACACATCAAATTCATAAAAACCCTATTAGTATGCAGTTGTGCCCGATAATCATTTCTCTTCATGAACTGTACTACCCTGATTCAGCAGGCGTCAGGCACAGCACAGCAATCACAACAGAGGAAACATCAACTTCCGCAAGTCAGCAGTGGTGAAACACAGTAGCTGCTGTTCCTTTTGATAAAATATTGGTATGATTTAACAGTACACAGTCACTGCCATGCCCAGGCTCCATCAACACTGCCACTTGGGCTCAAAAGATCAGAAGGGATCACTTAAAATTATTTGGTCTATTTCCTGCAGAACAAAGCCCTGGAGCTGTCCTAAATTAAATAATTCAGGGCTGCAGCTAAGGCTAAACTAGAACATATCTTAGGGAAAAGCACACTCCTTAATTCCCAAATAGTGATGGAAAACACACTGCCATCCTTAGTAAAAAACAATGACTTTACTTCTCAAAGCCTGGAAGGGGAAACAACTGACTGGACGCAAGCCGTTTATAAAGTCACAAATCATGAGGAGAAGGTAGACAGAAAACTATTATTGTTGGCCTCTCAATTTCAGTTGGTGGTCCCTAAATGTATGATGATAATAATAAAGGCAGCAGTTTCCAAAACAGACATGAGGTAGGTACTTCTTCACACAATTTGCAGTTAACCTGCAGCATTCGTTACTACAGCATTTTTCCATATTGAAAATCAATTAGGCTAATTCATGAAATTAAAATCTACACAGGACTGCTATATAAGCACTTCTGCAGCTGCAGAGCAAGCCTGATCAGAGAATTCTTCCACTGAGAAGTGACAACCAGAAGAGAAGAGATGAGGATCCAGTTCATGAAGCACAGGTGCTGGTGCTAAGCCTAGAAAGCTGGAAACAGTCCTTCTCAGCAGCAGACAGCACTCTAAGCACTAAGTAGAGCACAAAGGTCGAAAAGGCTCAGTCTCTGGTTTGAAATCCGTGTGAAACCACAGCCTACATCTTCAACTTCATCCCAGATGAAGTTTCCACTTTGCAATACATGTGATCTGGCGATTTCTCCAATGCCTATTGCATTTCTCCCATTCAGTGTTGCTACATCATAATTTCTTGAAACTTCTCTTCCTTCCGTATGTAATATGCATATCCTTGGGAAGACCCTTTTTGTCACTTGCTCGGCTTCCTACAAGAATTCAGACTTCATCTCTGATCCACTTTATTGGCATAATCTCACAAATAAGTATGAAGTCAACTACCATCTTCAACCTTGAGGGTAGCCTCTCTCTCTCCCCCCACAACACTTCTTTACAAAACAGCCACCTCAACAGGCACTGAAACAGAGCCCCTCATCTGCCTCTTCACAGGAGAGCACTAAGAACATGTTTTACAAGCACTATGGACAACTCCACCATCCCAGTCACCAGATTCAGGTTAGCACCTTTGACTCAAGTCTCCCTCTTGGTTCCCACTGTGGTTTATCACAGCTCTATGAAATTAACCTTTTAAAAGGCCAGTCACAATTACATTTATTAATTTAAACAGGCTAAAGGGCAGACCAGCAACTATGTCATAATCATTTGCACCTAAGAAACCTTTAACTTAATTCTATCATCTGCTCCTTTCCCCACCCCCTCATGATGAAGTCTATTATAAAATATAGACCTGAATATGAGATGCAACATTTTCTGAGTTTGAGAAATCACAGTCTGTAGTTTAAGGCATTCCACAGATATTTCAGAACGGATAGTGTGAGTTCTGCAGCATCCACTGCTCATACTGGAGGTGCTAATATTAAATACATCATTTTACCAGCCCTTTACAGCTGCAGGAACCCTGCAGGAGTAAACCTCTGGCACAATTTGGTGGTACTCACTGGTGTCTATTGGAACACTCACTCCTACATAACCAGTGCTGCCAACAATTGGCATGAGTAGTGATACCTGACACTGCTACTCCCTCCTGTACACACACACACACACTTTCTACCTACTGCGAGTCCTTCCTACATAGACTGGGACCAGCACGGGAATATCTACTTCTGTCAATGCTACAGTCAGGTTTCGGTAACACCAAGTATGTTGAATTTATGCTCGTAAATAGGTGGCTCCAATTCTTCTTTGGTAGGCTAGTAACATTGCTATATAGCGAGCCAATTAATAAACAGCATCACAAAGCATGAGGACAACACAGCACTACTGTGTTGTGTTTACATATTAGTAATACAGAATAGAGGTTTCAAATTGTAATACAGAATAGAGGTTTCAAATTTTAACTCTGCATCTTTCCTGTTGACAGAGTAAATTTGCAACCAAGGCCAAGGACACACTTCAACACCCATCTTCATACAGTAGCGGTAACAGCCACTCCACTCTGCAACTAAGTACCTTATTAGGCAGGTTTCAGTTCCTCAAATGTCAATTTGCCACAAAGGAACAGAAATACTGGTGCTGTCAGATCAGGCTAAGCAAAAGATTTTTGTTGTTGTTCCTTTAATTAACTAAACAGGGCACTGCAAAGCCCAGGGATACATTAACAGCCTAGCTGCAAGCAACACTTAAGCTACATTCTGAAAGGCACCATTTATCACTTCAACAAGCTGTCTTTCTCATGCTTATCTTCTTTACCTCCAGCACACATCTCAGCAAACCACTCCCAGCACTCCCCTCCTTGGACGTGAGCCCTGTGCTGTTGCCAAAGCAAAGGGGACGTGCAGTCCCTGCATACTGCAACACCTAATTCTTGACATCTGTTTGCCTCTCTATTTTTTGCTAATGGTGAGCAATCCTTAGCGCCATCACGTGGCAGAACCATCGCAGGTTCTTTACTGATCTTTCAAAGAAACACCTGCCAAACCCAATCTGCAGAAAGTCATATGGGATATACCTGTCTGCAGAAGGGATAAGGACAAATCTAGAGATGGGACAGACTCACCTGTTGACATATACTCCTTAGTACATATTTGGCATAAATATCCAAGCTAGCTGTTTCTACAGTTACTACCCGACCACTGGCCTTCCTGGTGCCCAGCTCATCATCCATGAGATCATCGACACCTCCAGGGTGGGAAAAGCCAGAGCCTTTCAGTTCTGCATCTCCTACAAGGAAAGCACAAGTGTCACTTAATCATCAGTGCTAAACCCAAAGCCTGACCCACAAAACATCTTGAGCTTTTGTAAACTCTCTCTGCGATCAGTGATCTCTCTGCAGCTAAGAGATACAAAGCACGTTTACAGCTCAACCAAAGGGCTTCAGACAAGCCACATATCCACCAAAACAGATCTCCTCTGGCCTTCTGTACAGCCAACACATGCAATACAGTGCCTTTCTCCCACGCCCCTAAAAAACATTCTTACAGGTTCAGGCTAACACAGGTACACACCCAGAACAAAGACAGCCTTCAGCACTGCAAAGACTGCTCCATCCACAATACGATTCTGGGAAGCTAAAGAGGACGACGGGGAAGGGCAATACCCAGTGAGAGAGAAAGTGCAGGCTCCAGAGCTGCCTGAATGATGTGCCAGCCAGTACCATAAAATCAAGCTCAGAGAATCCTGAGGCTAGTCGTTTTCCCAACTGTAACATGGGGTCAATTTAATTAAGTTTCGTGAAGCATAGTGCAAATCACGCTGTGACAACTGAACCATGAACTCCAAATGGGGAGCAGTGCCTGTGTCATGAACTCCAAGCTCCAACAGTACCCTAACCTAGAATACAGGCTGGGTTTAGAAATCAGGATACTGATGAGGAGCCAAGAACAGAGCTTCCTGGACTGTTTTCATCATCAGACAAAAAGGAAGTGCTGTAAAATAGCAGCTTCTGGCACCAAGTTAAGAGGCTATACAAAGCTCTAGACATAAAAAAAGAAGTGATCATTACTCTAATGGCTTAGTGACGGCAAGGCCACCTCTACTGGCTGGTTTCCTGCCTCCAAGGGCCTCCTCCCAAACATGCCTGGCTACCATGGAGTGACATAAATGGAAGGATATTGTTCTTTGTCCTCTGCAGAAAGCAGTGTATCAGGCTTCGCCTGCTTTATTCAAAGGAAGCAGGTCACGATCTCTAATCATAGGGTTCAGTATCTCTTTTCTTGGGGTACAAGAGCCTCAGTACTTTCACAATAAAGAAAGGCTCTACTTTCATTCACTTACTGCCATCTTGCTGGCATGGATTCAGTTGCGGAGTCTTAAACAGATGGAGTAAAATCCGACAGGTCAGACGTGCTCCTGGTTCTGAGTCCTGTTCACTGCAAGCTATGTAAAGAAAACAGTCAACTGAGATTTCTTAAGCACTGGGACAGCTGACTCTCAATCCAAAAGCTATTCACAGTGCACTGCCCTGGAGCAGCCAGTTGAAAAGCTCAAGCAGCCTTATTGTATTTACAAATATGGAGCATGTGCAGCAATTAACATGCAAGTGAGAGATCCATCAGTATTATCCCCAATGACATGCACTGCATTCTGCTTGCTCCATCTTCCCCACTTCACCCTGTCAGAGTCTGGATGCTGCAATCCCCAAAGCAAAGCTAGGAAGGCTGGTGGCAGAGTAAAAGCAGAGTGACCCAGGTGCTGTAGGCCCAATTGGTCAGCTGGCTGCTCTAGCCAAAATGCTAAGCTGAACCATATCAGCAGTGGGAGGTGTACTGCTGGAGTTCAGAGCTGAGTACACTGGTCAGACAGTGTGGCTGATAACATCTCTCCGTGCTTATTTCAGCTTGCACACAAATTCCAGAGAGCAAGAACCTTAGCACAACCAGGTTTTGATAGAAACCAAAAGGACAGATACTTTCTAAAGCAAAACGTTCAATTCTTAAGAACCATACTGTAAAAGTAGTATTGGAGGCATGTTTCACAACTATGGGGTTCACAAAGTATCCATTAAGCACAGGCCTTTGGGCCAGAACTGAGACTAAGACCAGCTTTCTGCAGTGATGCACTTACCAGCATTGAGGAGTGAGGGGATAGCAGCACAGCGAATCAGGTCCTCCAGCAGCAAGCACTGTCGGGCAATGAGAATGGCAACGAAAGTGGCCAAGGAATCATGGAAAGATAAGTCACTGACCTGGAAGAGAAGAGATCAGCCAGTGATCACAACAGCCTCTGCCTCATTCCCTCTGTCAGCAATTCCTCAGCTTGCCTAGGAGCTGGGGGGCAGAAGGTCCCATAACCCCAGGTCAACGTCCATGATCAGACCAGGCTACGACAAACACCAGAAGGTAGCCCCAGTATTCAAAGCCTTTCCCCTGTCCTCAGAAGACAAAGCCTCCATCCCTTGTTCATCTCTGCCTTCTCCCAAGGGATCCCTCCACTCCTGTTTCAATTCCTTTTCCCCTTTTGAATGTTTGCACTTGCATCAACATTGCAGAGGAGATCATTGAAGCCACAGGTCCCATTATTGGAGGAACAGCACAAAGCTTTGAGCACACCCAGCCACTCGGCGCTTAGAGACTTGCAGTAGCCGGTTAGCTCAGCACACAGGATAGCAATGTCGTTCACCCTGTTAAATAAATAATGAAAAAAGCAGAGGGTCAACTTTGCTACTCATGCATGCCATCAGGTCAGTGATTCTCTAAGGGACACCAGCTTTGGCTCCTTCTTCCTCACACCCCAAGACAGCCAAGGAATGGCTACTGGCTTTCTTATCCTCACCTAAAGATTTTACTATCTCAGTAGAACCATGAAAGTTCTGCCTCTCACCTGTCTGGATCATGGTGTCCCACACACACATGCATAAGTGCATTACAGACGAAACTGTAGCGGTTGGCTGGGTTTTCATTGAGGCTCTTGCCCAGGTTAGTGTATGTAAAGTTATGTGCAGACGGATTTTCAATAGTGTCAATCATGAACTCTGGTTCCCATAGCATGTTGGAGTCAGATGGCTCAACATTGCAGTAGATTGTGTTCTTCACCTTGGAGCAGAAGTCACTAAACAGGACAGGAAAGAGAGATTAGAAACACAAAAAACTAAACTTCCACTGAACAGCAATCCTGTGCAAGACAAGCTCTCCGTGGGCAAGAACATGTGGAAACTCAAGATCACTGTGTACCAACAAAGACTCTGCCAAAAGAGCGAAGCTGGTTCTCTGTTGTGGAAGCATTTGGAAGATACCCATGGGCTCAGTGTACACAGCATGGGAATCACTATTCCAGGTCAGATTGGAGAAACACCTAGCTCAGCCCTTGGTGTCAGAACAGTTGATGCCCAGAGAAAAGTTTAAGAGCAAGGCAGGCACGTGGCAATACTGCTCCAGCATCCTTCCCCACCCTGCTGCAACTTTGGGCTCACATATTTTTAGAGTTAAAGATAATGCTCTCCTCAACAGATTTTCCTCCTGCAAATTTGTCCACCTACTTTTTCAGTCCAGTAGATTTTTGATGTTCACAACATGGAATGAGTTCCATGTTAACTATGAGAACTATGAAGTTTATTCTTTTATTCTGAACCTACCATTTGTTATTTTCTATTAATTCCTTTTTTGTGCTTGTATTGTAAGACATATTGAACAGTCAGTTTATTTTCCATATCAACCAGAACTTTACAAACTTCTATCATTCCCCCTCAGTCCTCCTCTTCTGTGGGGAAGAGATTCGGTTCCTCATAAGTAAGTCATTCCAAACGTCTGGTCTCTATCCACTCACCCTCCTTTGGGCCTAACTCCACTACGTGCTTTTTGGAGTCTGTCGCCCCAAACCACAAGGCACAGTTGTACCACAGCTTAAATGGTGGCCTAATGATGCTCTCTGGTCTATTCTCCATTCCTTTCCAAACAATACCTAACATTTAATTTGCTTTTTGACTGTTACTGAACACTATGATGACATTTTCAATTATGTATCTGTTACAGCTCAAAGATCCTTTATCCAACCAGCAGTGTATATCCATCACTACCTTGAGTTTGGAAGAGAACAAGGACAATCCTACGTGCATTATTTTATGTTTAACAACACTAAACTTCATTTGCCAGTTTATCACCTGGTCACCATCACTGCGCCCTACTACAACAATCTGCAGCCAACTCCTATTGTTATACGCTGAATAACAATTATACAAAAAGTTTTGATATCACCACTCATAAAACTTCCGACGCGTAGAACGGCACAGGCACTAGCAGAGTCTATGGGACTCCTCAGGGAGGGATCACCCTCAAAATACGAACTCCTTCCCACTCCTTGTCTCTATCTCTAACCTACTGTTTGCCTGCTAGAGGATATTCCCTTTTATCTGTGGCCATTTACTTTAAAGCCTTGCTGAACAGCTTTTGGGAATTCAGTTAGACTAATATCAGGTTTCCCATTTCCTCATGTGTGATGACTCCTTCAAAGAACTCCAATGCACCTATGACCACAGCACTCCCTCTTCCTCTCAATTCAGTCCAGAGAGAGACTTCAAAGGCTCTCAGCAGCCAGGAGTTTAGCCAGCTAACACCAAGGCACAAGCCACTCTCACCGCCCCTCAATGAGGGGTAACACTACGGGTTAGATGTCCCTATGGCACGCCTGCACTGGAAACACTAATGGAGCAGAGGCTGTGAGAGAAGACGAAGTGAAGCACTGTACTGGGAAACAGGGTTGTCAGGAGAATTACCCCTTCACAGGATCATGTCAGCAAAAAGCCAGGGAGATCTGTGGACTCCATCTCTGGGCTAAGGGAGGAGCTCCACAGGGAGCTGGTGGGGGGACAGTTCCCAAGAGAAGAACTGCAAAGAGCAGAAGGCCACAGCGTAAAGTAAGCCCACAGGACAGAGCCTGGGGACAACATCAGCAGAGCAGAACCTGAAGAGCCAACAGGGGTAGAACAAGGATAAGGAGTGCAAAGTAGCACAGGAACAAACCCAGAACCAAGCAGAGCAGGTTCAGAAGCCGTCCAAGGACTATTAGGGAGCTGAGCACAAGCAAAGAACAACCTTTAGGATGAACTGCTCAGTCAGAGTTTGGTAGGAACAGACCTCTCTACTTCTATCCTCTAGGAGTGGGGTAAGAACAGACCTGTGGAGGTGCAGAGGACTACTGAAGGCAATTTACCAAAAACAAATTGATGATCTAAGAGTCAAGATTATACACTGGGTCATTACTACCTGTAAAACAGGCACTACTCCCAAGCCTTCAGTTCCCCATTGAGAGGATCTCAGGGAAAATCCCATCAAACAAGACCACAAGCAAAGCTTAAGCCAAGGTGCTATACTGGTCAGCATCCACTGCATCTCACCTGCCTCAGACTCACCTAAAGAGCTCCCCAAATTTACTTTTGAGGTGACTGCAGGAGGTATACAGGTCGTAGAGATAGGCCAGGATACAGCGCTCTGCTGAGGAGCCATCTGAGCGGTTCATGCCATGTTTCACCACCCCACACAGACTGTATAGAGACAAAAAAATGCTGCAGCAACACAAAAAGAAAATCTGAAGGAATAACTTCATTACATAGATATCTTCCTGAGCTCACAGCGACAGTGCTCACTGGGTAACAGATGCTGTCCTCTGCAAATTCTGTGAGCTGAACCCTCAGGCACAAAGTTGCTGCCTTTTAGGAAGGACACAGATATAGCCCTGCCCCTTACAAGCCCCCAGAAGGTACGTTGCTTCCTTCCACATGGAGAGGGGAAGATTCCCTTACCCTTCGAAGACCTGAGCCATCTGGTCCTGGTTCAATATAAGGCAGGAGTGGTAGTGCCGCAGCACAGCCACAATGCACAGGCACAAGCTGGTGGTGTAGCTGCCAACAAGGTCGGAGGATTTCAACAGCAGTTCTGCCTCCACCACGCTCAGTTCATTCAGCAACTGCACCCAATGACAGAAAAACCCTTCAACAGCCACAGGGGTAAGGTATGGTCAGAAATGGAGCAGGCACACCACACCCACAGCCTATAGGACCTGCCAGGAAAGGGACTGGCAGGCACTTTCTGCCTAGATATGTACCCCTGGAACAGTTGGCACCCCAGGCTTAGGCACAATGCCTCACTCAGGCAGTACAAGGGGCTGTCAGTGCTTGGGCATCAGAGCGCAATTGGGATATGGCCACAGACAGCAGCAGGCAGCTTGTTTGGTAATTCTGTCCTGCATAAATCTCACTCAGCTCCCTTTTTAAGGCTAACAGCCTCAATTCCATCAGCAACCATAGCAAGGCTTCAAGAGACACATGGCATAGGCTGCAGAAACAGCAATAGGATTTTAGCAGGATCCAGAAGGCAGCCTGTGCTGCCATGTGCCAAGGATCCTTCCAGGGGAGCGAGGTGGGAGAACTGCCAGAGACAGACGATCCCCTTCTCACTCAGAACAAGGCCTTGCTGCAGCCAGGGACAGAGGTTCAATGCAAGCCCTTTGGAGACAACCCTGAAGCCTCTGGAAGAACAATCCTCAGAACAGAACATGTAAGACTACCTGCCACAAACAACCTATTCCTAACAGCTGCAGCCCAGGAGCACCACAATGACCACCTCCATGACACAGGTCAGAAGGTCACCAGTGATCCCAGGAGCAGCCCAACTATCGCCGCAGAGATCTGCTGCCTTTCAGGCTGATGAATCCCTCCCCAGGAAGCGTGTGAGCACACTGCGCTTACCTGGATGGCAAAGTCGATAAGACCACTGATATTGAGTGAATACTCCATCAAGTCAAATATGAACTGCACATGCTGTACCAGAGGCAGGTGGTATGACATTCCCAAGGCAAAGCTGGTGATCTGTTCCAAGACATTGCGAGATACCTGCAAGTGCAAGATGATACACAGTACTATCTCCCCTTGCAGAAGTCCCTCAGCAGGCCCATCTCCCTTTTCCTCCAGGAGGCTGCTCTCAGTAACGCAAAGGGACACAGTCAGGGCCCAAGAAGGACAGCAGTCTTTAAAGTTTCATACCTGAGATGTGACTTGGTGCTGATCAAAGTGAGAAAGGTGCTGGAATTTTGCAAAGATATCTTCAGCTGTTGGGAATGCTTCTGGCTTGCTCTTTTTCCTCTTCTGTCCCTCCTCTCCACCTACCAAAGTTGGGAAGGTCAGAAAACAGTACTAGGCTACCTTCCTCATCAGAGGAGGACTAGACATCAGCCATCAGCACCTGCCAGTCCCTCAGCAAGACCAGCCCCTGCCATGCAGCATAGCCAAAAAGCCTGAGTCCCAGACCTTAAGCTGATAAGGACCATCTTGAATTCAAAACAATAAACTGCTGAGGAAGGAATTCCTAACCTGAGAATGACAGTAGGGTTAACATCTAGTTTATCTCAAGCGAAGGTACTCCTTGGAGGGGGAAAATACTTTCTCTCTCGATATAGAGGTACACTGATTCCCTGATGAGAACAGACGTTCTGGATTGGAGATGTTCAGCCTCAAAATTTCTTTGTCAGAGCACCCCATCTTTTAAAGAATCATCTTTCTACCACATTTCAAGCTGCCTTTCAGGAATCAGACCAAGAGAGAAAAAAATTCTCAGCTGATGGAAGTCAGAGGCTTTCTATTGATTTTGACACAGCTATCCAAATTTCCCATCCTATGCATTTAGCATGTGCCTCAAGCATAACGGCATGCTACATTTAACCAAGATCTTTGCCAAATATGCATAGGCAAGTCCTCTTTGCTTCTTGTGCAAGGATCTAAATGCAAGAACTAAACAAAATAAAATCTAAAAAGCCAAAGTTTTGGCCAGGATCTCACTCTGAACCTGGTATGACTTAATCCTCTTCTGAAGAAAAGTTCAATCAAACAGATA
>NW_008825532.1:2533343-2543750 GCF_000699105.1 Pygoscelis adeliae
GGTTAGTATGTTTGGGAACAGAGCACCATTCCAGACGCTCAGTGACTGATACAGCTTACCAGGCACTGTAGATTATATAAAATCCTTTCATTGTGAGACTCCAGACAAAGGAGCCACCCAACTGGAAAGACACTCCTACTTCAGAAAGGAGTGGCTCAAGCTCTACTAACCCGTCTCTGCAGTGCTCTTTCTGTTTAAGACTTTTAGAATGTCTTTGGTTATTTTCTTGATTGTATGCCGAGCATCGTCCCGTTGTTTTCCAACCCCAAAAAGAACTACCAACCGTTGGTTACACTCGTGACTGCATGACTCCTCCTAGGGAACCAAAAGAGACAACTGCATTAGCAACTATGATGCTGAATGCTTTAATCGTGTTTCACATCTGGATCTCTCAAAGGAAGAGGAAAGCTTCATCTCAGAAGTTGCTCTGGGAGTAATCAAGGAGACATCTTAAGGAGATCACCTCCTGCAGCAGTGCAGGAAATCATGACTGCTCCTTACCCACCCACAGCAGTACCGCAGGGAAACACAGCAGCCTCATGACCAGAGCACAAGACAGCAACAGGGGAGCAGTTATGAGCAGGTCTCATACCTGAGGAATAGGAAAGTGTGTTGCATACTGGATGTGCCGAGGCTGGTCATACAGGGATGCTAGCATTCCTTCCACAGACTTATCCTTCAGCAGAGGCTTTGGTTCCTTTTCAGGATCCGGTTTCTCAGGGGAAGGGCTGGCTTTAGATTCACAATGCATTGGAGGAGAAAACATCTAGGGAGATTAAGGCCAAGAAAAGGCAGTTAGGGAACATGGTCATGCAACAGTGAAGATTGCTGAAGGAAGGTACATCTGCTCAGGCCTAAAAAGGAGCAGGTTGGAGAAACATCCAGTTCTTAGGGCAATGACCAAGGCAATGTGCTAAGACACTACTCCCATTTCTGCTTCTGGTCCATGTTGTATATTGAGTTAAAAAAATAGGAAATAAATAACCACGACTTAGGATTTTGGGAACAACCACCTCCACAGAACAAGTGAGGATCCTGGGAAAGCCATGGGAAAGCCACATAGCTCTGCACATCACACCTGCCTAACATGTACCTTGAAAGGCCAGAAATGGCTGGAGGAACGTAGGTACTCAGGGATTTTTCAACCACCACAAGTTATTTTTATTATTAAGTGATTCAAAGCATTCTGCAGCCATGAACTACGCCCACAAGTATTATGAAGAACTGTAAAACTGAAGAAGTACTGAAGGCCACACAGTACGATGATAGCAGACCTGTGTCTTCTCCCAGGTGACCAAGAAAACCCCTGCCAACAGTAACTGGTCACTCCCAATCTCCTGGTGCTATCACAGTCATCCATTTCCCGTCCACTTCCAAGCAGCCCACTTCCTACCCTGGAACGGCAGTGGCCAGAGCGTAAGAGATCCCAGGAATGACTGGGACTCACTCTACTCTGATGGATCCCAACCTGCATAAACAGGTTATATGAACCTTTTTACAGTGTCAGCTGCCTTACAACCCAGCCACTTCCAGCATACTGGCTCTACAGTAGAGAGGGAGTACTCACACAAAAGCAAGGCACGTGCTGTCCCTGGTCCCACTACAACATACTGACCTACTTACCAAGTAGCAGGTAGAAAATGCAGGAACATACCGAAAAGTCTGTCTTCTCCATGTCATCAAACAGCATGCTGGAGTTGTGGTCAATGTCCATGGGCTCAGAAAGACCTGTGTCCTGGGAACAGACAGAGCAGCTTTACATCTCAGTGATGTACCAGGGAACAAGAGAGTATTTGTTTGCTGTAGCACTCAATGTCCATGTTGGACAGTGACAGCAATATACCAACACACCCATGTTGCCTGGCAAGTTGGAGCCTAATACATTGCAAACATCATGGGCAGGCCTCACACAGCATGATATGCTGCTCTGCTCCGGGCAGTGCAAGATTTTCCTATCTACCCCTTTACATTCTGCAGGCCCTTTCCAGCCACTTAGAACATAGCCTTCTACTTTTGAAACCGAAATGCTAAGGAAATAGGTTGGGGGAAGGAGAAGCATGAGTCACTGGTACATCCTCCAGCAGGTAATAGCAAGGAGGCTGCAAAGCTGTTGAAAACAGGCAAGCACAACACGGGGACATGTACAGGAAGGCCATGGTACTTGTGCTCTCACCTCTAGCTTGATGCCACTGTTTCCCTCTGTCTCTTTCCTGTCGTGTTCCTCAGCAGGGTCATCAAAGGGTGAGGGTGGGCGAGGCCCATGAGAATCCATGGCAAGATCACCCCGGGAGATGAGCGTGCACATGTAGATGTTGTGAGAGAAGACATCATGTCGGATTAGCTCACAGAACAGCAGCACCAGGTTAAAGAACTCCACCTTCTCATTTTCCTTCCCAGGATCAGCTGAAAGGACAGCACAGACAGACAGGGCTATCAGAGTTCTTCTGCAACACCAGCCACCTAACCTAGGGCTAGAGAAAGTGTTTCCAGAGATCTCAACAGAGTAAGTGACTGATACGCAGTTCTGAGATTACAGCAGGGACTAAAAGCAGAAAGCCCAGTTTCAACAGGTGGCAATTAAGCAAGTCAAAAGCTCTCCAGTTAGTCTCACAGACCAGAGTCATAGGACTTCAGCCTGGAAGTGCCACTCCTGGGTGTGGAAACAGTTGCCTCCATCATTCAGAGTTGTATCTTGTCCCCCTCAATCTGTCTGCAGTACTTCCACTAAGAGACTATTCCAGAGCTTTGCCGCTTACTAGTTAGAAACCCCTCTCTAGTTCTCAGCCTGAATTAATTCCTGATTAGGCTATACTCATTTATTCTTGGCCAACGCTCTGTTAACAGAAGTGCTTCTGCATTATCTTTCTGTCACCTGGCCCTCCAGGCTGCTTTCCCTCCCTCTCCAAGGTATGCTCTGGATTGCAAGGAAGCCAGAGAGAGAATTTAGGTACATCCAATACACACGAGAATAGCACACAAATTCAAAGTTTGCAGGAGAGGAAAAGCTAGAAACTGGGAGATCACAAGTTCTTATTACATACTTAGCATAGGAGCTTGAGTGTCAAGGAACTGCATAAGGACATCCTGAAAGACAGGAGCGCTGGCTGCTGAGAGAGAGCCCGAGGAGATGGAGCCCTTTTCATCCACGACTTCAGAGTCCCCACATCTCTGTAGAAACAGAAAAAAGTACCGACCACTGTCACAGAGGAGAAACTCACTATCCATAAACCCCAAGAAAAAAGTCTTCAAGAGAATTTTCCTATCTTGCACTTATAGGAAAGCCACCACACAGGTTTCTATAAGCTACTTCACAGTCTCCAGGTATGCCAGTACTTCCGCACTGCAATCACCTGTCTTCAAATGTATTCAAGAAATGGGATTCACACCATCCCACAGGCTCATTTATGACCTACTTTGGGTTAGATGGAGCAAACACCATAATTAACAACACCGGTGTTAAGAGGCATTGTGCTGATCAGCCTTTGCCTTTCGGTGTAATAGTTAGATAATCATAGATAACCTCTGCTCTCCTTCCAGGAGTAAGGATTTACCTCAGCCTCTATCTCTGCTTGACGCTTCTCCAGGAGTTTGGCCACAACCATAGCCCTGTGGCGTCCAGAGCGCTTATAGCTGACAGCCCACTCACACAGCAAGGCCACCACTGCATCATCATCTGGGGAGATCTGTTGAGATATAAGTACTACAGTGAGAACCTGAGCCAAACAGAAGAGGTGAGCAGTCCTAAGACCTCAGGTTGGATATAACAGTGAGTCTACTTCTAGCAGAGCACAGCCTGAAGACTGCTACATTCCCCCCCTTCCTAACATGGAGGACAGATGTCAAGCTAGATGTCTGCTTTGTCTCTGCGTTGACTCCACTTTGCAACATGAGGTGATCTACAGCCCTTGACATATCTCCAGGCTGGCTTTGCTTCAGAAAGTCATCTCTCTTCCAGCAGCACATCTATGGAGTGCTAATTTTAGCACAGAGTGAAACACAGCTTCTTGACAGCATTATACGAAGTAGGCAAACTATCGGTCCTGCAGCTCACTTCCAGGAACCAACGCAGTATTGGTTGCACTATGGTCCTACACATCATAAATATGTCACCTCCCAGGCTAAGAGGAACTTGAACTGTGAGCTCCCAGACTTCCAGGAAGCAGCTGCCAGCCCAGAATTTGACAAGGCTAGCATCTACTTCTCTCAGACACATAACATGTCTTTATCATCAATCTGCTATCCGGACTGATGTCTTCCATCAGGAGAGTCTCCTCAGTTAGCTGTGTGGATTCTCTCAAGTTTACATGTATTTGTTAGTGTAGACTTTCTAGAGCACAGACCACCTTGCTTTAGTACCTCCCTAACTTAAGGCTGCACGAAATCCTTTTCAATGGAGATCGTATCTCTTGGCCAAAGGCCACTACCTAGTCAGCTCTCTGCAGACACAGGACAGTAACCGTGGAATATAAACAAGAACATAGCCACGTCCAAGACCAGGGCCCAGCAGCCAAGTCCCAAGGCACCTCATGACTGTCTTTGGTTGGACCCAGCCCAAATATCCTGTTATACAAGGAATCCAAAGAGTTGCTGAAGTCAGATCTTTCAAAGCTGTGACTGTCTAGAACTTCTAAAGTGTGCAAGACACGGCCAATAGTGAAACCTAGAAGAGAACAGAGAAGAGAAATACGTATTTGGCAACTGGTACAACAGACTCTGGAGCAAAAGTTTCTGTGAGCTCATTGCTCAGGAGACTGCCTAAGGAGAGCTGTACCAGTCAGTCAAGGGTCCACCTAGCTGAGTGTCCTGACTCTTACAGCAGCCAACAGCAGATGTTAGGGGAAAGCATCAGAACATGGCACGTATACAAGAGTATAGTTATCTGGTACACATTTCCAGCTTCCAGTAACAGAAACTCCCCCTACACCTGGGGAAACAGACCCATGCAAGATTTTGCACTAGAAAGAAAAAGCCATTTAGTTTTTTTCACTGCTGACACTAAACACCAACAGCAGCAAATAGGAAAAAAATCAAAGAAAATAGCCAGACAGGAAGTTTCTCAGGGTAACACATGGAACAGGGGGAGAGAAACTTTAACCTACAGCAAGTTACCTGCTGTGGTTTCCTGGCACTTGTCAAATGACCAGCGAACCTCCACAGCCTGGCCACGTTCCTTTATCTGCTGCTCAATTTCACGCAGCTTTGCCCGAACCTAAAAGCAATGGACTTGTGTAAACATACAAAAGGATGCCTTATAAGTCCTGTGTACAAAATTATCAGAAAACAAAGAGCATGACAGTAATTCTACTCAAGGTTAGATATTGCCTGTCTTCCAAGGACATCCCTGTCTTGCTTATAGCAGAATGGGAGCAGTTAATTCCTTAGGAGTGAGACAGCACCTCCAGCTCTGCTTATCACACAACATGAAAAGAAAATCCTGAAAGAGCTAAGGTACAGCTATAATCCTGGACCACAAGAGCTCCCTTTTTTGAAGGCTGCTCACCTGCTGTGTAAAGGCTGAATTCCCTCCTGGCATGGGCAAGTTGGATGGGGCTATAGGCAGGTGATCCAATGGAGAGCCGGTCTTTATCCTGCTATCAGTCAATGAGTAATGCCACACAAGGGCACTTGGGCAACACAAAATTATACTCTGCAACAGACAGAAAAGTCAGTATCATTGAGCTAATCAAGGTCAAACCAATTAAGTTAGATTACTTTCTATAGAAATAACCACTTCTTTATCCTACTGCCCATGCATTCATCATCCTGTATACATATTTACTATTTGGTTTTTTTTGTTCTAAGCTCTGAAAGATTCTTTGGGCTAAAGACCATACTAGAGTAGAAAGGAGTAAACTAGTATTTTTGCTGCACTGAGTTTCTTGCCCTAGGTATGCTTAGGAAGCCAAGACCAGAGTTCCATGTTATCCAAAAGCAGCAACATGTTGCTGCAGAGCTCCCTGCTGCTTCTAAACAGAAGTTATTTTCTACAATTCACACTGTCAATGCACAATCCAACCCTCGTGGTCCAGGGGCAGCATTTACATTAGTGACTTACAGCCCTCATCAAGAGTAAAGTGTGAGAAGAAATATGAGTCAACAGACCCAAACTCATTATACTATATTATTTAATAATTATGTGTATGATTATAGGAATGATTATAATAACAATACTATTATATATGCATTTCCATTCTTTTATGATCATGTACAGACACCCACATAAACACAGACAAAACTTCACTGAACGATTCCTAGGATACACCCCTACAGCTTCTGGCTCACAAGGAGCCAGACATTAAGACAGACAACCAAGGCTGTTTTAAACACTTAAACCAAAGAATCCACCATATCTCGAGAACATCTGAGCAAAGGTTAATTATGTACACTGTTGGAAATGTATCTGTTTCCAGCCTGACTTTACCCAGCTCCAACTTCCAACCACTAGATCTTATTCTGCCTTAGCTTTATCTACTATCTGCAGATCAGAAGATCTACAGATCTTCTATCAGAAGAGCTCTTCTGAAACATACTAAAAAAGATCAGACCATCATTAACCAATCTGAACTTTTTAAGCAGGTTATGTTCAAACCCCAAATCAGCCAAATCTTTGAGGTGTATATGCTCATATATTTTCCCTAAAGTAAGCTTCCCAAACAAAGGATTTTTATATTTAAAAAGACATGTTTTATCACACAGAAACTAGAAAAAAAAAACAAACTTTTTTAACTGAAAGTGACCAAGAAAGACTTCATAGCAATACAAAGGGGTTATTTATAATCCCTGCATTGCTCTCTAGCCCTTGCAGACAGATCCTTACTTCTAGCCAACTGTACTCTAGGAGTTTTCTTTCTATCCTGTTTGAGAGCTGGCTGGCTGCTTCTTGATCCTGTCAGGGCTCCCTGATCTCAAGTTTCTCTGTTGAGCTGCAGGTTGCCAAGCTCTGTGCTCTCTTCCACTCCACCTCCTGCACTCCCTGGAATCTCCTCTGCTTCAATGTGCTCCTTTCCTCCCCTGGAAGGGGCAATCTCCACTGGGGGACTCGCCTGACCTAGTCACCCTCCTCTTGAAGGAGAAAAACACAACCATGAACACACACGCTGAACAGAACTCACCTATCCCCCTCTTGACACAAGGACAGCATGGACTGAGTCCCACAGTGACACAACAGCATTTGCCCTTCAAACATCTATCAATAAGGCTTCAGCAACCTTGCCTTTTTACCGCAAGGTGAAGTTTAATCAATTCCAAGTATAAAGATTATGAGATTAGAGTCGTTCCTTTCCATAGCCTGCTGCCACTCCTGAAGAGTGGTCTGCCTAAACCATTAAAGTTCTTCCATAAAGAAGTACGGGGGGTTGTTTTTTGTGTGTGCTGGTTGTTTGGTTTTAGTTTTTTGTTCTGTGGGGGTGTTTTTTTCTGATGAGAGGTTGTTTAAGAGCTCACAAAACTACAGAGCACTCTTTCATTTCTGGCATAATTTCCTTTCCTAGATGACAACCTGTTACTGACATACACAAGATTAAATAACCCTTTCTTTCTCATCCCCTCTTCTGCAAAGCTTTTCCAGCCATCTGAGGCACCTGTGAATAGAGTAAAAGGCTCTATTCCAACCCATTTTCCTTATGCAAGTCAGTCAAGGGCACTGCTACAGCACTGACGTCTGGTAAAAAGCTCTGTAACACATCAGCAAAGACTTACCCTTTGACAATCATGGTTTGATATTTCTGTACTCAGGAAGTTGCTGACTCAGACTGCGATGATTTTTCTGTGATGGCATACAATATAAACTGACCCTGTTGACCCCACTATCACCAACCATTATTCAAACCTACCTGGAGGATGCAGCTGAGCCCATATACCACTGGTCGGTGCTGAGGGCACAGCAGTAAGTCACTGAAAGGGCTGGGAGGAGGATTCCCTGCAGCTGGCTGAGGGGTGGGAGTTGAAGGAAGAGTGTTCCCTGTCTGGGCAGACAGGATGTGGGGTGGGTGCCCGCCAGCACCATCCAGTTGCATAGCAAGTCTGCGGGTGCAGAAGTAGGCCAGACGTCTGGACAGGTATGCAGACTGCACAAACTCTCCAGAGTACTGTAGGGAAGAGGGAGGGGAAAACGTCTTCATTACAAGCAACGCAAGAGAAACCCTTGACAGTCCCACAGTAGTATACTGTGTGGCACTGCCTTGTAGAGACAGTCCCTTTTTACAGAGAGCTCCTTAGCATCATCGATCACCCACTGGCAACTAAGCATCAGAAAAACCCTTTAAATGCTCTATGGCAATGACTTTATGTATCAAAATGTGCCCACACCCGGCATTCCCAGGGCTTCAAAGGTCTGCCTAGAATCTGTTGCAACAGAAAGAAAGAAAAGCAGTTTCCATGTAGTGGTGCACAAGTCCAGCTATTACAGACATAGGCAAGGATTACCAAGTCCAGTGCAAGGAAACAGGGTAAAGGAGAAAGAAACAGAAGAGAGCAGAACTTAAAAGGTATCCTTGCATGAGCTAAGAAGGATGCTCAGAGGGACACTCCCTAATATTCTTGGTGTAAAATAGCTCATCATCCCTCAGGCAATAGGAAGGGGACTGACAACAGCGGAAGTCAGCACTCTCCTGAAGGAAGCCGGGTACATATTTCTCACCCGCAGCAGCAGGGGTAGGAGCATTTTCAGAAATTCATCTTCTCCTGACCGTATCTTCTCAAAGCACTCGAGGACCCACGTCAGGAATTCATGCCGGTCCAGCATGCCATCCTGCACAGAGATAAAGGCAGAGCAAACGGACAAAAGCTGAAGCAACATCCACTAAGGAAAGGCAGAGCAGCAGCAGCTGTTTGCTTTCTAACAGTGGAAGTAACTCTAGGAGTTTGCACAGTTCTGTACTACCCCTGTTCTACTGCTGAGCTCAAAACCGCATCCAGCCCTAACGGTCTATTCACAGAAAGAGAATATTCTGCAAAAATAGATCACTTTGCATCCACTTCCCCTAACCCTCCTCTGCTACGCACCCACCCAGCAGCCCCCTCCAGTCCCTTACCTGGAACATGAACATAGCTAGTTTCTCATTGTAGTCCCACTGCTTCAAAGCTTGTTCCACCTCTTGGGGCATTGGCCCAGACGGTGAACCACAGCCTTGCCCTGGGAGCTGCCTATAGAACTCCGCAATTTTCTGCAGCTGCTCTGACAGGTACTTGGTGATGATCTGCGTCCATTCTGGAGAAGAGGAAACAGATTAGCAATGAGTGCCGTGGCAAACAAGCAGGAAAGAACCAGGCTGGTGCACAGGTGGAAACCCAAAAAAATTCCTGTCATTTGCAAAGGACAGACAGACAAAGAAAGAAAAGTAAGTGCGATAATATTAGCTTTGCTTGCGGCCTGGGGGTGGTAGGGAGGAAGAGGTATCCACAGAAATAGGGAACAAGGGGAAAAAACTTCTGTGTTTGCAGGGCAGGGATACTTTGTACAAGAAAAGTTGGGAAGAAAGATTCCTCAACTGCAGTTGTTGAGAATCAGCAGGCGGAGAGAAGAGGCTTTCCAGCGGGGAGCAGTGTTAGGCCAGCCTGGTTTAGCATCCTCAATAATCTGACAGACAGCAAAAACACTGGAAACACTTCAACTCTGAACTTGTTCTTAATCTCTTTCAGATATCAGTGTAAAGCCATGATCAACGATTTTTTAAAATAATCGTTTTTACTAAAACGTAACTGTATAAGAGACAAACTCAATACACGAAGTGACAGCATGATTACACTCCTCTGCAACAATGCACATGGCAAAATCCAAGGCAAAATATGCAAGAATGTGAAACAAAACACTTACAGGGTCAGCAGTAGGACAGACACCCAAAGGAACAGGAAAGTAAATGGAATAAATATATCTAACAAACCAATCAACCTCCAGAAACAGAGCTAAGAACCTGTGTAATTTTTATACCAAAGATAAACAAGGGGAAAAAAAAAAATCCATGGACTTCAGCTGCTAATACTGCTTTTCAAAGGAGTGTGGTCAGGTTCTGTAGTCACAGCCATACAAACCAGAAAACAGCCAGGGGAGCTCTCCTAGACTGCAGTAATGTGGAGCGGGCCAGGATGCAAAGGATGTTAGATATGGGATCCAGTAAAGCTTCATGAAAATGGAAACACAAACAGGGAATAACATACCGGAATTCTCTGGGAAACATACTTACTCACTTGAGAAGAGGCTAATCAGTCATTGCTAAATTATAATGTTTACAGTCTTTGCAGGGTAAGAAAAAAAACAGGTTACACAGCAGAGGAGCACAGTAAAACTTAACAGGAAGAAAGAAGAGGTAGGCTCTCAGGAAATATTTGTGGTTGCTAAGACTTATTTTTCAACAGCGTAGTCTCACAGGTGGGCCCTGTTGTTTTAGACAGTTATGCACATCAGAGCAC
>NW_008825532.1:2543766-2547100 GCF_000699105.1 Pygoscelis adeliae
TAACTTTACATGGATTTCCAGGCTACCTCTTACTATTCAAGAGCAGGCTGAGAAGGAAACATCTGGGATGGACAAAACCAGTGCTCCACACAAAGTGCTTACCAATGAAGGGATCAATGACATGACGCTTTTTCACCTTGGTTTCTGTGATGGCAGCATAATAGGCACAAGTCATTTTGATGAGCCAGGCTGCTCTCATTACTGGAACAGTGTATTTTGCCAAATAACCAAAGACCTCTTCCTTCTTGCTAAAGATAGGCACCTGTAACAGAATTGAGAGGGAGAATTGCAACCAAGGACTTAGATGGGAACTATTCCAAAGCAACTACACATGCTGTAGGTGCTGCAGCTGTGAAAAAGGCAAAAAGGGAAAAGGTATTGCGTTGCTCTGTATCTCAAAAAATCTACTGCAAGAATTCACCTCCGGTCAGAAAGCAACAGTACCAGAGCTGCATTTCAGTATAAACAGAAACAAAACAAATTGAAAGAAGACAGAAAACATAGTTATATCACTGTAAATCCATGCCCTGAATCCTGCAAACAGCTTTGAGGATATCCTCCAGAGAGGATATAAACAACTGCAAAAGGTACAGACTAAGGACTGAAGGTAGGACTCTTCATTTTGTAAACAAAACAGAGCAGTTACAGAAGTCTTGTAATATCAAGCCAACAGAAGACTGTGAGAAACGTGGACTTGAGTACCATAGTAGGAAGGAATTCATTAATCCAAGATTCAAAATTCACGATGCAACATGGGAAGATACCAGTGAAATCATCAGACTGCAGATCTATAAACCAGGAAGCAGTAACACATCAGAGGAAAAAGTCCAGCTGTGGGGCTCATTTCCACAGGATACTATGGAGAGCGAAAGTACACGTGTGTTCACAGAGGAATGAGACAAATTCACAGAGAACAGGTCCATTTGGTAGGTATCTCAAAGTCCCTGAACTACCAACAGTTCAATTGCTTACTTGCTATGTTTCTTACATTCTTCCCAATTATTCTCTGATGCCTCAAAGACACAGACTACTTGGCTGCCGACAGTCACTTCTTTCATGCCTAAGTCCATGAAAACTGATGCAGGAAACTGGGGAAGGCCTTGAAACGTTCAAGCTTTCACAATGACCTCAGGAAACTGACAGCCAACATGCAAAGAAGGACACAAGGACTAAGTTTATTATTTAGACAGATTCTGGGAAAATCTGATTATTTTCCCCCAAGACTGACTCAGAACACCAAGGACCAGACGAACTCCAGCTTCTAAACTACGTGCTCTGCTACCATTTCGCAACTGGAGGTTATGTTTTTCCACAATACATACTAGATTCCTGAGTTCCTTTTTTATAGGCTCACCCTCATAGAGCGTTAGCTCCCCCTGCTATCAGGCCTGGTAAAATGGCAGAGTAAGATCCTTCTTTCTTCTTTCATACTCTACAGAATTCAATGCTACCAGGGAAATATCTAGCCCTAGATATGAAATGCTCTAGCCTGGCTGAGACCAAGCTATAATATACATACTCTTCTCAGCTTAAAACCAGAAACATGTGTCACTGCAACAGAATTCTGGGAAGTCACTCAGCTGATTATTTCCAGTAATTCTCACTATGACTTTTGAGAACTTGAAAAGTTCTCAAAAAAACCCACCAAACAATAGGAATGGTCCTAATCTAAACAACAGGCCAAAGGCAACAGTGGCAGCTCTTCTGAAAAACATCCAAACCTTAAAATAAATCAGTTGTATCATACAAGCCAAAAGGCAAAGCTGAACACAACCTCCAAACAACAGACAAGGGACCAGTTCTTTGAGCGGGGACGACTACAGCCAGTGCACTACAAATCCTGGATACGCTCTTCAAGCTGAAAGCTTCAAGAGATGTAGAGAGAAGAAACTTCTCCAAATAGTAAAAACCTTCTACTATACAAACACTACAGAAACAAGCATAGATTAAATGCTGTGCCGTGCCAGGCAGCCTCTCCTGTAATATACCTTTTTAGCGAGATGAGTGAGAGGCTTGGTTCCAGCCAGATCTGTGAACCAGTTGTTTATGGCACTCTGAGAACGTGCAGTCACCAGCCAAAAGTTATCCTTCTGGTTCACCTGGGGTTTCCGTCTTCCCGTGTCAGGCAGTGTATTGCACCGCAGCTTTTCTGCAATAATACTGCTAAAATTTGAACTGATCTGGAAAAAAAAGAAAAAAAGGATAAATTACATTTCACAAGTCAAAGATCTACTCTATGTGCTTAAAATCTCATTTATCATTCCTACCAGAAGCCTCACCAGTATCAACTTCTGAAACACAAAAAAACTGCCAATAATTTCCTTTGTTATACTGTTATACTTGCAAAGAGGAATGCTTCTAGGCAACTCATATAATAACCAAGCAGGGACTCAAGTTGAGACAGACCCAACTCTTTATAAATACTTGTCAAACCAGACAGAAGGCTTCTTGGACAGACAGACGTCAGCCAAGGAAAACAAATATACTATGCTTATTGATCGCCTTCCATCCCAGGTCATTACTAGTCCTCTTGTTGGGGAGGCCAGGAAGTTAACATCTTGATTTTAGAGATTGGAAAAATGGAGCTGAAGCTTGTTATATAACTCCCATGTTTAAATTGCCACATGTTTCAAGAAATCTTACTTCTCTTCTACCATGGCTATAATATAACCAAACCAGTAAGAACTTTCCTGCTTCTGGTACCCTAGCCTTCTGCTTTAACTGCAGAATATAAGGAGTTCTAGATGCTGGTTTAACAGAGACTGCAGATACAGACCTGCCCCTAAGATCTATGGAGCAAGACAAGAACCTGCTCTCCCAGAGGTGGGACACAGTTCCAAAAGAATGTAGAACTTAGATTCTACAGGGACAGAGGGTTAGGTCCTAAAACACCCATCCTAAAGGGAAGGGTCTCCTGGTTCTGGACACGGGGAAGGAACAAGACCCAGGACTGCCCAGGACCCAGCAGCTTGCCGATACAGACACCAGGCCCTGCCAAACCCCCACACTGTCCCGAGGGCTCTCACCTTCGCTGGGTTGAAATTCACATTTTTGGCACTGCCGTGCTCATCCCCAGAGACCGCCGGCTGGTTATTGAAGCCTTGCTTGACGTTCAGAGCAGTCAGCTCATCCTGCGGGGGAAGGGCGATCAGCAGGGCCCGGCAAGGCCCCTCCACGCCAAACGCCCGCAGCCTCTGTCCCCGTCAGGGCGGCTCAGCCAGCGTGGGGACGGGGCCAGGCGCGGGCCCGGCGGGTCCCAGCCGGCCTCCCCAGATCCTCGCTGCCAAGCAACGCCCCCAGCGAGTGCTGAGACACAGGAACCGCGGGGGCCCCG
>NW_008825532.1:2548809-2549300 GCF_000699105.1 Pygoscelis adeliae
GCCCCACGTCCCATGGCTCGCCCTGCCATGGCGGTGCCCGGCACCTTCCTCGCGCCCGTCCTCCTCCTCCTCTGCAGGCTGGGCCCCCACCTTGCTGCTGCCCACAGCCCCCCAGGTAAGGGGGCCCATGGGCCCCAGGGCAGGGCGGGAGGCCGCAGTGCACCATGTGTGGTGGGGCTGGGGGATGTTGCTCCCCGGTGATGGCGGGTGAGGAGGACAGGACGTGGGGCTGCGTGGGCCAGCAAGCTGTTGGCGCGTGCGCCAGAGGCCCCGCGACCCCGCAACGTGCCCCGGGACCCCCGGCACCTACATGGCCCCTTGCAGTGGGGCTGCCTGGAGAGCCGGCCTGTGCCAGGGAGCCCCGTTGGGTGTCCTTGCTCCTGCCCCGGCGCTGGAGCATCGCTGGCACCACCGGCCCCACGGCTCCTGGCCCTGTGGCTCTCCTGGCCCCACGGCTCCTGGCCCCGTGGCCCTCCTGGCCCCACGGCTCC
>NW_008825532.1:2549395-2556511 GCF_000699105.1 Pygoscelis adeliae
GGGCCCCCGGCCCCCGGCCCCACAGCTCCCCCAGCCCTGGGGCTGCCAGCCATGCAGGCAGCGCTGCCAGGAGGGCCCCTGGCCATGGGGGTCCCCCCTGGCGGGCTGGGGCGGGGGGCAGTGGCAGGATGGGATGCGCAGATCCTCTCGGCCCCATGCATCAGCTGGGCAGGGCGGCAGCTGGCGGATCTGTGCCAGCCACCCTTTCCATCCCGGTCATGTCAGCGGTGCCGCACACAGGCAGGGCATGGAGGACAGCGGCTCCTCTTTCCGCCCGGCACCCTCGCCCCAGCTGTTGTTTTCTGAGAAGAAATCTACTTCTTGGCTGGCTGTCAGTAAAACACCAGCTCTCCGTGGAAACACAGCCCCTCTGTATCCCTGGATTTCCTGGGCTGCCGGGAAGGTGTCCTCCATCTCCGTGTGCGGAAACAGCCGGAGCGCAGCCCATTTGCTCCGTCACGTTACATTACAACCCAGGAAAGCCCGGCTCTGGCTTTCTCCTGCCCCCACAGTGCTGGCTGATAGGTTTGGACCTCAGAAGGGACCAGGTGTCCCGTTGCCTGATTTTTAGGGGGAAAAAAAATCCCATTTTCTGGGAGCCTCCAGGACACCTCTCAGCCACCGGCAGCCGGTTTGGCACTTGCAAGGGCTCTGCGAGGCACCTCGGTCCATCGGAGGAGCTCGTCCCGCAGCGAGCCGTAACAGCGGCTGCCAGAGGAGACTGCGGTGCGATGCCTGGCGCAGGGACTAGCACCACCCCGGTGGCCCTGCAGCCCCCAGCCAGCCCAGGATGCAGAGCCGGCACAGCGTGGCAGAAGGAGGGAGCAGAGGAGCTGGCGTGGGCGCCTGGAGTGGCTGCTCAGCCTCCCAGGGCTCTGGGAGGTGTTTCCTGCAGAGATCAAACCGCCGGGGCTCGGCCCCTGCCCCGCGGTGGAGGGGCTGCAGTGGGAAGCACAGCCCAGCATAGCCCCCGTCACCCAGACACAGGGACACGTGGGCACCTGCAGGCACCCAAAAGGGTAACAGCGAGATGAATTTAGCCAGGATAGAGCCATCAGGCACAAATCCTGGAAAACGCCCGATTTTCTCATGGGACAAGCAAAATGGGTTGGCAGGGAGGGGGTTCCGTCCTGTCCCACAGTGCAAGGGGCTGCGAACAGCAGCCGCGGGGCGACTAAGGGGAGCAGATGGAGGAATCGGAGCGAAACACCACATCCACAGCATGAGGAGCCAACAGCAAGGGTGCAGGAGGGACAGCTGCTCGGCCGGCAGTCCTTCAGAGGAAGATGTGGGGCTGCTCTCAGCCCGGGCATCGCTAGCACGGCACGTGTGAACAGGATGGTGGGGGCCTGGCATTGCAGGCAGGCTGCATTGCCGCTCCGCCAGGAAGAGCTGTGCTTGTTTGGCTCGCACGGAGGAAGGCTGACGGGGACGTGCAGGGACCCCTGGCATATGCCGTGTCTCCTCGGTGCACCCCTAGGCCCTGGCGCAGCCGCCCACCACCGCGGTGCCCAGCAGTGTCTGTCCCTTGCAGGGGTGGAGTGTGTCCTCTTCAACGAGGAGTACATGACCTGCACGTGGGGGAGCAGAGAGACGCTCACGGCCAACTACTCCCTCTACTACTGGTAGGTGCCCCTGCCCCACGGCCAGCCCCACAGCAGGGTGTCCAGCAGTGGCTCCCCACACAGGAGGCTCCTGCCAGCATTCCTGGTCCCAGCATCAGCCTGCTCCTCTTCCCCGAGCCCAGGGCGGGGGAGGCTCTGTCTCTGGGGCAAGCGGGACGGGACGTACTGGGGAGAGGGTTCCTGGGGAGGGATGGGGCGTGCCGGCTCTCAGGGAGCTCCAGTAACCCACTGCGGCACAGGTACGAGAACAGGTCCCCCGTGGTGGAGTGCAAGCACTACCTGCGGGACCGGGGCATCAGCGTCGGCTGCCGCCTCAACCAGAGCGAGATCATCCAGTTCCAGCCCTTCCGTGTCCTCGTCAATGCCAGCCTCGGCGGCAGGACCCTGGAGATCCCCAGCGAGCGCATGCAGCTGCAGGACCTGGGTACGGAGTGGTGGGGGGCACCCACTCTCCTCTGCGGGGCTGTGGGTACCCAGGGCTGCCCCATCATGTTCTGGCTGGTGGTAGGGCCACCGGAGCAGGGGGACGGCGCTCACTGGGCATCACCTGTGCCTTGCAGTGAAACCGGAGGCGCCCGTCAACCTGACCATCCGCAACCTGAGCAGCAACCAGCTGCAGCTGACCTGGACCTCCCCGTACCCCAAAGCCCAGTGCCTGGAGCATGCCGTCAAGTACAGGAGCAACAAGGACACCAGCTGGACGGTGAGAGCCCCCCGGACACGGTACCCTCGCGGTTGTGCCCAGGGACGAGCCGTGCACCAGCCTCCATGGCAGTGCCGGTCCTCATTGCATGGCCCACGTCCCTCTGCAGGAGCACCAGGTGAAAGGAGACGTCTTCTCCCTCCCCAGCGTGGACTATGAGAAGTACTACACCTTCTACGTGCGCAGCAAGATCAACAGCTACTGCGGCAGCACCCAGCTCTGGAGCGAGTGGAGCGTCCCCGTGGTCTGGGGCAGCAACTCCACCAGCAAGGGTAGGTCCTGGGGGCTGCGGTGGGATGGGATGGGCTAGGGCACGGTGGGGCTCAGCAGGCAAGGGATGGCCAAGCAGGTGGAAAACTGGCCCGAGGCAGCAGCTGTAGGGGCGAGACCCGTCCGGGCACCTGGGGCGCGGGCAGCAGCATTGGCCCCTGCATTCTTTGCACTTCTGGAAGCCAAACACCCCCCGCCAGCGGGACCTGCTGACTTTTGCCAGGGGTAAGAAACCCCGGAGGGCTGCTCTGGCACGGCCGGTCCAGGACAGGGTCACCAGCCAGTTGTGGTGACAGTGTGGCAGGGCTTGGGGACAGGCCCCTTCTCCATCCTCCGCTCCCAGCCGAGCCCTGCCACAGATGATGCCATGGCCGCCCACGAATGGCCACCGGCGTGCCCGCCCCACTGCTGTGGCAGTGCACTGGCTGGGGGTCTGCATCACCCCAGCTCTTTCCAGGCGCGGCGGAGGAGCAGCTGCACTGGTTCTGGATCCACACGGTCTTGATCCCCATTGCCTCCTGCCTGCTCTTGCTGGCCCTATCACTGGATACCAGGGAGAAGAGATCAGCACCTCCCTCTCCTCTTCCCCGCCTCAGGAAGCTGTGGAGAGCAACGAGGTCAACCCTCAGTCTCCTTTTCTCCAAACTAGACAAGCCCAAAGTCCTCAGCCGCTCCTCCTAGGACATTCCTTCCAGCTCTTTCAGCAGATTTGTTGCCCTCCTCTGGACCACTCCAGTACCTTCACTTCCTTCTTACATTGCGGGGCCCAGAACTGCACACAGTTCTCAAGGTGAGGCCGCACCAACGCTGAATACAGCGGGACAATCGCCTCTTTTGACCAGCTGGTTATGCTGTGTTCGATGCCCCCCAGGATGCGGTTTGCCCTCTTGGCTGCCAGGGCACACTGCTGACCCATATCGAGCCTGCTGCCGACCAGCACCCCCAGATCCCTTTCTGCAGGGCTTTCCTGCTCTCCAGCCACTCCTCTCCCCATTTACACTCGTGCCCGGCATTACTCCATCCCAGGTGCAGAATCTGGCACTTGGACTCGTTAAATTTCATCGCGTTAAGCATTGCCCAATGCTCCAATCTATCTAGATCCCTCTGCAAGGCATCTTGTCCCTCAAGAGAGCCAACAGCACCTCCCAGTTTGGTATCACCAGCAAACTCGCTAATGGTGCATTCAACTCCTGCATCCAGATCGTTGATAAATACGTTGAACAGGACTGGCCCTAGAATTGAGCCCTGAGGAACACCGCTGGTGTTCCAGCCAGATGCAGGCCCATTCACTGCAACCCTTTGAGCTCTGCCCTTCAGCCAGTTCTTCACCCAGCGCACCATGAACCTGCTCGTCCCACAGCTGGACAACTTGTCCAGAAGGATGCTGTGAGGGACGGTACCAAAAGCCTCCAGAAAAACTACATCCACCGCCTTTCCTTCATCCACCAGGTGGGTGACCTTATCATAGAAGGATATAAGATCAGTTAAACGGGACTTCCCTTTGTGAATCCATGCTGACTGTGCCTGATGATTGCGTTATTCTTTAAATGCCTTTCAGGAGTACCCACTATGACCTTCTCCATAATTTTTCCAGGAAGTGAGGTTAAACTAACAGGTCTGTAGTTTCCCGGGTCTTCCCTCACGCCCTTCTTGCAAATTGGAACAACATTGGCTAGCTTCCAGTCAGCAGGGACCTCCCCAGACTCCCAAGACCTGTGGGAGATGATCGAGAGGGGTCCTGCCATAACATCCGCTAGCTCCTTCAGCACTCTGGGATGAATCCCACCAGGCCCCATGGACTTGTGAACATTCAGCTGATACAGCTGGTCCCTGACAATTCCAGTGTCCGCAAATGGAAAGTCACTGTTCCCATACCCGTGGTCCTCCGACTCAGGGGACCGGGCAGCCCAAGGTCTGCCCGTTTTATTAAAGACTGAGGCAAAAAAAGCATCGAATGCCTCCGCTTTTTCTTCATCCCCATTAGTCAGATGACCATCTTCAACAAGTATCGGCCCAATGTTTCCTTTAGACCTCCTCCTGCTATCAACGTACTTAAAAAAGCCCTTCTTGTTATCTGACACAACGCTGGCCAGGTTCAACTCTGAGCTTTGGCCTTTCATGTCTCCTCCCTGCATATATGAAGCACAGCTCTGATTACAGGCTTCCTGCAAAGCCTGACCTCGCTTCCAGGGATCATCCAATTTCTTTTTCCTCTTCAGCTCCATGAGGAGTTCCCTGTTCAGCCAAGCTGGTCTTCTGCCCCACTTGCTTGACTCACGACGCACTGGGATTGCCTGCTCCTGTGCTTCTCAAAGGTGCTTCTTAAAAACTGACCAGCACTTGTGGACTCCTGAGCCCTCAAAAGCAAAGTCCCAGGGTACTCTGCTAAATAGCTCCCTGAATAGCTTAAAGTTTGCTCTTCTGAAGTCCAGGGTAGCAACTCTGCTGTCCTTTTTTCACATAGCACTGAAAATTTTAAACTCAACCATTTCATGATCACCGTGGCCAAGACAGCCACCCTACCATCACCATCTCCCACAAGTCCTTCTCTGTTCACAAATAGCAAGTCTAGAAGGGCATCTTTCCTAGTTGGCTCACTGACTACTTGTGACAAGAAGTTATCATCTCCTGCAAACTTCAAGAATTTCCAAGATTGCTCCGTGCTGCTGCACGGCTCAGCCCCAGGGTGCTCTGCCCCGCGGCTTTGCCATCCCCGCTGGTGCTGCCCTGACCCTCTGGGTCACCTTGCGGTGGCACGCCGAGCTGCTCCAGAAATTAAGGCCTGACGTAGCTCCCTGATGGGCAAGGCAGCTGCTGGCAGCACCGCGATGGGCAAGGCGAGGTGCACGGGGCAGAGGGGTTCCCCGTTGGGGCTCCAAGGGCTGCGTGCGTGTCCTGGCCAGCAGTGACAACAGTGTTGGAAGCCAAACCCCCCCCGCCAGCAGGACCTGCTGGGTCCCCCTTGCCAGGGGTTTCTTAGCTCTGGAGGGCTGCTCTGGCACGGCTGGTCCAGGACAGGGTCACCAGCCAGTTGTGGTGACAGCATGGCAGGGCTTGGGGACAGGCCCCTTCCCCATCCTCCGCTCCCAGCCGAGCCCTGCCACGGACGATGCCATGGCCACCCACGAAGGGCTACCGGTGTACCCACCCCACTGCCGTGGCGGTGCACCAGCCGGGGGTCCATGTCACCCTGGCTCTTTCCAGGCGCGGCGGAGGAGCAGCTGCACTGGTTCTGGATCCACACGGTCTTGATCCCCATTGCCTCCTGCCTGCTCTTGCTGGTCCTCGTCATCCTGCTGGTGCGCATGGAAAGGTGAGCGTGGGGGGCTGGTGGGGAGCAGCAGCGCTGGGGCCCTTCCCCTCCCGACACGTCTCTCCTGCGCAGGGTGTGGGTCATCCTCATGCCCCGAATCCCCAACCCCAGCAAGAACTTTGACGAGCTCTTCATCACCCACAACGGCAACTTCCAGGTAAGGTGGCTGCGGGCAGCCCTGCCCCCGGGCTCACCCCCTGCCCCGCGGGGCTGGGGCTGGGCTGGGTGGTGGCTCCTCTCACCCTGCTCTGCTCCCCGGAGGAATGGGCCGGAGTCCCCAAAGATGTCGTGGAGAGCTTCAAGCCCAACTACAGTGAGAAGATCTGCTCTGTGAGCGAGCTGCCCCCCAAGGAGAGCTACGAGCCCCTCTGGGAGAGCAGCAACCACCCACCGTCTGTTATGCCTGGGGCCCTGGCCGCCCCCCGCGAGCACAGCCCCTACAAGAACGGCTACGTGGGAGTGTGACACACTCCCGCACCCCTGCACCCCGCACGTCCCACACCTCCGCTGCCCAAAACCTCGCCAGCCCGCGGGCCTCACTCCCCGCTCCCACCCTGCCTCCGCCAAATGTCTGGACCCCCAGCCCTGCTCTCTGCCACGGCCACACTCAGCCCCCCGCAACACGGCAGCTGTACTGCGCTGCAAGGTGCGAGGTGAGCGCGGTGTGCTGGGTGCACCGAGTGGTGCAATGGGTACACTGCATGCAGCGCGTAGCACCCTGGGTGCACTATTCGTTGCATGCATGTGATGCATTGGGTGCACTGGCTGCTGCGCTGGGTGCATTGCGGCAGACTGTGCGCAATGCACGGTGTGCCAGCACCTGCCCTGTCCTTGGGGTGTCCAGGAGGGCAGGGTGACATCCCACCATGAGCCCTGCTGCGTGCAGGATGCCCTGCGAGGCTGCTGCGGCGGAGCAGAGCCGTGGGAGGGCTGACGGGCTCCCACACTGCTCTCCCATGGGCACCCACACTGGGCGTGTTGGAGCTGCTGGGGGCTCGCTCACGCCCCCTCCCTGCTCCGAGGTGCCCGCAAGCCCACCGAGGGACATGTCCCAGTGAGAGGGCAGCTGTGGCCGAGCAGGCAGGAGCCACCGGCCGACCGTCGGGGACACCGGGGCTGAGGAGTGCCAAGGGCCAGCGGGGCCAAGCCACCATGTCACCCCCAGCCCTGAGCTCTGCTGTCCCCCGGGCGCCGGGCGAGCCCGG
>NW_008825532.1:2556998-2557673 GCF_000699105.1 Pygoscelis adeliae
AGCTTTTCCAATGTCATCGACCTGTGTGACAAGCTGGGCACCCCCAAGCTGCTGTTCCAGGTGACCAGGCTGAGCGAGAGGGCCAGTGAGCTCCTCCAGGTGTGCAGCACCTACTACGTGTGCAGGGTGGAGTTCGGAGCACCTGGTAGGTGTCCAGGCAAGCGGAGCCCCCTGGTCCCTGGGGGTCCCAGCAGTGCACGTGGTGGTGGGGCGCAGCGGGCAGGAGTGACCGTGGCGCCGTCCCACAGGGACTGAGGAGGAGGACGCGTGCTGGTCCTTCATGCCCCTCCTGGAGCACCCCAGCCCAACGCTGGCAGGTGGGCAAGGGGACGGGGATGGGGACAAGCTGGGTGGATGGGCACAGGCACGGGTCCCGGCACTGGGCCAGGGTCTGCCGTGGAGCCCCCAGTCCCATCTGTGGTGGCGGTGGCCTGCGGCTGCAGGGCGAGCGCCTGCACAGGAGGCAGACCGGCGCCCCAGAGATGCCAGAGGAGAGGAGGACACCTGATGCGGTGACACTGTCCTCCACGGCGCAATCCCAAGCAATGGTAAGGGGCTGCTGGTGGCCCCCAGGGCGGCCGGTGTGGCCTTGCCCATCTTCACCAAGGCCACCTCTGCCCTGGGGACAGGGGGACACTGTCAGCCACAGGCCAGCCCCGCCCAGGGGACCTTCCC
>NW_008825532.1:2557820-2558293 GCF_000699105.1 Pygoscelis adeliae
CCCCCGCCCCCATCCTCATGTCTGCTGTCCCCACATGCCGTCGCCCTCGTGCCCTGCTGTCTGGTCCCCATGCCCGTCGTCCCCACATGTCATCACCCTTATGGCGCACTTCCCTGTCCCCACGCCTGCTGTCCCCATGCCCCATCACCCTCATGCCCCGCTGCCCTGTCCGCCACCACCCTCAACCTCCATCCCCCCGCCCCACTGTCCCTGTAACCACATCCTCGTGCCCTGTTGTCCCCACTCCCCTCCACACCGGCCGCAGCCCCCAACACCATGCCTCTCCACCCAGGGGAAGGCGCCGGGGCAAGGCCCAGGCAGAGAGAGCGGGGACGGAGGGGACCTGACACAAGGCGGCTTCACCCTCCAGAGCGCGGGCGGGGCCGGGCCAGCAGGTCCGGCAGCACTGAGGCTCAATAAAGGCTGGGGCCGTCCCCACCACGCACTGCCCGGGGCTGTGGCCAGCACCGGGG
>NW_008825532.1:2559135-2561363 GCF_000699105.1 Pygoscelis adeliae
GCCGAAGGCCGAGGGGGGGTCTTGCCTGCACCTTTCTCCATCCTCCCCTTCCTCCATCCTCCCCTTCCAACCCATGTCTGCCTGGTTCCTCGCTTCATCATTACCTGGGCAAGCAGAGTGAGGAGAGCTGGCAGCCCCGGAGGCTGAGCCGTGGGCTGGTCACACAGCTCCTTGCTGAGGACCACCTTCCCCCGGGGGGAGCGGGAAGGCCCCCGGCTCCCCCACCTCTGCCCACCAGAAGGAGACCAGTGGCTGTAGCCCCATGGGTGTCCGCAGGGCAGCTCATTTCCCCAAGCAGAGGGACTTTGCAGGTCACTTCTGGTTTGCACCTTCTCCCGTGGGACAGAGAAGCTGGTGCTCTTCATCCCTCCCTGTTTTAATTTGGGCTTTGGGTTTTTTTGGACCCCTTTGGCCAGAGGAAGCGAAGAGGAAGCTCCAGATGGAATTAAGTAAATCTCTTGACACCTGAGCAATGGTGTGTTTGTCAGAAGTGCAGGACGGTAGAAAATAGCCAGAGCCGCTTCCTGCACTGCCTGTGCGGGTGTGACTGCTGCGTGCTGCTGCACGGCTCAGCCCCACTCTGCCTCCCCCTCACTCCGGGGTGCTCCGCTCTGTGCCCCACGGCTTTGCCGTCCCCGCCGGTGCTGCCCCGACCCTCTGGGTCACCTCGTGGTGGCACACTGAGCTGCTGCAGAAATTAAGGCCTGATGTAGCTCTTTGATTGGCAAGATAGCTGCTGGCAAGGCGAGGTGCATTGGGGTTCCTGGTTGGGGCTCTGAGGGCTGTGCGTGTGTCCTGGCCGGCAGTGTCAACCTGGGGTCATGGTGGAGCAGGGGCTGGTTTGCAGACGTGCTCCTGGTTTGCTGCCACGCCACCGTGGTCGTCGTGCCCCAGTCACCAGCCTTCAGGTGACTGCACCGGAGAGACAGGTGGGGGGAAGATGGCGGCGGTGTCAGTGGGGCCAATTGCTCCCACGGGAGATTTTGGTTCGAGCCCGGGATGGAAGGCACACCCTCTGCCTCCGAGGGTGCTACCTGAGCTCCCACACGCGAGCGGGAGCCATGACTTTCTGTGTGACAAGGGCTAGTGCCTGCTGTCGGGTGGGAGGTGTGGCAACGGGGCCGTTGGGGCGCAGCAGCTGCCCTGGGTGCCTTTTCCACATCCATGCCCTCTGCTCCCACCACCTTCTCGGGACGAACTGGAGTGGTGTGGCTCGGGGCTGTGCTCGGCTGGGGCACCGGCGCAGGGCTGGGGCGGGCGCTGCTGGGGATGTATGGACCCTCTCGCTGAGTTGCCCATCTGTGTTTTCACCGGTGGGCACACCCAGTGCCAGCTGTGCTGCGCACCCATCTGCTGCAGGACCTGCTCCCACTCTGTCTCCTTGGGCAGCGCATGGGGAGACCTCTGAGCCCCTCTGTGTGCTCCTGACCACGTGGCGGGTGCCAGGACTTCGCTTGCCCCTTGGCTTGCTGGGCAGGAGGCCGGGAGCAGCTCAGCAGGCTCCACAGCTCTCCCTCCATCCCAGTGCTGGGCGGGAAGGTGGTGCAGGGGCCCGGCGGTGAGGCTGATGGGCTGCCCATTCTGGGAGGTCTTTCGTCTGTCATGTTTCTCCTGCTCTGGCCTTGCATTTGCCTCTAAGGCTGCAAGGAAACATCACTCCTAGTTTGCCCTTGCTTCCGCTCACCAGGCAATGCCCTCTCCCGGGCAGAGACCAACCTGTGTTTCTTGCAGCCTGTCCTCCTGCTAGCAGTGACCCTACCAAGCACTGCTCTGCCCAGCTCCCCGACCCGAGCCCGAGCTCTCTCCGGTGGCTTCTGACCTGATGGTGTCCCTCTGGGAGCACCAAGCCAGGAGAGGGGATCCCAGCCCCTCGCAGAGCCCAGGCTTGACTGGGGTGGGCTGCTGCTGTGCGGGCTGCTCTGGGGAGAGCTAAGCAAAGCGCATTCCCCGCAGGTAGTGAAGATGTCCGGCAGCGACCCTGAGCGCCCCCAGTTCCTCTTCGTGAAGGTGCTGGCAAGCCGGGGGCGGCTGGAGGCGGTGACCCAGCAGATGGGCTACCACCCGCAGTACCTCGACAGCTTCCTCAAGACACAGCACTACCTGATGCACATGGACGGCCCGCTGCCCTTTGACTGCCGGCACTACATCGCCATCATGGTGAGCCCCGCTGAGAGCTGCTGGAGGGGACGGGGGGCTCCGCTCAGCCCCGCGAGGGCACCCTCTCCTCC
>NW_008825532.1:2561455-2576557 GCF_000699105.1 Pygoscelis adeliae
CCTTCTCGCAGAGGCCAAAATCCTGATGTCCTGGAGGTTGGGTGAGAGGTGGGTCCCAGGACGCCTGTCCCGCCAGCGTGGTGATGCTGATGTGCTGCTCTTGCAGGCAGCCGCCCGGCACCAGTGCCGGTACCTGGTGAACCTGCACGTGCTGCAGTTCCTGCGGGCAGGGGGCGATCCCCAGTGGCTGCGCGGCCTCGACTTCATCCCCCCTAAACTCCGCAACCTCAACGAGATCAACAAGATCCTGGCACACCGGCCATGGCTCATCACCAAGGAGCACATTGAGGTATTGAGGGGGCTATCAGCCAGGGACCAGGGCGGTGGCGGGGGACAGCCGCATCCCCAGGGCGTGCTGGCACCCTGCCTGCCTGCCCACATCACATCACTGGTCTGTCCGTGTCCTGCAGAAGCTGCTGAAAATCAGCGAGTGGAGCTGGTCGCTGGCGGAGCTGGTGCATGCCGTTGTCCTCCTGGCACACTGCCACGCGCTTGCCAGCTTTGTCTTTGGCTGTGGCTGTGAGCAGGACGAGGGGCCGGGGGGCCGAGGCTTGCTGAAGCCCTTGTCGCCCGGGAACCAGTGGTTCTGTGAAGCCCCCGCCGGCAACGGCTGCAGCCAGGAGCTGCTGCGCATCAACCGCAAGCGGGTGAGCCCTCGAGGGTGGGTCCACGGGGGGATGGGGGGTGTGGCTGGGACCGCTGCCCTCACCCCTGAGCCTGTGTCTGTGCAGTCCCTGGACTCCTGCATGGAGCTGGATTCCCTCCGGGAACGCATGCAGCGGATCCACGTGGAGACCGAGGGCAGGGAGGAGATGAGGCTGCTGCAGCAGGACCGAGAGGAAGGTGAGGGGCAGGAAGCAGAAGTGGGTCTGCAGGATGGGAGTTCGTATGGCATACCTGGGTGTTGCTCCCCCATGCCTATACTTGTATTTTCCGTGATGTATGGTTTCGAGAGGGGCTCCTGGGATGCTGGCCAGGGGGGGAAGAAGGCAGTGGCTCTTCCCAAAGAGGCACAGCAAGGCCCGGCTTTTGACGCCTGCTGCAGCTGGGAAGAGGGCAGCTGAGCATCACTCTGACCTGTCTGCGGGGCTCTCCCATCTCGCAGATACCGACGGGGAAGTCACCAGTGCCACCAATCTTGCATGCTACATGCAGGACCCTGACTTTGGATACCAGGACTTTGCCCGGCGTGACGAGGATCAGACGCAGGTATTCAGAGTCCAGGTGAGGTTCCTGCTCTCTTGGTGGGCAGCAGCTCGGGCTGCCACCTCTCCTCTCCTCTCTGTTCCTGGTGGGGAGGGGACGGTCGCGGGGGTGCCTGTGCAGCCTGTATCTGGTGCAGCGCCTTTTGAAAAGTGCCCAAGCGGGGAAGCTCAGCTCTGAGAGGGGACCTGCCCCACTAGGGTTGGGGAGAGGGAGGTGACCAGTGACTTCTGTCCCCAAGGGCTGCGCATTTCTTCACATTGCCCTCACGGAGGCAAGGGTCAAAATCATTCAAAAGCTGCCTGATGAGGGATGTTGTGGTTTGTGGCAGAGCCGCCCCAGAGCAAACCTATCGAATTCTGCTGCGTCTGGAAGTCTCCAGCCCTTCTTCTTGGGAACATGCCCTGGGCTCCCTTTTGCAGTTGCAAAAGCCTCTTGCTGTGCTCAACAGGATTACTCCTGGGAAGACCATGGCTTCTCGCTGGTCAACCGACTCTACTCCGACATCGGGCATCTCCTGGACGAGAAGTTTCGGATGGTGGATGGTCTGCAAAGCAGTGCCATGGCCAAGCGTCAGGGCTGTGAACCCTCTGTCTTCAAGCGGGGCATCTGGAACTACATCCACTGCATGTTTGGCATTAGGTAGGGAAACCAACCTCGCGGTCCAGGGGAGAAAACCGAGCTGACCCAGGTGGGAGGAGGGTAGGGCACTTGGGCTGTCTTGCAGATGGGCTTGGAATAGAGACGGAGGTGAATTGCCTGCCTGGATTTGGGCCAGGCAGGCAAGAGATGCTCAGCTTCTCTGGCCAGGACAGGGCACTTCAGGGATGGGGCTTCAGTGCCTGGTGGCCGCTGCCGTGTGTCCCCCTGCCCTGCGGCTTTGCCTGCCCCAGGCAGACCACGGGCAAGGTGCTCCGCAAGGGTATGGTGCTGGCCGTGACTTGCCCCTGTGCTCCCCGCAGGTACGATGACTATGACTATGCCGAAGTGAATCAGCTCCTGGAGCGAATGCTGAAAGTTTACATTAAGACTGTAACCTGCTACCCAGAGAAGACAAACTCAGAAATGTTTGACAGGTTCTGGAAGCAGTTCAAGCACAGTGAAAAGGTGGGACAGCCGGCCCCTGGCTCTGACCGGCTGCAGTGGGGCCGGGAGCGGGCAGGGGCTGCAGGCTGGGGTGCTTCAGGGGGTGTATGGGAAACGTTTGAGTCACCAAACCAGTCCGAGGCAGGTGGGGGGGAAATGGAAACTGGCTGTTCGTAAGGAGTTGGGCTTAGCGTGGCATGGGGCTGCCCGCAGTGTGATGAGCACAGGGGCCACCAGCAGCACGGGGATCTCCAGGCCCATTACCCCATTGTGAGTGCCTCCAGACAAGCCCTTGGTCCAGCTGTAACTCGCAGGAGCGGCTGCTGTGCGTGGCAGGGACCGTGCCGATGCCAGCCCAGCATGCTGGTGCCAAGCATGCTGGGGACTCCCCAGCACGTGGCTCCGGGAGGCAGCCACAGCCTGCAGGACTGGGAGGAAGGGGAAAGTGCAGCTGCCTGTGCTGGAAAAATTGGTGGCATTTTGTCCTATGCCAAAAGACTCACTAGCCCGGGTGGGTGCTTGCTTGCACCACTGCCTGCAGCACACTCCGGCTGCCTGAACCTCTCTTGCTTCTCCCTTAGGTCCACGTGAACCTGCTCATCCTGGAAGCACGAATGCAGGCAGAGCTGCTGTACGCATTGCAGGCCATCACCCAGTACATGATCTCCTAGACGGTGGTGGGGAGCTGTGCTGCAGCAGGGCCAGGCAGCATCCTCTCTCCCTGGACTCATGCGTGACCCGTCATGCTGGGACGGACGGCGAGGGATTACTCAATTTAGTTTACTTGACTGTCTTGTTCCTTCCCCCCGCCCTTGTGGGGCTCACTGAGTGGCCCCGTTTCGTGCAATTACCAAACTGTGAGGCAAGTCCGTGCTGCTGAGATGTCGGTGTGATGCTGGAGACTTGAACATGTCCAAGGAGGACTGCCAAAGATGCGGGGGGAGAGGGAGGTGGGAGGGGACTGGGGCTGGTTTCGAGGGGTGCTCCCCTGCGAGTAGAAGCTCCTTGCCTGGGCGCTGCGGCAGCCAGGGCTGCCGCAGGGAGGGCAGAGGGGAGAGCTGGCTTCCTTCCCTGTACTGCAGCGGCTGCCCTGCTTGCAAGCCACCCTTCGGTGCCTGGCCTCGTTGGGGTGATGCATCTCACTTGGGAACAGTGCAGGCAGCTCGCAGGTGCGTTGCAATGTCCTGAGTTGTGTGGTCAGGCAGGGAGGAGCGCTGGCTCCAAGCGAGGACCCTTCCCCAGCCCGGGAAGAGGAAGGGGATGTGCCTGCTGCCTACACGTCCTGCCCTTTAGGTCTACGTGCCAAACCCCTGTGGGATGGACAAGCAATGACCCAGGCGAACTCCAAACTGTGAAGCTCTTGCTGGCAGGGTGCCCTTAGTGCTCTGCCTTCTCTGACAGCGGGGTGAGAATGTCTCTGACAGTGAGGTTTCTGCAGGGGACTTTGGGCAGACCTTGGGGAGCTTGCCCCAAAGCCCCTCCTCTGCGTCCCATCAGTGGAGAGGCAGGAGGAACAAGGGAGGCTTCCTGAGTTAACGTGGCTTCTATCTTCTTACCACCATGAGAGGGCTGAGGTCCCTTGCCTAGTCACTTGCTGCTTAACTGCATGGTGGAGGAGCCTGTGGTCAGCACAGGTGAGCTACGGGAAGCTTCCTCTTGAACCTGGGCTGGGGGGACTCCCTGGGCTGTCCCCGTTTGAACAGAGGCAGCCTGTGCACCAGCCTTGCCCTCTGTCCGACGGGCAGGAGCATGCACCACTGCTCCCCTCTGCCCCAGGGCTGCTCGCTGCCCGTGCTGGGGAGGTACGAGGATCCAGCGCAGGCTCTGGAGAGCAGCCACGAAAGGGGAATGAGGCCATCCATGATAAGTGGGAGCCTGAAGTAAGGGCAGCTGTTGAGTCAGCCCAGTGCACACTGCTTCAGTCGACCTGTTTACTGCGTAAATGTATGGGGAGAAAACCTTGTGTATGGAAGCTACAGAAAAAGCCTATTTTTGCTATAAATACATTATGTTTGACATGGACGTGTGCTTTATTTCTGCCAGATGTTGGGAAGGGGATCCAACCTTACACGGCTGCTCTGAAGGCAGGACAGCAGTGCCTGGCTGACCACAGCCCCAAGGTGGCTCCAGCTCCAGGAAACCCAATGTACCCAGCTGCGGTGGGGTCCTGCGCCGACAGCTCTGGTCCAGGGCCAGCAGCTGGTCACTGAGGCTGGACCCATCCTGTTCAGCTCAACTATGTCCTCTTCCCATGCTCAGATGAGCAACTCCCACAGCGTTGCATGTTCAATAGGAAAAGAGGGAAGGTTTTCAAGGGGCTGCGGTGCTCCAGCAAGGAGGAGGGTGCCAGAGGAAGGAGCTGGCTTCTCCCCTGCCAGGTACCTGGCCACAGGTGGGCAAGGTGTGGGTGCTGCTTCTGCAGCTGAGGAAGAAGCATTTTGCTCACACTCACAAGCAGGTGGTCAGTGAGCAAGGCCAGAAACCAGGACCAGCTCTTTCCCCAGCCACGCTGCAGGTGCCCTCCCTGCAGCACAGGCTGGAAGAACCTGCGCTGGGGCTGGGCCAGCTTGTACTGGGCCAGGCTGGTGCCCGGGCAGTAAAATGCCAGGACAGCTGGTGCTGGGCAGTGCTGGCTGAGTCAGTACTGGTGCCAGGACAGTGGCACCAGTGCCAGGATGACTGGTGCTGGGACAGCTGCCACCAGGCTTGGCTCGACAGTACTGGGACAGGCACTGCTGTACCATCATTTAGCCCCAGCGAGGGCTGGGCACAGATCAGGGCAGCTGGGTGACCTGCTCACCATCAGGCATAGACAGGCTGCTATGGTTAATCAGAGCGCTGCCTGCCAGCTTGTTTTGCCAGCCTTTCCCCTGCCCCTGCGAAAGCAGCTCTGTCCCCTGCAGGGCTGGGATGAGCTGCAGCAGCCAGTTCTCCGCAGGGCTCACCGCTCCCGCAGCAAGCAGCGCATCCGCAGCTCCATGCAGCCTGGGGCTGGCTCCCAGCATGCTGCTAGCAGCAGCATCCTCACCACCCGCCATCACCCTGCGCTGCTGGGGAGAGAGAAGGCAGAAGGCAGCAGGCAGCAACAGCATGGCGCTGGCTAGGGGCGAAGGGCTGCCCGTCCCCAGGAGATGTGAAGCACGTTCCCTTTTGCCCCCGTCTCTCTCTATTTGTGCACAAAGAGCTGACCTTGCAGGAACCAGGGCAGCTGCCGCTTGCTCCAGCTCGTGGAACAAGCACTAGTTACAGCAGCAAGACAAAGGGCTCCATGGGCTGGCAACCCTGACCAGAAATGAGTACAGCTGCTGGCAAAGCCGGGGAGACTGCCAGCCTCATCTCCCCAACAAGAAGAAAATATCCCCACACGATCTCAGAGCTAGAAAGCAATAGATGAAACAACCATCTACTCCCATCCCTGCAGAGCCAGCAAAGTTACTATCATGTCCCAAGTAGGTCTTGTAGCAGTATGGGGGATTGTTTCACTGGAGAAGCCTTTAGGGGTCTTGTTGACCAGACACTTCAGGGCAGTTCTACACCCTCACCAGTAACTACAGCTTAGCTTTTGAAACCCATGAGCTGGTCCTTCACCTTAACAATGCCCCCTGCTCCTCTCCTGTGCCCGGCCAGGCTGTGAAGCTGTTGCACTCACCGACGCCCAGGCTTGAGGTTTCCCGGGAAGGGCAGTGCAGGCACTACACCATTTGAGGTAAGCAGATGACCCTAAGCCACACGACACGCCACGAGTCTGGCAACTTCAATGCTTGGGACCCTGCCCTGGTGCCCCCTGCACCCTTCATCTGCTCAGACTAAGATACTCCTCTCTATTGCTCTGTGGCTGGAGGGAGGAGAGCTGCCAGAGCCTGGGGTGCCTCTCCTCTGCAGGAACCCTCCAGGCTGCCCAGCACACCCACACGGGAGCCAGGCCACCGTGACCTTACCTGGAATTACTGAGGGGAGGATGCAGGCACACGTCCAAAGCAGTCACGGAGTTTCTTGCAACAGCCTGTAGCAGAAAGGCGTGCTGGCAGGCGCAGCCAGGGCTGCTTTTGTAACAGCCGAGCCGTCCCCAAGCTGCCTGGTGGGAGGAATGGTGCGTCCTAGCCTGCAGAGAACAGCAAGTCGCACTGCAGCAATGGTTACTGTCACAGCTCCTACAACCCACCCATTAAAAGCCAGGCCTATGGCTGCTCATCTTACCACAGCGGTGGAGGGGGAAAAAAATCGTACATGGGAGCTGGGGACAGACTGTCGTGCCAGGGCAGCTCTGGAGCAGGCAGCGTGTGCCCCACCATCTCCCCATTCCTCAGCTTGCCTTCCCCATGCACCAGCTACTCCACCACAAAAGCCACGTGAAGTAGGGCAACAGACTTCCTCACTGTGCTTTCTTTCACACATGGTCTCATCACTGGTGGCACAGGAGAAGTGTTCATCAACCAGCAAGCATCTGGGGCAAAGCAGGTCTCTGGCCAGAAACTAAGCTGAGCAGAAAAGCTGATGAAGTTTTTGCACTGGCTTCAGGTACTGCTGCTCTGCAGGCAACTACTCCATAGACCAAAATGCTTGTGGTGACAACTAAGGAGAGCTACAAGGTCTCCAAGACTGCAAGAAAGGCTGACCTACTGCAAACAAGGTGCACTGAAGCCACGTAGCTGTTAGGACAGAACACAGCAGGACTCTTGGTGACTACTGCTAGGCGGTGTCACACACATCAAAAGCAACCCTGAGCCAAGGCATCCAGGTCCCAGCCTGGCATCTACTCTGTGCTTTGCTCTCCTTGGCAATGCTTAAGTGTCACAGGCCAACGCTCAAATTGGCATAAAAAGTGTTAACGGTTACTGGGGGGAAAGCACGGTCCCTCATTCTATGTCAAGTTTTGAGCGCATCCACTCTGATCAACCAACAACTGCAAAATCCACCCTCGGCATTTTGTTTCTCCAACAGCACCTACCGTTATGTGCTTGCAGGAAGCCCTGAGAAGTGCCCAAGGGCACTCAGATGAGGGACAGACAGTTCCCCTAAGGATCTCCTCCTAATCCCCCATTTTTGGAGATTGGCTTAAACCTTCAAGCAGGAACCTTAAGATCCCTTCCAGAGTTAGTTGCATTAACCGTTTTAACACTATTATTTTTCAGTGGTATTCTTTATCAGATATTATTGAATATTGAGTATCCAAGGCTTTGAATGCAAGTTTTCTGGCTGTACACATACTGTGCAATTTCATGAATGAGACTTTTTCCTCAGTAGTTTTAAAAACATCACCGACTTGCTCTCCGTGTGTTTAACTAGGCCAGTGGAATCCATGCTCTACAGCCCTTCCCCCATTTCTTTCCGATCTCTTTACCTACCTGCCTCCACTCCAAAGCAACGTGACCGATGCTCTGAACAGGTCTTGTCTTCTGCCAGACCTCTCCTGAGCTGTGGTGCATGGAGCACCCCCAGGGCAGAGGGGGACAGCACATTCTCCAGCCTCATCCCAGCTGCGAGAAGGCAGACCTGCTGGAATGACACACTGTGCTGATTCGAGGGCTCCACCACGTTCCTCACAACCTGCTTCACTGGCTCAGACTGTATCTGCAGTCCTACTCGCCTTACGTCAAGGAAGGACCCCTTAAGGTACCTAGCTGAAGCCTTCTCCTGCCCAGAGAGGCCTCTTACTCACTTGCACACCTCTGAGCAGTCCCAAGGAATGACCAGCTCCTGGCTTCCACTCATGCCCATTCATGTCCCCTTTGATGGGCAGCTCCAAGCCATTATCTTCTAATATAAAAAATGCTCCCCAGCTGTAGCAACCTTCCTTTTTCTGATGGAGGATTTGGGGTATGCAAGCAAAGATAAAAGCTCACTCACATGCTCATCTGTCCTGACTGAGTGTCAGCATCTGCTTGTGGATAGCGTGGCTGAAAGGAGTAGCAGCTAATCCTTCTCTCTATTCCTAGAGCTAACTGGTAGAGTTGCTGACACTCAAGTAGCTATATAAAATGAACAGTCATCTTCTGCCCTTAGGTCTAGAAGGGCAAGGAATGAAGGAGCTAGGATGACTCCAGACTAGTCCTGCAGAAGTTAAAACTCCCCAGGGTCAGTTTTAGGGCATGGCAACCCCATGGGTCCCCACACACTGCTGGCAAGTTGTAACAAGGGGCTCCACACACTGCAGAGCACGCTGGAGCCTTTGTGGGCTGTCACACTGCGACCCTTCTACCTCTGGCCAGCTAAGGGGCATGTCACCGAGGGGTTGCCCTAACAGGTGAGGAGGGCAGAGGAAAGAAGCCAAGGGCAAGGAAAAAATAACTGGTCCTCGCCAGGGAAACAGAACAAACCGCATGAGACGCAGAACAGAGGATTACAGGTTTTTATTTGTCAAACATTCCCCCCTAGTCTAGCACATTCTACAGTCTTGCTAGCACAGATGGTAACAAAGAGCCTGTAATGGTTCAGAAGTTACACTGCTACAGAGAGCAAACAAAAGCAGAGATTTATTACGTAAAAAAATTTATTGTGAGAAATGGGTGAAAGAGTGCAGAGGGGATGGGGTGGAAACTATGTCAGCTAGTGGTGCCTGCCCTGTGTGCAGCAGACGTCTGTGCTAGCAATACAGAAACCCTTCCTGGGATTGCACCAGGTGAAGACTCCACTGTGCTGGAAGCATCATTTCACAGAACCACCTCCATTGCCTTATGAAGGCAGCTCCTTTCGGGAGAAGTGACCTACCTTCTACGTAGCCAAACCTCTCAAGACACCTTGGGGAGCACCACAGGGTAGCACCACACTGAGCACCACGGCACCAGCTGCGAACATCCCCTTCTACGACACACCATAACGCTGCCTTAGCCAGAGAACCATAAATGCAACGCCATCAGCTCTTTCACCTTCAGCTTCTGCTGCCTCTTCTCCCTGCTTTACACCACGATATTAGATGCGATTTTGATTCCATCAGAGATTGTTTTCCATCGACTACTTGCTTGCTTTTCTCCACATTAATTAGAACACGTTTTTCATTAGACATGCAACTGAGGCAAACCCTAAGCTATCCCTGTTCATGCTCATATCCCAGAGTTGATTGATCTGTTGTGGGTTTTTTTGATAATGGGTCCAAACTTGCACATTATTTTGGTGACAGTCCAGGACACCACTCCCAAGGCACTCCTACCCGTGGCACCAGACACAGGTTTCTCATTCCTGGAGCAAGGCTAGCCCTGAAGCATTTGAGTGTGGCTATAAATAAGCAACTAAGTAAGAAAATTAACAAATGATGATCTACATAAAAGCTTTCTAGGCATTTCCTTTGGAAAAGCTGATTAGTGCTACTTGCTTCTAGTATGAGCCTCGTTTATGAATACACCCGGGCTCTGGAACGGTCCCACTGCTTTCATTCCTCTCACTTACCAGGATGATTTGACTGCTGTTTTTAAAGCAGCACTGGGTAGGCGATGACATGTTTTTAGACACACCAACAAGGAAAATTAAGGGCTCCAAGAAGCTTTCAATATTCCAAGCTCTCACAGGAAGCTGGAAGTATAGTAAAATACACTTAAGTTATAAAGAAGGCTCAAGCAATTTGCTAAACCCAGGTGTAAATAAAAGCAACAAGTCTGCCTCCTACTAGGCTCCATTACCCAAATCCTTCGCGGCCCAGAGCTACATGGTGGCTTCACGCTGTGAAAGATGGCATTTGATCCTCTGGAGATAAAGAAACTTGTTACCCAACCTCAGTGAGGACAAGGAAAACACACACAGTGCAACATAAGGCTTCATGCCAAGAGTCCCCTGCCCACTCCCTTCAGGCACTTGTCCAGGAGCATCACTCCCCATGTCACCAGCCCCTTCCCTCCCCACCCAGCTCACAGCTGCTCTCGAAATCCCAGCCCAATCCTTCATTAGAGCAAAAACTAGTCCACAAGTACGGGGCCTGCGGTGCTAATGCAGAACAAAGATCCACCAAGACACTATCCTGAATCCCACAGCAGTCAGTAGCAAACACTTTGGGTAAGAATACAAAAAACTGGACAAGTATTGAGCAACCCCCCACCAGGGACAGCCTTTTAGCAAGCAGCAGTTTAGGAACTTTACAGTCTCCTGTGTCCTATGAGGAAATATCCCAGGCTAGAAAAGCTCAAGGTTTATGAAAAGCAAGTTATCTGAGAAGGGGCTGGAGAACTCCTGAATTCTCTGCATCCCTGCCCTCCGTGCCCATGATCCAAGCTATCCTGCTACACATACAAACGAGAAGCTAAGTTGCCTGCTTGAGCCTGCAACACTACATTCATGGTTTATCGAGCACTCCCAGGGCACCATTAGTCTTCTGAACACCATCCTCAGCACTAGTGCGCTCTCAGGCTTCTTCAACCACTGCCAGCTCCTGTTGTGTTGAGGAGACAGAGAGCACCTGCACAGACTGCCACAAGACAGAGACATCACTGTCAGCACACTGGTACAGCAAGACTCCAGCCAGAGGTGCTCCTGGCTCCAGTGCTGTCCCCAGGACAGGTAATTCCCCAGGAGTCTGGCCTGGGAGTATGGAAAAAAATAGATAGGTGCTCTGTTCCTTAATAAAAGGACAGGGTCTCTTACAAACTCACACTGTAGGGCACCAACCATGATGAGCCTTGGTGTACCTGGGCTGCAGCTCCTTCAGCTGGAACAGGGTGAGGATATGTACTAGCTGAGAGTATGTCAGATCCAGAGCTCGGCACTACCCGAGTTGCTCAGGGCCAGGCTCTCTGCAGCCAGAGATCAGGCCAGGTCCCCAGTGCTGTCACACCCAGGGGACACCCTGGAACAGCCTGAAGACAGCACTTCTTCCCCACAGACCGACCCAGTCAGAAACGGCTCGCCATGGATTTGCAGGTCTGAAGCACTGGTTACTAACATTGTTCTTCCTACTGCTTTGGGCTCCGTTTTCATGAGAAATGAGCTAGAAAGTCACATATAACATGACCACACACACCAGTGTCTTGTCCTTTGATACATGGCTGCGAAGCACGGGCAGCCAGTCAACTTGCTCTGCAGATCATGGGATTCATTTCCCCGCAGGGCCCAATCTGACAAGGTGGCATATTATGTGCCAAACAACACAAATCCCGCCAGATCTATTAGCTGCAGCCCAGAATGGCCGATTCTTACGTGCAGCACGTGCCATCAGGTGTTTGTGGAAAGGATATCTATCCATTTGTGTAATGAACTAACTGTAATGAGAACGTACATCCATGACTCAAGTCTGCAAGATCTGGGATCCCAGCTTGGGATCTGCTTTTTTGGTTGGTTGGTTGGTTGTTACAATGAGGTGTAGCCAGACATGCAGATTGTGGATAAATTTGAAACATATCACCACGAGGTCTGCCATGAAGACAGCCTTCAAAGTAAAGGTTATCGAACTATTCAAAGGCTCTGATGGCAGAGCATGCGAAAGATAAGACTGTGAAAGACTCCTTGTTGCAGGTAACCAGACAAACCACTCCCATTCCAATCTCTACTCAAATGAAAACGAAATGAAACCCATGAAAACAGAGCGGACAAGGCGGCAGGCAGAACAGTACGGCTCATTGCGCTGCATGATACAAACCACCTGAACAGAAGCCACTGCCACCTTCAGAAAGGACTGGAGAGGCTTTCTGCCAGACTAAGCGTACCAGAACACCATGAAAGCACCAGGCCTCCCACAGATCCTGCCACTGCAAACACCGAAAGGGTGACAGGAACATGGCAGCTAATGCTCTGAACTAACCTCTTGACTCCTAGCTTCTGTCCTGCAAGAACAAAGAGACAGGGCAGGATCCCAGGCACATCCCCAAGGATGTGCCTACAGGCTTCAAGTTCCCCAGCAGTAGCAGAAACTTCAGCAAGAAAACAAAAATCTTCTGAAACCAAAAAGCGAGCTACCAAATACAACTGATCATGCCCTCCATAAGGACTACCCAGAGCAGCGTCAGCAGATCTAGCACAGTCCCGTCCATACCATCTTCTTAGCAGACAAGGGAATCTGTCCTATGTATCAGCTGCAGTCCAGCTACTTAAGGGATTAGCTGAGAATGAGTGCGCTGTTAATGATTAGCATTCCCTAACATCATGCTCTTGGCTTGGCGGGAGTGCCCAGTCAAGGAAAGAGACTGAGTAGCTGTGGCTGAATGCCATGCCACGCTGGCACCTTCCGCCTGTTCTGGGGAGAGCAGCCATTCCCCAGTTACACTGTGGTGCCCTTCCCACTTTTCCAATGACATTTTCAGCTTCTTGGCTCAAAATGCCTTAGGCCTGTCCCCTCCCATACTGTAGTGTTATCTGGTATCAAGGGGACAGATGCAGCAAATTTTTTTTTTAATCCAATAATCTCATTTTCAATTAAAATATATAATATATATTTAAAAAGGTTTAGAAAAGCTTCTATGTCATTTGCAGCTACTTTTACATATAGATTACAATAATGTACAACTCTTCCCCAAGGTGGTTTGAAACCACGGGGACCTGCCAATTCTTTCCCCTCAATCATATACATTATCAAACATCAAATGCGTTTGTTCCTAATACAGCTCTGAAAAAGAAGTCTGTCACTGGTACCTTCTCAGAGGGAGAGATGCCTAATACACCTAATGGGGACACACTTAACATTGGCTTCATATTCACTGTAGAAAGTTCCCAGATTAGTAAAAAAATATTTCATCTATAGAAAATGCCCTTCTGAAAAGCAACCAGGGCTCTGTTAAGGCCACACCCAGGCTTTCCATTTCTCTGCTGTAGCAAGACAGATCAGAAACAAACCCAAAATGATGTTTTTATGTCCCAGAAACAGCTATTAGCACCTGTGCTTATTTTACAGCAGCCTGGTGTATCAGGAAAGTGCTGAGAACAGCATAGGGACTTCTCGAAACATGCTTCTGATTCAATGGGGCTCAGTTGGCACAGTGAAAAACTCAATGTCCTCCTGCTCCACTCAGGTGGACAAGAGGAAGCCTTCTACACCACGACCACCACCCTTCCCTGCAGAACGATGAGGGGTGCTCTGGAGATGGGCACGCTGAAACCACTGAAACCAACCCCTGAAACAGCACACCCTTTTCCCCACAGGGCTTCCACCAACAAGCTCCGTCCAATTCCTCTGCGAGTCTGTGGGATACCAAGTGCACATCTGGTGGCTTAATGAAAATGTCCAACTACTTTACCCCAGAGAGCAAGCCAAGTGAGAGCAGAGCCAGCCCTCCACCAGTCCGAGGCACTGGGAGACTTTCTGCCATAGCAGAGAGAGGATAGCCATTGAGAGATTCCTCCAGCAAACCCAACTCTTCACATGGGAAAACGCTATTGCCTGGCACAGAGTCTTCTGGCCGAGGTTTTTACCAGGGCTCCTCTTTGGACATGTACAGCTCAGGGTTTCTCCAGATGGTCCAAGGCAGGGTCAGGTTTGTAGGAAGAGCCACGGAACATAACAGGATTATTATTTTTAAACTCTTCCTGTTGCAGCCAGACGCAGGTTGCCCCTTCTTCCCAGGCGGGCAGCCCCTTCTGCCCAAGGCATGGTGTGCAGGGAAACCGAATCCAACGTGCTCCATTCTTTTCTCTGCCAGGTGTGGGAAGTGAAGTCAGAACCCGATGTTCAAAACCTGAAGGACACTAGGAAGAAGAAAAACAGAATGGTTAGATCTCCGCTTCGGTGGGAATCCTGGATACATAGATAAGGAGTTAATTACTATCAGCCAGCCCCTGCTGCTCAAAGGATCCCAACTTCCAGCAAGGAACAAACACAGATCACAAGAGACCTTGATCAATGGAGAGTCAAGTGGAGGATACAACGGCTCAGCTCCAAGCTTCAGAATATGACTGAGACAGAAAGACAAAACAAAAGCACAAAGGTCAAAAGTAAGCACTCCTCCTGTAAGCTGACGGCACCAACAAAGCTCTGCAAGATAAGGAGTTTAAAGAAGGACTTGGCTAACACCAGAAGCATTGCAGGAAAGCAGCAACGAAGAGGAAAATTACTCCTCACCTTATGCAACCACAAATATCAATTGGTAGGGAAAAGACTAAAAAAGGGATTTTTAGAGATCACACACTAAAACGGTTTATGCTCACCCACTTAAAGAAATCCTGTATCTACCTAGAAATAATTAAACATTTCTAGATATCTCGTTCCCCTGCAAGTCTAAAGATCCCTTCTCAAGTCTTCTGTCTCACCTCAACGAAGCTGCTACAACTTGTTCAAACAAGCCTTGGAATAGGTCTAAGCAGACTTAAGACACTGACATAAAACCTCCACTATAGGTCTATGATCCACTTTGGAAGGCAGAATAGCAGGATAAATGTAGGGCATCCAATCAGTTGTATTCAGTAATAGTAAGCGTGAAAGAAACTTGTGGAAAGAGAAAGAAGCTACAAGAGGGAATCAGCCCTGAACAAGAAAAGACAGTAACTTAAACAGAAGCCAGAGCAACAGGCTACTTTGGGAAACTGTAAGTTGATGGGTTTATTTATTTACTAATGTTCTGGTAGACAAAAATACAGTGTTTGGACCAAAGGGAATTAGAACACAGCAAGAAAACCATAAGTCCAGACCAAGCTGGGCAAGGGATAAAGAGGTCTCCAGGCTATGAAGCTATAGGGAGTCTAACTGAACAACTAAAGATGTCTACAACTAATGTCTACGAGAAGAGTGGATGGACTTTACATTTGTCAGTAAGGCACAAACTGTACCACTGAACAAAAGAGGTAATTCTATTCCCAGTTATTCCTCCCTACTGGCTTGTAGAAATACATAACAGAGGTAGATGAGCAAGCCCAAAGTCCCTGAGCTGCTCAGAGACAGCTGAGTGGCCACCCACACTTCTCGTA
>NW_008825532.1:2576621-2579521 GCF_000699105.1 Pygoscelis adeliae
GTGATTGAGCACCTGCATGCCATGGTCTAATTCCAGCCATGGCTATGCTTTTTCCATGACCTTGCTCACTAAGGGTCCCATAAGTCACTCTGTATGGCTTGCACATCCAGTGCCTTAACCAGTGAATGGCAGGCTTACAACTAAGTGAGCCACAGCCACCAGACAACAGCAGCAGAAATTGTAGAATTTATATTTTTCCTAGTCAAGGAAAGTATTCACACATTGACTTTCTTCCTCTGCAGCTAATAGCTAGGTTTGTGGGTGTTGCATCGCTGCTGGGCAGAGGCAAAGTTTCAGTGTTTGATCACTAATCTCCAAGTAAAGAGACACAGGGTTCAAACAGACTCCTGGTGAAGCTGTGGACAAGCTCTTTAGCATTTAACTTGCAAGAAGGGGATAAAGTCATGTCAGCTTTGAGCACCATGGGTGACATCAACTAGCTTGTGTCTTCCTAAGTGCTGCAGAGAGACTAAGTACTTATTCCTAAAGATCTTCTCTTGCCTACAAAGAGAAACATTGCTCCAGTTTCATTCTGGCCATTCAAATCAGAGTATGATCACTGGTATTTATTGATGAACAGTTTTTGCTTGGCGTTAAACCCGTAACTGACCCGGAAGGCTACAGGTTAAGCCCACCGTAACTACTCAGAAAGACAGCTTTAGGTTAGCTATCACATAGAATAGCTTTTGCCAATGTGAATTTAACATGGAAAAAACACATTCATAGAAAGGATATGAAAGGAAAAAAGCCTGGCACACTGGAACAATATATAGTGGCAGCCATGCTTTCCCTGAATAATGATTTCTGAACAGGGACCCTAACAACTCACTGCAGTAACAGATTCAGAGAAGGGAGAAATGACACAATCTTGACCTCCTCACACATACTGATGTCTGCAGCTCACTTGATTTTGGAACTCATAAATTTGAGAAAACATTCTGTCTTCTTTTCCCAGGGTCCTTCCTGGCCTCCAGGAACACTCCTATTTCTCTCCACGCACGCCCTGTTCCCCCTTTCTTAGAAACATGACCCACATCTCTGTCTTGGCAGCATTTTACACAATACTTGCTCTCCTTTGGGGAAGAAGCTCCCCTTTGTCCCACTCCATAGATTCCAGGACACAGGCAAAGCTGAAAAGCTTTGCAAAGCTCAGAAAAAGCAAACATGATCTAAGGACAGAATAAAAAGCTTGAAACAAAGCACACTTAACAGGGCGTCATTTCTCCTCCAAGTGCAGTACTGCTGTTAAGAATTGTTCACTGAGAGGCACGTAGGAGCTATGCTTTCTGCTGAAACACAACACTGGTTCAGAATGTATTCCAGATCTCACTCCTTTCTTAGTGAGCCCATGTTCAGCATATTTCCCAGAAAGTATCACTTCAACTTCATGCATGGAACAAAGCAAATCCAAGGTTTTTAATATCAGATAGCTCCTCTGTTTTGATTAAGCAATTCACATGATAAGTATGGAATAATAATATGGAAGAAGAACATAATCATGCTGTTAAGAGCTCATGTTCTCCCTCTCAAGCATTTGATTATAGCCACATCTTCACCAGTACTAGACCCTACCCTTTGATAAACATTCTCTCAGCTTCTCCACTTTACACTCTTAAAAAGAATAATCTATGCCTGGTATTCTGTAGACAGAGGTCTTATCTATCCAGCCCAGGTAATTAATGCATCCAGGACTGCAGAACAGCTTGCATATATTTTGAAAACACTCCTGTGAAAAACATTCCACCCCTGCAAAGTCAACATGTTCCCCAAATATGATGGCCTGCCCTAGCATGGCATGAAAAAAACCCACAAAAGCTCAGAACAGTATCCATTGGAAACTGCTCGAAAGGCCACAGCCTATGTCACTAACTTGCAAACAGTCCTAACATGGATAAAGGATGCCAATTTTTGTCAACCAAATTTTCTTTGAAACCAAAACTGAGTTGCCATATTCCACCTGAAGTTAGGATATTCAATTTAAGACAGCCACTCAGTAGTTCAGCAGAGCACAGTTAACAAATGCACAAAGCTATAAAAAGCCTCATAATGAAACAGAAAAGCTTGACTGATCCTCCCTCTCCCTGCAGTAAAAAGATCTGTTAAGTATAGACAGAACAACATTACTAATAAATGAAATCCTAAGCAGTGTGGTGGAACTTGGAATAAGAGGGAGTTAAATTGTGTTTAAAAAGTCAGTATATAGTGGTGTATCAATATGTTTACAGTGTTTAAGCACCACCAGCTCAAAGGACAGTATTTCACTTTGTCTAGACCAAAGACACTTGTCTAGAATGACTGTACTGGGGCAGAGCAGAAAAATATTTAAATTAATAGCTGGTCTCCAGCATGAACAGCAGCAGAAATCATCAGAAAATTTAGGTTGAAATGGGTCTCCAGAGGTCACCTAGTCCAAACTATCTCCAGGTTACTCAGGTGCCTAGGAAAGAGTATTAAGGTCAATTACATGATAAACTAGGTTTGAAAGGGGAAGGGGATAAAACCAGGCTCACTAGAGATGAGCCTAGGGGTGGCATGCCGATGCTGGGGGTGAAATCGATAGCCCAGCTCAAGTGCACCTACACCAATGCACGCAGCATGGGCGGCAAACACGAGGAGCTGGAAGCCATTGTGCAGTGGGATAGATACGACTTAGTCACCATCACAGAAACTCATGATTGGAGTGCTGCAATGGATGGCTATAGACTCTTCAGAAGGGACAGGCAAGGAAGGAGAGGTGGTGGGGTGGCCCTGTATGTTAGGGGAGTGTTTCGATTGTCTAGAGCTCAACGATTGTGATGATGATACAGTCGAGTGTTTATGGGTAAGGATGAGGGGGAAGGCCAACGAGGCGGATATCCTGCTGGGAGTCTGTTATAGACCACCCAACCAGGATGAAGAGG
>NW_008825532.1:2581496-2586060 GCF_000699105.1 Pygoscelis adeliae
AGTGATCGTGCCCCTGTACTCGGCACTGGTGAGGCCGCACCTCGAATACTGTGTTCAGTTTTGGGCCCCTCACTACAGGAAGGACGTTGAGGTGTTGGAGCGTGTCCAGAGAAGGGCAACGAGGCTGGTGAAGGGTCTGGAGAAGAAGTCTTATGAGGAGGGGCTGAGGGAACTGGGACTGTTTAGTCTGGAGAAGAGGAGGCTGAGGGGAGACCTCATCGCTCTCTACAACTAGAAAGGAGAGAAAGGAGGCTGTAGCAAGGTGGGTGTCGGTCTCTTCTCCCAAGTAACCCCCGATAGGATGAGAGGAAATGGCTTCAAGTTGCGCCAGGGGGGGGTTAGGAGGTGGGGGTCGGTCTCTTCTCCCAAGTAACAAGCGATAGAACGAGAGGAAATGGCCTCAAGTTGCGCCAGGGGAGGTTTAGATTGGACATGAGGAAACATTTCTTTACTGAAAGAGTGGTTAAACATTGGAACAGGCTGCCCAGGGAAGTGGTTGAGTCACCATCCCTGGAGGTAAAAAGACGGGTAGATGAGGCACTTAGGGACACGGTTTAGTGGGCATGGTGGTGTTGGGTTGACGGTTGGACTCTATGATGTTAGAGGTCTCTTCCACCCTTAATGATTCTATGATTCTAATTTCACAGTCTCCATCATTTTGAAGCTCAAGGGCTTCCCACAACTGAAGCAGTATCTGCAATTTGCCCTTACTTCTTCCTGATCAGCTGGCCAGTATTAGGGGTTGAATTTACAACAATAACAAATACCAGATCTGCCTCCTAAACAGGAAATATTCTTGGCAAGGCTTCCACTTTCCAACCAATATCCAGGCTATGCTCCAGTCCATAAAAGAAACTGTCCATTTTCTGTTAGCTGAGCTCCAAGTTGAATTACGCCTTCAGCTCCATTTCTCTAATTCTTCAACTGCCTCAGTGGTTAAAGAGCTTCAAATCAGGGTGTCACACTCTCAGAGAATAAGACATTTCTAACTCTTGTTCTCATATACACTATTTGCCAAACTGACCCTAGAAATTTTTGTGCAAATATGAAAGATAGCTGAAGAGGCAGCTTTGCCATCTCCATCCACACTGCATATCCTCCTGTTTCCCATTCCAGTAATGGGTACATAAGCAATTCAGTAGTTAATGCTGATGAACCAGCTTACCAGACTTTACAGACACTATCCCAGATAAGGGAAGGGCAGAAGGTCTGACAACTGAGAGTGATTGTGTCCTGCTACACACTGGGCAAAGCAGGCAGTCATGACAGAGATGCTTTGCAACTACACATACTAGAAAATTCTGCAAGGATAATAATAACCTGGACAGAAACACAACGTGTGCTTGGCTCAGTTCAACCGTTCTGTATATATAGGATCATGTCTTTATTTATGGAATCAGCATATGCTCTCATGTCAACTTCAGAGTTATAGGCATTGCATGGCAGAGACCGACATCCTGTAACACAGTCATCTTTGGTAACGAGAGACAACAGGAGTTTAATGGAGTAGAGCAGCAACCTGAATGAAAGGAGTTTACTACCTGGTAAGTTAAATCTACCTACCTTTACACAGCTTTTTCTCCTTCTAAAAGGGAATGTGGCTCTCCCAGAAGCTTTTTACTCAAAGAGCACCTGTGTTTCCAAAGAGGTATCTTTAACTGCTGCAGAGCTGGGCACAGGAACCATCCCAGACAGGGCTGTTCCCACTATAGAGCTGTAGCTTTTGACGTTAACTACACCTACCTTTTTGTGCTCCTGAAATTAACTTGGTACCCAGGTATGGTTGGAGGCCTGTGAAGTGCTGGGATAGCTGGGAGTAGACAGAATGGGTTCAAAATTAAAGTCCAGTCCTTCTCCATCCATGAGTTCACTGTTGATTATGTAATCCATATCACATTCAAGGTTCTCCATGTACATGTCAACATCCAGGTCAATGGGCAGCCTGTCCTGGTTCAATCCCAAGGGAGCAGGACTAGCAGAAGAAAGAAGCAGTGGACTGCCCAGCTGAACCGACTGGGCAGTTGTTGCAGAAACTGGAGCCTTCAAACTGGTGATGCTGGCAGTGTTTTGAGGAGATGTTACTATGGGAAGGGTTGATGGCAAAACACTGGCACTGACTGGTTCTGCCTGCTGCTCTGTAGGCTTTGCTCGTGTATTGCCTGAGCTCATCTTACTCTGGGCAGCTTGTCCACCTAGAAGCAGAAGAGTTCGGCTGCTCATCCTGTTACCAGTCTGTGGCAGAACTGGATCCACCTGAGTCATCATAACATCCCTTGGTGGCGGAGAGCTGGGTGTCAGAAGAGCTTCCAAGGTCTGAGGGGCAGAGAAATGGCTGACAGAACTTTGCAGCGAGATATCAACAGGGTTAAACAGGGAATTGCTGAAAGTAGTGGTCTGACCAGCTGCATTCGGGCTCCGCAAAGAAAAGCTGGAATCTCTCTGGATCTGACCACTTGAGGCAGATTGCTGGGTAGATAACACAGATGAGCTGGGAGACATCAAATTTAACCCATCAATGAGTTCAAGCTCCTCAGTCACAGTTGGTGGAACATTGCTGGATGCACTGGAGTACACTAGAGAAGGAAGCAGCTCTTCATCGTGGAGGTCATCCTGCTCTGTCAGGATAGGAGAAAGCCTGGCACTAATGGTGCTTGCATTGGAACTGGTTCGAGGCCGGAAGGTGTTCCACACATCAGAGTCCTCATTGCTTCTTGCGGATGGGCTCCCAGGCCACTTCGGGAATTGGGAGCCAGGACTGTCAGCAGTGGATTCTGGAGCAGACTGGAGAGGAGGCTTCTTTTTGGATGCTTTACCTCTGACTTTTGCAAGTTTGCTGCTGTTGTCCATGGAGGCAGCTCTTCTTCTTGGTGCTTTTCCACTTTTACCACCCTCAGGATTGAGCATCCACCAAGAGCTCTTCCCTGTGGCTTCATTATGGACTTTAATGAACTTGCTGTGCAGGGACAGGTTATGTCTAATAGAGTTCTGGGAAAAAGAAAACAAAACAAGGTAAGAGGACCTGACAGTTGACACACCTCCCACCTAGAAACCTCAAAAGCATAAACGCATTCAGACAGTATCCAGAGAAGAAAGTTATAACAAAGACCTACCCATAAAAAAAAATGCTATTTCTGCTCAAACATGCTTGAAAGCACTAGCAAGCAGTACCATGTCTCACTGCAGCACCAAGGGTGAAACTACCATGACAACTAGCAGCTTCCAACCAGCAAAATACTAACACAAAAGAACTTTTCAAGACCATACAGAATCTGCAAAAACTAAGCATATCAGAGCAAGTAAGCAAATTCCCAAATACAGCTTGCAACTTCAACATGAGTCTAACTGAATTTGAGCTAATGCTGCTCTCACCCGTCTGCCAACCCCATTAGCCAGCATAAGCCTTGCTGAAGTTTTTAATTTTTATATGGCTAGCTTTCAGACGGATTCAAGCACAGCATAGCAGTGAATCACATAGACTGGGTGAAGAGAAATGGCAGAACACTTCTAATTCAGTACACTCATTACCATCTTCATCCCAAAACCAGAGAAACAAGAGAAACTTTGTGGAACAAGAGTCCTAGTAATCCTGGATCCTGCCAGCCTCACTCTGCAAGGAGGCATTACGCTTTCCTCTGTGCGTTTCTAATGGGGTAAGATCTTCAGTGGACAGTGCGCTCCCACACAATACACACCAGTTTTAGCCTCTCCCATCTTTCCATTTGGCAAGGCACACATTCCTTGCCTCTCCCAACCCCCTTCTTTTGGTTTCGCTTTGCTGGAAACTGTAAGCTAACGTATCTGTACACCATCGTCAAACTGAATTTCCATCCTGCAACTGATAAACTCCTTGGTATTTTAGAATCAGCAAGCAATCTCATTGTTTGAGCAGATGCTCCATAAACTCCCCTTTGAGGTCCATGTCATGCATTTGTTTGATATTTGCATTTAACTTGTTCAGATGGTCAAATTACACATCACATTGTGGCAAATGGAGTTAAATCCAGTTAGTGGCCGGTCACGGGCGGTGTTCCCCAGGGCTCAGTTTTGGGGCCGGTCTTGTTCAATATCTTTATCAATGATCTGGACGAGGGGATCAAGTGCACCCTCAGTAAGTTTGCAGACGACACCAAGTTGGGCGGCAGTGTTGATCTGCTCGAGGGTAGGAAGGCTCTGCAGAGGGACCTGGACAGGCTGGATCGATGGGCTGAGGCCAACTGTATGAGATTCAACAAGGCCAAGTGCTGGGTCCTGCACTTCAGCCACAACAACCCCATGCAGCGCTACAGGCTTGGGGAAGAGTGGCTGGAAAGCTGCCTGGCGGAAAAGGACCTGGGGGTGCTGGTTGACAGCCGGCTGAACATGAGCCGGCAGTGTGCCCAGGCGGCCAAGAAGGCCAATGGCATCCTGGCCTGTATCAGAAATAGTGTGGCCAGCAGGAGCAGGGAAGTGATCGTGCCCCTGTACTCGGCACTGGTGAGGCCCCACCTCGACTACTGTGTTCAGTTTTGGGCCCCTCACTACAAGAAGGACATTGACGTGCTGGAGCGTGTCCAGAGAAGGGCAA
>NW_008825532.1:2586396-2591845 GCF_000699105.1 Pygoscelis adeliae
GAGGTTTAGATTGGACGTGAGGAAAAATGTCTTTACTGGAAGAATGGTTCAACATTGGAACAGGCTGCCCAGGGAAGTGGTTGAGTCACCATCCCTGGAAGTATTTAAAAGACGTGTAGATGAGGCGCTTAGGGACATGGTTTAGTGGGCATGGTGGTGTTGGGTTGACGGTTGGACTCGATGATCTTAGAGGTCTCTTCCACCCTTAATGATTCTATGATCATTAAAAGGTGTTACACTGGTAGCATAACAAACAACGGTCCAAGAGCAACATCTTTTTCATATAAACTAAAAGCTATATAGCAGCCTTCAGTTTTCATGCATCCCCTCTTAATTCTGAAAAAAGTTAACTGTGCTTTTATCATCCCTTCCCACCACCTCTGAACACAGTTCTTTCCTGCCTGCTGCTTTCCCTCACCCCACCCTTTTCCTCTCAGACAAGTCCTCACCATGCTAATTTTGGCCACCTCACCAAAAGTACTATCCTAGAACAAAGCAGATGTAGATAAACAATACAGGCAAAGTTTTCATGGAGAGGGAAGGAGATGTGAGAATCGTTCTGCATTAGCTTTCATTTTAACCTTTGGCTGTTGAGGACTTGGAGAAGACTGGCTACTTGTTGTGATCAGTATCAAAGGATACATATGCTCTTACTCGGAGAGCACCCCAAGGGTTACTGTGAAGCCAGGGCCTGATGAAACATGTGTCAGTCAATGCTCTTACATAGTTTTATTATTTGAGCTGTTCACAGTAATAGCTACACAACACCCCTGCCTAGCATCTTCTCTAAATAAAGCTTTCTTTTCCTTCAAGTCTCGAAAAAAGTAATTCAGACTAGTACCATTTCTCCTGGAATGCTGCTGCTTTCATTTCCAAAGAATCCCCCCCCCCCTTTTCCCAGGTAAATGTGCATGACTCTGAATGCATACTGCTGCAGCAGTAGGAACCACTGGGTTGTCACTAATTCTTCATTTATTCTCCTGAAAGTAATCTATGAACTCATGATGACACCCAGTCCCGTAAGGAATGACCCAGTAGCTTGTACACACAGTATACATTTGGAGTCTCATAACCACCTGTTTTTTAGCTCCATTTACTAAAATGGAACTTTTAAACCAATAGGTTCAGGATTTCAAAATTTCACAGCTAACTATATTCTGTTTTCTTCTCATACATGGCTATAACATGGTTTTAATTCCTGTGTCAGCAAAAGCACACTGCACTGGTACAAGTGTTTCTGCACTGGTGCAAGCATTTCAGTAACACTGAAACCTCAAGAAAATTAGCACCACTTTGGGTATCATAAGTGACAAACTAGTTTTCTAGTTTTTTTGGCTGAAAAGCAGCTTGAAATGAGACACCTTGGAATAATGCTAGGATTCACATGAACAGATATGGGAAGCCCGGTACCTTTTATGAGTCAGTCTCAAAGTGCTTTTACATATTACTGCTAAACTGACATAACAGCTAATAGCTGTAGAAACAGATAACTGCTGTACCACTCCTTCCTTCCTCATCTTCAAACTCTCCTCCTCCCGTAACACAAGCATCTGTAACCCTATGAGCTGGTTCAGAGAGCTAACCCAACCAAAAAGCAGCCCTATCCTTTCTTGAAAATTACTTTTCCTGCCTCTTATCTCTGCCTGTTTTTTTGAACTACCTCGCTGTGGGGTCAAGCACCGAAAACTAAGGAAGAGAACAGAATGTGTGGTTGGAGGCAGAGGAAAAAAACAGAACACTTCTTACATTAGGGTTAACTGCTGTCAAAACTGCAATGCCTAAATTACACTTTCACACCTTACCTGCAGACTTTGTGAGGCAGCTCACCACCGCAGCTGCAGCAACCAGAGCCGTAACACACCTGTATGACTGAGCTCGCCTGCATACTGGAGACTCAAGTCCAGAGAGTCCCAAAATACAACTGAACCGACACACCTACGAGCCTCGGTGCTATGAGACAGCACAAGAGATTCACACTTGCATACTGCACGCTCCCCAGCACAAAAATACATCTGCCAGATTGATTTAATACACCTAACATATAGAGGGCACCCTCCAATCTCATTGAGAAAGCGAGGGACAAATCAGCTATGCTAAAATAATCACAGAACTCCAGGTCAAACCTGACAGGAGAGGAAATGACAGAGTTCAGTCACCCAGGCAACCCTGACGTATTTCCTTTCTCAATGTTAAGCAACTCAAACCAGAAACATAGAGATGACATTAACTTTTTAGATGTTCAACTTCAGCAGTGCGGGAGGATCCCAACTGGTCTGAGCACCTGCAATCCACACAAGGTCTTGGCTCTGCAACATCTTTGACCATAAGGAAGCATGACCTGAAGGAAGAGACACAGGCAGGAATCCTTCAAATCCTTAGGGACTCTTCAACAACTAGTTAGGGGTGGTTATTGTTGTTTATTCAGATATCTTATGGAGGTTTTTATGGCTGTATGTGAAGTATTGTGGTGAAAAAAATGCCAGTCTGTGTCTCTAATCCATCACAGATGAAAGGTGATTCCTGTAAACCACATTCAGACAATACCATTCTGAAATTAATGACAGATATTACGCAAAAAATTAAAGTTTGGCTAGAGACATTTATTGTACACTGAAGGGTGGACCATTCACTAGGTCCCAACCACTGTGCGTACAAGCTAAGATACATGGACCAGCCACAGAAGCATGGCTAGCCGCATACACAAACTATTTCCTAAATCTCAGTTACCACAACATTAAATCTTCTTTGATAAAATCTCCTAGCCCTATTTAAAGGACAGGAACACTCCTCACCATTATACCAGGCCTGCCCCCACACCAGCACCAGTACCGCTGTGGACCCTGCCCAGCACCGAACGCTGCTTCAGTCTCAGGATGGGGAATTAGCCACAGGAGGTGGCAGCACAACCAAGCAGTTATCCCGCCCGGTCAGCCTTCTGGACAACTGCCATAGACACCAAGATACAATGGAAAATGCACAAGTGGGTTATACAGAAGACAGAATGCCAGTGACAGCCTTTCCAGAGGACTATACGGCTTTATAGGTAAGACTGAGGTTATCTACCATAAAACTGAAGTTTTACTCAGAGCAGGTCAGAACATTCAGGACGGTTTGTTCAGACTTTAAGGTTCCTCACACTAAAACCAAGCTTAAACTCACCCTCCTGTGATGTACTTTCTTCTAAGCACCAATGTGACAAGAGTGGGAGGCGGCTCTTGTGCCATGCCTGGAGGAGGTCGTCCATGCATGAACTGTGCTAGCAGAGCGCTCAGGGCCAAGCACAAGCTATGACAAGACAGACACAAGAAACAGTAGCTATCCGTGAAAATTTTGCACTTGTCCACATTTGCCTGGATTTTCAGTCACTGCTCCCTAGCACCAGGGCCATTCTCCCAGGAAACATCAAGTTTCTACTACAAACCACAGAGGCACCAGATTTATTAACAAAAAGCCCCTCTCAAGAATGAGTGATAGGAAAAAAAAGATACACAATCACTGCAGCTGCCTGTAATACACTCCCACTGCCTCAGAGGCATACAAAGAACATGGTCACATCCCAGCGCAGGGCCATGTTCCAAAGCCAGGCCTATAATTGTGCCGAATTATCATTCTTGGGAGGCTGCAAGGGCAGAACGCCCCGCCTGCTGCATTTGTCAGTGCCTGTCTCAGCACTCACCCAGCCACTTGGCTCCAAAGACTTCAGGAAAAAGTCTTCATTGCAGAGATTTTGCAAAGTTACACGCCAGTGAGTAAACAACTGCTCCAGAGCCAAGGAGCTAAAACATTTCCCCAGCAATCCCCTTCCAGAAGGCACACGTGAGCACAGACGTCAAGCTTGGCAGATAGGGAGCGTATCTTAGGAAGAACATTTTCCTTTCTGTAATCTTTCAATGGGAGCCCAGAAGAAGAAAATCCTAGCTCTCTAAAAAGCAAACAGCGAGGCAATTTACAAATTTACCAAGACAGGCAGGCATATACAACAAAAGCTGTTCAGGATTAGATAGAGCAGAAGAAACTTGTTGGAACAAGTAATACCAGCAGCCCAGGAACAGCCTTCTTCCAGGACTGCCTGGAAAATTAAGCCATGCTGCAAGGAATAATCTTTCAGCAAAGCAGCTTTCCAGAACAAACTGGCAGGGATCAGGAAAGAGTAGCAGCAAAATCTTCAGGTAATTTCACTGGCATCTGACCACATCCATGGTCAGATGGACTTTTGCCAAAAGACAAGCATTCCCCCACTCTTGAGGGGGACAACTACACTCTAAAGGCTTCAAACAAAAAAAAATAAATCTTGCACTTCCATACTTATTCAGGACATTACACCTTGTTTGGGAGAAGGAGCTGTTAATGTCACTTTAACAAGGGCTAAGTGTATGTCGCTACATTGCGATGGTGGGCCCTCACCATGGTTGACCACTCATCAATACATTTTATCCCACCTGAAAAATAGGACACCTGGTGACCCCATACTCACCCCATCGTCCTGCTCCAACGCACTGCCACCGGCCTCATTTTCCACACCCAGCACTTCACTGTCCTCCCGTCCACAACACCCTGCCATGCCCAGCTGCCTTCCTCCATCCTCACCAGGCCCTCACCGAGGCCAGACTACTTGCTGCGGCCAGACCATTTAAGGACTAATGGGATTAGAAGGTAAAAGAATCTGTTAAAAGAAAGACTGATGGGCAAAAGCTACCCGTGCTCCTCAGGTTTCCATGCCAGACTCTTCACTACAGCCTCTGAACAACCGTCGTTCAACTTCTGTTTGTTATTTTCCCCCCTGCTTTAAGGAAAGCCAGATATGTTGTCAGCAGCTGGGACAGAGAACATCTCCCTGCTGCCAGGACTACGCACGTTGCTAACACCACATGAATGCATTTGGGGGCATATGAGGTAATGGCAAGAGTCCAGTAGTTTCCACCCACCCCCAGCTACTCTGGATTCAAACAGCCAGACCCTTCCTCCCCTTGCAGGGCAGCAACTTCCAAGAAACCAAAATAATCTCAACTTAATAGAAAGCAGCACCTACACCACCACTAAAGATTAACTGGACTTAAGTACCAACGATGACAGCAATGACATCACTATTCCGATTCAATTTAGAACACACAATTCATTTTTAGTATCAGAAGGTTTAACGGGGAATTGTAGAATTTCAGGCATGTGAACTTAGGAGTAAACACTATGGGCTTTCTCAGCACAGTCAACATAAAGTAGCTGTCTTTCTTCTTTGATGACACCAAGCTGAGTGGTGTGGTCGACACGCCAGAGGGACAGGATGCCATCCAGAGGGACCTGGACAAACTCGAGAAGTGGGCCTGTGTGAACCTCATGAGGTTTAACAAGGCCAAGTGCAAGGTCCTGCATCTGGGTCGGGGCAACCCCCGGTATCAAGACAGGCTGGGGGATGAAGGGATTGAGAGCAGCCCTGCCGAGAAGGACTCCGAGG
>NW_008825532.1:2591867-2597359 GCF_000699105.1 Pygoscelis adeliae
GGCATCAAAAGAAGCTTGGCCAGCAGGGCGAGGGAGGTGATTCTCTACTCTGCTCCAGTGAGACCCCACCTGGAGTACTACATCCAGCTCTGGAGTCCTCAGCATAAGAAAGACACGGACCTATTGGAACAGGTCCAGAGGAGGGCCACGAAAATGATCAGGGGGATGGAACACCTCTGCTATGAAGAAAGACTGAGAGAGTTGGGGTTATTCAGCCTGAAGGAGAGAAGGCTTCGGGGAGACCTTCTTGCAGCCTATCAGTACTTAAAGGGGACTTATAAAAAAGATGGCGGCAGACTTTCTAGCAGGGCCTGTTGCGACAGGACAAGGGAGAATGACTTTAAACTAAAGGGGGGCAGATTCAGACTAGATCTAAGGAAGACATTTTTTCCGCTGAGGGTGGTGAAACACTGGCACAGGTTGCCCAGAGAGGTGGTGGATGCCCCATCCCAGGAAACATTCCAGGTCAGGTTGGACGGGGCTCTGAGCAACCTGATCTAGTTGAAGATGTCCCTGCCCACGGCAGGGGGGTTGGACTAGATGACCTTTAGAGGTCCCTTCCAACCCAAACTATTCTATGATTCTTCACAGACTGAGGTCGATGGCTCTGTGCAGCAGAGAGAGACTCAGACTCTAGACTGAGCCTCCCCTATGCACAAACTTGCACCAGGCTGAAGGTCGGGCAGAATTATACCTTGCTCAGAGCTAAGATGCTAAGTTTTACGTTTCCTTTTGCTTTATGGCATCAAGTCAGTTATGCCTCAGTGAGCAAAGACAGGGAAATATTTTTAATGTCTTCTCAAACCATCATCTTGAAATTACCATTACCAAAAGTCAAAAGCAAACCTGTGTAAAGCCTTCCCACCAGATGTTCCTTTCCAGATAAAGGGTTTTTTTATGAAATTAAGGAAAGCTCTCCTGACAGTGATTTGGGCCCTCACCTGTCCATGTTAAGAAGCTATGATTCTGACAATTCTGAGCCAAAAAGTCTTCAAGGATACAGGAACACTCCAGTACAGTCCAGATGGATATAAGCAAACAGATAATGTGACTATTTTAGGAACCGACCATTACTTTTTTGTAGATCTGACTACAGAAAAGACCCAAAAGCTAGCTGAGCAATTGGTCAGCACACCAAATGACAAACCTTCCACCTTCACCAAAACAAGCGTTCACATAATTTTGTATACTGAACTGGAATTTATTTGCAAGGCGTAAGGATAACCTGGCAGAACTTATCAGCTGCAGCACAGGAGAAATAGTCCAGAAGATGGACAGGCTTGCTTTTGTCTGCTGGTCTTTCATGGAGGAGCTTCAGAGGGCCACAGGATGAGCAGCTGCTCCAACCTGATGGAGCTCTGTGCATGCTGTGCCAGGAGGTCAGACATCCTCAGCTCTGGGGGTGGCCAGGGACCTTCAGAGCCAGCACTATGGCACTGGAAGCCAGTGAAGTCACTCTGTCATCATAAACTGAATTGCAGGGTACATGCAAGGAAGCACCTTAGAGCCCTCAGCCAGGTCTCCTGATCCATCTGGTCAACAGTTAACATCAACTGCGGGCAATATGCATGTAACACAGGCATGAAATGGAAGGGTTGAAAGTAAAGTGCTGCCCACTGTAATAAAGATTAAGAGCTAGCTGAGTTTCCAGGTGGATGACACCTTCTGTTTCAGACAAGCAGAATGCTTGGTAATTTTTAATTTGTAATACAGCTATTTGAGTTGTTGCACATACGTATGTGTATATACATGTACACATTTGAATCAAAGTGAATACAAAGTACCAGAATGCAGAGGTGTGACTTCAGCCTCCTGTAACTAATGCAATACTGCAGAATCACTTGTCCTTTCCTTTATATTGCACATATAGGAAATGCCAGATTTTTGCTTCAGTGAAGTGTCTTTGGAGGGTGAAAAGGATGGTTTTAAAGTTCATTCTATTCCTACAAAGGGAAAAACAACAGCTATAGGACAATACACAGAATGTTTCACTGAGAAAGACTAGTCCTTAACATTGCTCCTCACTGTGTCAAACTTGCTCATACTCATGGATGTGAGAAATGCAATAACCAGTGCAAACTGCTTCAGCGGGGTTTATGCACTTCTACTTTATTCAAAACCCTCAACACCTTCTCCCCCAAGTAATCTCAAAGCCAGAAGGAACTATCCTCTTATCCACAGAGCAGCTTGCAGAGCACTGAGAGGAGGATTACAAAGAAGCCCTGCGACACACCCCTGCAAGGACACTCCTGCCTTTCCGGCTGGTTAATTCTTAACTTCAGCTGAATTACTGCAGGGAAAGGACAGACTGCACACCCAGCAAATCTGTCCTTAACAAAGCGCTTGAAGCGGTTCAAGAACAGCAAACACCACCTTCCTCGAAAACACAGATTCTTCCGGATTTCACATAGGTCACACCCTGGCAGTCTGTAACAGCTGTATTTCCCCCAATTGTATAGTGGAGTAGGACAGCTGTAAAGTAATTATGAAGCAACAATGAATTTATGGGGTTTATATCATTAACTAAAGTAGATTAAAAAAAAGTCTTTCAAGACACATTTCTTTTAATTTCCCATTTAAAATTCTCTATTAGAACTACACTACATACAAATAGGATATATTATCAGTATGGTTCTGCCCAAACAACACAGAAATACCAGAACTCTAGGAGCTGTAGTACTATCTTAACAGGCATCAAAATGCTGTATCAACATTTAGCAGCAGCTCCACATTAATTTCCTTTACCCGAACTCATTCAGTTCAAAACTGAAATCACTAAAGCTAAGACAACTCAAGAAGTTTTTCTTTTACTTTACAAATTAAAAAAAAGATGCAAGTAGAGCTTCACAGCTCTAAAAATAACAAGGAACAGTGAAAACAAAAAACCAGGCAGGTCCATTCCTCAACTGAAGAGGCATCTTTTGTTTATTAAGTTTGTCTTAAATATAAAACATGCACCTATTAAATTTACTCTAAGTCTACAAAATCAAATTGAACTGATTTGATTGATTCCACATCTTTGAAACTGTAAATGTCTAACCTTCATCTAATGCACCTTGATGCAAATAGACTAAAGTAAGCAAAACAAACAAAGCCTCTTGCAAATCTATACAACTCTGTGTTAGCATAAAGCAAGACTAGAAGTCAGAGCTCCGTGGTCACATGTGATGGGGCACACATCCTGCCAAGCCCTGTCAACAGGATTTGAGAGAGAGAGAGCAGGGAAGAAAATGGAGCAGAGAGGATATACCACAGCCCCCTTTGCCTCTCCTGGGCACGCAAGATTAACCGCATACCCCCTACATACCAACCCAAACTTTGACAATATTTGTTTAAAATGAAAACAAGGTTTTATGAGAATTTCCCCTGGCATTTAAACAGTTTCAACTGTATTTCTATCATGGTTTTCCGTTTGCTGGTTGAATTCAAGGATTTTAAACTGCCCTAATCATAAGGCAGGCTGATTCCCACCACAGCTGCTGTCGTTCTGCCCTCCCTCATCTTTCCTGGCAAGAAGTTTGTTCTCTTCCCCTACTAAAGCCAGCCTGAGTTAGCCCATTCCCATGCTGAAAAACTACAAACAAATTTCACACTGAAAAGTCATCACAGAACAGCAACAGTGTCTGAGCAGGGACCTCAACCCTCAAACGTGCACAAATTCTCATCTCTGCCTTTCTGCAAGTTAAATCCAACTGTATGTTTCCCAAAAGTGATACGTGATTAAAACACAGAGTAAAACCAAAGACTGACAGTCCCGTTACACATGAATGAATATAACAAAAGAACAGCCATACTGAATCAAGCCAGAAGTCTACCTAATTCCAGCATCCAGTCCGGCAGGACACTTCACTATAGTCTACCTTCCCCATGATATCTGGGGATGCATTTCAGAAGCCACACTGAATTTTAGTCTCAGGCACTACTGCCAAGCAGATACAGACACATCCTCAAGAGAAAATGCACCAGTTCCATAAACTGTCTGCCAAAATAACGTGCAGCAGGAGGACCAGGACAGCACGCCTAGCCTGAGGAAGCAAGAACTATCTTCCAGTGAGACCACCAAATCTTCTGAAGAGAAGGGACAGTGCTTGGGTGCATTTTCTAAGTCAGAACTTAATAAGGAGGATTCGACCTGCACAAAGGGGGGGGGGAAGTCAATTTTAGTCAAACTACGTGCACTCTCCGGGAACTGTCAGTGAGCCAGATAAATGGGAAAGGTGAAAAGTTTTGTATCAGCCTGTGCCAGCGTAAGCTGTGACAACTGTGTCCCTCTTGCCACGTTCCTACCATCTCTCGAGCAAACATTCACACTCACGCAACCACATGGTGTGCCACTTCAGAGAGCTGAGACAGCTGAAAGCTAACCTACCAGAAAAAGCTATCTTTTTTTTTTTTTTTTTTTGCAAAATTAACTCTCTGTGCTGACTTACTGCTCGGTCACACAGGCAGAGGAACGTGTGGCTGGAGTCATGGAAGCCCCAAACCACACTGGCTCAAGCTGCTGCAGAACTGCAGCATGGACAAACTGCTAACCAACATTGCAAACAGCAAAGTACGCTGCAAACAAGAGTGTGGTGTTAAGTGTAATTCTAGTCTGCAGCGAGCGCAATAGATCACACTCTTTAGACTCCAGTCATGGTGGCATCCACTGCGATATATCAGGACAGCCTGAGGGACTATTTCGCAAGCCAGCTCTCACATGTCCCCTTCTCTTTGCTGGAGTTCATTTGACTAAAGAGAATGGGAACACCAGGCTGCCACCTGCAGAGGACGGAAATGGAGTTTAGCTCTTTTAACAGAACTTTGCACGTGCCTATTTCCAGAGCGAGAGTTGAAGACAACGCTGAGACTTTGAAGCAGTACGTTGCTTTCTCTTTTCCAAACTACAGCAGAGGTCCCCAGTCCCTGCACAGCTGCAGCACCAGCACTGCTTTGGGACACAGCACCCTTTTTAAAGGGAGCCTCTTGAAAGTCAAGAATGCCTGCTATGAAACAGTTATTTATATTGAGCTTTAGCACAATCAGGTGACAAAGAACCACAGCCTTGTATTTAAAAACCCTTCAACCGATGATTTGTCTTGCACAGAAGCTTAGCTACGGCCTTTTAACTGACCCTCGCTCCTTTCCTGGAAAACTTTCCAAACACAAAAGGCACACGGAGCAGCCTTACAAGGCCATGCCGTAACCACCCACCCAGAGAAGCCTGCTCCTCTCTACTCCAGCTGCACCGCGCCGGAGCTCGGGCTGGGTCTGAGAAGACCCTACCCCGCGCTCACGGGCAGACAAACCTGTGCCAGCCAAGCGGCTTTCAGCAGAGCTGAACCCCAGACCGCCGCGCTGCAGCGTGGGGATTAGGCGCTGGCACCAACGCCGAGCGCGCAGAGCCTGGCTGGGGACGAGTAGCAACAGGTGAGCACGGGGCTGCGCGGCGGGGAGGGCGGCAGGCCGGGGCAAGCGGCAGCACCGGCTCAGCAGCAGGGGAGCGGGAAGGT
>NW_008825532.1:2599685-2603687 GCF_000699105.1 Pygoscelis adeliae
TCTCCGGCGGGCCGGGGCTCAAGGTCAGAGCGCTTGTAGCCGGTGGGTTTGCCGGGGCCCTTCGGCATCCAGCGAGGGCTGGTATGCGCGGGGACAAGGAGGGTGCTGCCTCAGCAGGCTTCTGCTCCTGTGCCCTCTCTAGAGCCCCAGGCCTGGCACTTGGGCACCGTCGGGTGGTTGCTGAGCAGGGCATGGCTGCACGCAGCTGGTTATCTCAAGCAGGGGAGGAAAGCTAGCTGGCCGTATCTTGGGACCTGATCACAGTGCAGTCTAGCTACCCCTCCTGAGTCAGCCTGATCACTTTACAAAGAGCCTGTGATCCAGGAGCGTGCGTAGCAGGCTGAGGACTTCTTGCAGGGTTCTCTTCACTGGGCCTTAACCAAGCCGAACTGGGGACCTCTTCACAGCTCTGCATCTGATAGCTGACGGAAGTAAAACTGAGCTTCCCCTGAAACAAGCTACCTTTAGCGTATGTTACAGTGCTGGTGTTGACTTCTGTTCATAGCGTGATATAACTGCTAAGTCTCCGCTGCCTTTCAGAAGAGTCGGGTGTTTGCTTTTTTCTGTTATGATGCTTGGTTTTCATCAGCTTGCCAAAGGGTGCCTGGCAGGTGGCAACGAGAACCTCTTAGTCCCACTGAAACTAGCTCTTGTAGAGATGCTTTGAAAGCAGCTGGTTTTATTTCGCAGACATCATGAGAATATAGTTAAACATGTTGCAGCAATGCCTGTGTTCATCGGGGTGCTGCTTGTCAGAAGGTGTTGCTACCTCAGTTCCTTGAATGTTTCGGGCTGCTTTGATGGGTTAAAGGTGAAGTTACTGTAGCTGTCAGTCTTCAGTGGCACGGGAGAAGGGTAGGGAATTCCTGCACGTTCCTCCAGTGACACAACCCAGATACGAAAAAGCTGCTCGCCTGTTAGGGTAGGTGATCTGTTCTGAGAGAATATTGTAGCATGAGGTCTGGCCTTGAACAGTTACTGGGACAAGATTTCCTCCCTTAGTTCTTCCATGGAAACGCCAGTGTCATGTCAGAGGTTCTTTTACTCTGCAGGCTGCTGTGAAGCTCTCTTGTAGATCACTTCAAAATGGAGTGAACTCGGGGGGGAAAAAAAATCAGCCTTCTCTGTATTGTGAACCCTGATTCCAGCGTGTGCCCCTGGGAGGGGGTGTGTTCCTGAAATAGTCACTTGAGGGGGAGGGAATGGCTGGCTCTGAGTAGCCTGGCAAGTGCTTGCTTGATTCTGAAGGGCTTCAGTGCTTGTGCTCTGTCCTGAATAAAGAAGCTGGGTGTTCTTGTGATCCTCCTTCTCAGGGGGCTTGGTTTTCTAAACACAGCTTCAGGTTTCAATTACGTGTTGAAATACTATCTGGCTTCCAAAACAACCTGCAAATTAATTGCTTCTCTTTGTTACAGACAAACCTCCCAATCTTCAAATTGAAGGAGTCGTGTGTGAGGAGACGATACAGCGACTTTGAATGGCTGAAGAATGAGCTGGAACGAGACAGTAAGGTGAGGCCTGGCTCAGACCTGCCTGTTCCTGAAACCAGGACATATGGGAACAGTTGTAGGGATAATCTTGAGCTGCCCAGAAGAGAGGCTGTGGTGGTGGGCAGCTGTTGGGGCTTGATCTCTATCCACGTAATGGGGCTGTGTGTCTTGCAGCTGGCCGTTGTGCTGACAGGGTGATTCTGTGCTTTCAGATTGTAGTGCCACCGCTGCCTGGAAAAGCTTTGAAACGACAGCTTCCCTTTCGAGGAGACGAAGGCATCTTTGAGGAGTCCTTCATTGAGGAGCGGAGACAGGGACTAGAACAGTTTATTAACAAGTAAGCTTGATGTCCTGGTTTACTGTCTGCTGCCGTTCCGGCTACTGCTGGTAGAAGAGGGCTGTGGGTTGACTGGGAAGGAGTCTTGATCTGCTGCACACAGGTGCTGTGCTAAAGGATGGTGCCTGCAGCTGGTAATGAAACCACGGTTCTGCAGCAAATCCTGCCTTGAGTGCGGGTTGTGTTCAGCGCTTTCTGAGAGTGAAGTAAATATTAGCAGAATAGCTGTGCTGCAGAGACCCACCGACAGGGTAGCGTTGATTCAGGATGCTCAAGCCCTGCTGCAGGGCATGGTGTGGGAGGGAACACCCTGTGCTCAAGCACCTCTTGCTGGCCCTGTTGCACACCAATCCAGTGACCTTGGCCTGAGGCCGGTGCGGGTGTGCTTGGAGCTGGCTGCCCGTTAGCGAGGAGGTCTGCTTTACTCACTCCCTCAGAGGGCGGAGGTGTGGGGGTCTCAGTGGCAGCTGTGCTAACCTCCGCATCTGATTTTCTTCCAGAATTGCTGGACACCCACTGGCACAGAACGAGCGCTGCTTACATATGTTCCTGCAAGAGGAGACTATTGATAGGAATTACGTCCCAGGGAAAGTGCGCCAGTAGGAGCACCTGGCACTGTCTTCCTCCATTCCACCCTCCCTCCTGCAAAAATGACATTTATTTTTACACTAAATCTGTCTTCTCTGAACCAGCTTTTCCTCTCTTGAACCTCCCAGTTTGTTCAGTATTTTCCTCTTTTGTAACTGGCAGCAGCTTGTTCTACTGGGCTGTGGTCTTGCCCTAAAGGTATGAAGATTTATGCAAGTGAGCGTGTTGTCCCACACCTAGGGGCAGATGTGAGTAGGTGTGGAGCAGGAACTTGCTTATGGCATTATGGTGTAGGAGCTGCCTCTCTCCCTGTACAGGAAGGTATGAGATGACCTTCACTCCCCTGTCTGTGCAGCCCCAAGCATCTCTGCAGGAGACTCTGAAGAATAGCAGTTGTCATGTTGGTCAGTGATCGCATCAGGTATTAGAGTTTTAGTAAGGCTTATCCAAAACAGTGAGTAGGTGCCTGGGTGTGTTGGTCTCTCGTCCACCCCATTCACCCTGCATGAAACCCCCATTCTTCACTGTCTGGAAATGCTGAGACCCAAGACGTACTCTAACCCTGCTCTCAGCCTCCTGCATTACAGACCCGTTTGGTGTATTCGTGTTAATCCCCCTCCTTTCTAACGTGCTGCTGGCAGCTCGAGGGGTTTCCATGACGTGTGCTCTCATGATGCTCTGCGTGGGCAGTTTGGCGTGTGGAAGCTGGGATAGCCTGGGCTGTAGCAGTGTGTGCTGTGATGCCTTGGCCCAGGGTTTAAAACATGCCAGAGCTTGCTCTGCCGCAGGCTGGTGTGGTGGTGTTTCCAGCAGCGCCCTGCTCAGCTGAGCCGTGGTGACCTTATCCTGCACCCCAGCTGCAGAGGGGAGGAGACGGGTATGGCTGAGGAGGAGCAGGAGAGGGCTGGTGGGGGCTGTTGTAGCGTGCGGCCACGATGGTTGCCACAGGAGGAGCCCAGCAGCGGGGCCTGGGGTGAGGCCACCTCTCCAGAAAGGGACGACAGAAAACGGTCGGTCAGTCCTGGGCTAAACATTTGCTTACGAAGCAGGAGAAGTAACAGTGGCTTTTCGTGTGTTCTCCCCTGTTCTGCAGTGAGCTAGGCAGTTACTTGTGTGGAAGCGAGGACACAAGACTGGTCAGGGAAGCATTCAGAGCTTGAGGGGGACCACGAGGCTGTGCCTTGCTGCAGCAACACTGTCCTTTGGAGGCTCCTCCAGCTGCCACGGCTGCAATGAGCGAGGTTGGGCCTCAGCTCGGGGGCTCCTCAGGTCAAGGCTGGCTGGTTTATGAGCGCTTGGTCACTTTGTGGTGGCACAGTTGAGCCTTTCTTGGAGCATAGGCCTGCAGTGACTGCCCTCCCATTCCTGCCAAGCATGTCCCCCGAGGCCTCCCTCACGTCTCCTGGGTTTTCTGTTGAGGAACGGGTGCTGCTGGGCGGGAGGTGGCTCTCGGCGAGGAGAAGAAGTCGCTGAAACCGGGAGGGAACTGCTCTGGGGGCCGGCTTGGCCCGGGAAGGGCTGTGGGGCAGGGTGGAAGCTGGTGCCCGAGGAGGCGGCGGTGCCCGCAGCGGGGCTCGGCCCCCATCC
>NW_008825532.1:2604672-2609593 GCF_000699105.1 Pygoscelis adeliae
AGGGAGCACCAGCAGGGCGACCGCTGCCCCGGGGCTGCAAAGCCCTCCCTCTTCCCCGGGTACCAAGCCGAAGCTGATGCCGGCTGCCAAGTCCAGGCTTCAGCATCCCAGCCGGGCTTTGCAGCTGGCACAACTGTCCGCCGTTCCCAAACCCACCTCCCGGGACACAGAGATGGAAAGTAATTCTGCACCTGCCAGTTGCTCACGCAAAGCGGGGAAGTTTGGGGGGACTGATGCTGCAGCTAGAAGGGAGAAGGGGGAAGGCCTGGGCTGCAGCATGGGACAGGGACAGAGCGTGGGGAGTGGGGAATCCCTGGAAGTGGCGCAGGTAGGAGCCCAGGAAATGCGCTCATGTCCCAAGCGCTGTATTAATAAGCACTATCTGGCCTCCCACCGATGTGGGCTAGCAGCCTGTTGCCTTGGAGCCCTCACCCCGTGGTCTGGTGGGGTTGCGGGGCTGCAGGTGCCTGTGGGCCTGCGACGGGCACCCTGGCTGAGCCCTGGGCTGCCCCAAGAGGGGTGCGGTGTAGCTGCTTTGGAGTGGCAGCCTCTGTGCCTAATGTTTGTCCACTATAGCTGCTGTCAAGGTTGGGGGTCGCAGACAGCCCTCCCGGAGGCTCTCTACAGCAATTCCTACTGTGGCTTCTCGCTCCCGACTGCGGCCGCTGGGAAAAGTGGCTTCCCCCAGGCGCTTTTGCCTCGGTAAGGGTGAATCTGGGCAGAAGCCCTGGAAGCTCTGGTGTCGGGGCGGGGGGAGCTGCTGCCCTGGGGAGAACATTCACGTCCCTGCTGCAGAGTCAAGGCTGATCCCAGGGAAAGGACAGGAGCGGGCAGCGTGTGCTCGGGCTCAGAGGAGGGGAAGTGAAACGCGGAGCAGTAAGGCTAGTTGAAGTCCCTTTCCCTGGAGAGGCACCCAGCAAGGAGCCTGGACAAATCTGGTGCTCCAGCTCATCCATAGGACAGGGAGTGGCCCCAGTCAGTGCATGTTGCTACCAGGGCACTCTCTGAGCAGGGGTTGATGCTCTTCGCTTTCGTTTCCTGGGCCCTATTCAGGATTGACTATGCAGGAGCTGATGTGCAATACGACCCGAGAGCTGAAGGAAAACAGTAAGAGCGAAGAATGGCTGGTTGCAGCAGGGACTGTCTTGGGAGCAGGTGAGCAGTAGGAGGTGTGGTCCCTCGCAGGAGTGGGGAGCTGGAGCTTGCTCCCCCCTAGAGAGGAGCCCCTCTGGAGCTTTCCTGGCTCCTGACTGCCAAAGACCTGCTGAAAACCAAGTGTCCTGTGAGTGTACCATGGTGAGGAGAGTCTACATTTCTGTGCTGGGCTCTGGTGGATTCTCGCCTTGTGTCAGGGTGAGCATGCGGAAACATGGGCAGCTGCCTAGGGCAGCTGGCAGCTGCTTGTTTGGCAGTGCCACTCCCCAGCAGGGTCCTCGCTGAACAGGCACACCTCGGGGGGCACCAGCCTGCTCTGCAGGCAGGGTGCGCTGCCTTCCCCAAGGACTGCAGCTGGGCAGCCTGCAGTCCTGGGCCCTGCAGAGGAAGAGGAAGTGAGGAGGCCACCCCTACTCTGTTGGGTCAGCCCTGCCCTGCCTAGGGCAGCTCTCTGCCCTCCCTGTGCGAACAGACTCTGTGCAGGAGCCCAGAGCTGCTGGGAGCTAGGCTGTGCAGGAGCACTTCCTCCCAGCAGCACCCGTACAGGCCAGGCCAGCAGCAGCCGTTGGGCTGGGGGGGGCTTGAAGACCTCTGGCTCCCTTGGACAGGTTCTGCCCCTGGTCCGGAGTAGCTCTGCGGCCTGGTTGAAGAGGGGCCGGGGATGGCAGTTACGTTTCTAGTGGCAACAGCTCTCTTCACAGGTAAGGCCAACCAGACATGGGTGTGTGGGGGGTCCTCTTTTTCCAGCGAGTTGGCCCCTGGCCGGACTCCAGGGCGTGGGGATGCAGTCCCTGCTGAGCGGGTAAGAGCCAGCTGTGTCCTGGCACCACGGAGCACCATGCTCCTCCACAGGAAGGGCTGTGCTGGGGCTGGGCTGTGGGTCACTGCATGGGGGTGACCACCCCCTGTATCGCACTTACACCCTGCCTTTGCCAGTCTGCAGGTGATCAGCTGTCCCAGGAGCTGAAGTGTGTAAAGAACGAGCTGGAGCGAGTGAAGGGCGAGCTTGGTACATGGGGCTGGCTGTTTGGGGGCTGCGGGACACCCACAATCCAGGTGGCACCCCCTGCACTTGTACCTGGAGCCCAGGGCCTGCAGCTCTGTGGGGATGGGGCTGGCTTCTTGTTCGGGGGTAAAGCAGGACCCACTCTGCTGCCCCAGAGGGTCTGGGGGTGAGGTGTTCAGGGCTGGCTGAGCACACACCTACTTGCCTCCTGCCTGCAGCTGACAAGACTGCCCAGTGTGAAGCCTATCGCCAGACGATCTCCTCCTTGCAGGCTCAGCTCAGAGCAGCAGGTATGTTCCCTCGCTGGGGTGAGCCCTCGTCCCTGGGCAGGCTGCAGGGATGCTCCGGTGATCCCTTGTCGGTGTAACTGGGGGCTGCCAGGTGGAAGGGACACAGCTCGTGGCCTTCCCTGTGGAGCAGGTGCTGAGTGCCGGGAGCAGCAGTACTTTGATGCCGTTGCTCCCCAGGAATTTCTCTGGAAGATGCAGCAGTGGAGGAGAGTAGTGACTCGGGGAGAGACTGACAGCTGGCATGTGGGGACAGACTCGCAACTGGGCCAGCGATATTTGTGGAGCTCTTGAATGAGTGAATTTTTTAACTCCTTGTATTTGAAATAAAGGCATCTTTTCCCAGTGATGCTTGCTGTCTGCTGGGGTAGGGCCAGTGCCCACTGCTGCCCGCTGTTCTCCAAAGGGCTGGGCAGAAAGGGCAGGTCTGCGTCCGGCTGTGTCTGGTTCTGCTCAGCCAGAGGCTTGAGGTCTGCTGCATGGAGGAGGTGGGTGCTGGTGGATGGAGGCACAGCATGGCTTTCTGGACAAACCTGGTGCTTCCAGGCAGGATGCTTGGATGTGTGGTGGTGGCAGGCAGCCGTATGGGCAAGTTTCTGCCTTAAACTACCTTCACACGGGACATGGGAAGAGCCAGTGCTGGCTGATGGCACGTTGGGCTTCTGCAGCCGTTAGCTGCTATTTACCATTTTATTAGCTGGTGACTTGTGTCAGTGTCTGGGGGCAGGTGGTGGGGAAGCAGCACTTGGACTCAGTCCCTCACTGTTCCTGCCTGCCAGCGCTGGAAGCCCTGCCCTGTTGCCGTCTCTCTGTGGTAGGTTGACGCAGGCACCTCGTTGCGCTGCCTCACGTCTGGGTGAGGCCCTGGAGAGTCCTGCTGTCTGGTGCTGGCAGTGCCCCAAGGCTGGGCTGGGAAGGCTGGCCAGCTCCCACTCCCCTGTTATCTCCGGCTGGTGCTCCTGGCTGCCCCGGAGTGCTGCAGGCAGCCTGCACCCCTTCCTGGGGTGGCTGCCCTTGACCGTGTGGAGGGGTGGCAGCACAAGGATGCTCCGTCCGCTATCTCCCACCCCTGCTCAGCACTCAGTCGCCGAGGCGAGCGGCTCCGGTGCTGGCACAATCTGCAGCGGAGCGCTCTAGTGCAGTGTACAGGGGGGGTTCCCTGTACGTGTGTGTGGAAGATAACTTCTTGGTGCAGGTACTAAGGGAGCTGACTAGGAAAGATGCCCTGCTAGATTTGTTGTTTGTAAACAGAGAGGGACTCATGGGCGAAGTGGTAATTGGTGGCTGTCTTGGTCACAGTGACCACGAAGTAGCTGAGTTTCAAATCGTTGGTGATAGGAGAAAAACTGCCAGCAAAACTTCATCCCTGGGTATGGGGAGAGCAGATTTCAGGCTGCTTGAAGGAGCTAGTTAGTAAGGTCCCCTGGGAATCCGCTTTTGAAGGTATTGGGGTCCATGCTGGCCACTTTTTAAGAGCCATCTCTTAAGAGCGCAGGAGCAGGCAATTCCAAAGTGTCGGAAGACAAGCAAGCAGGACAGAAGACCAGCTTGGCTGGGCAGGGATCTTCTTCTAGAACTTAGGTGGGAAAGGAAAGTGTATGGACATTGGAAGCACAAACAGGTGACACGGGAGGACTACAGAGATGCTGTCTGCCACTGTAAGGAGAAAACTAGTGTGGCCAAAGCTCGATTAGAGTTCAAGCTGGCCAGCACTCTGAAGAACAACAAAAAGGGGTTTTCAAAATACGTTAATAGCAAAAGGAGAATCAGAGGTAACGTTGGTCCATTGCTTGACAAGGTCAGTCACCTCACAAATAGGGACGTAGATAAAGCAGAGACATTTAATGCCTTCTTTGCCTCTGTCTTCAACACCAGTGCTGGGCCCTGGGACCCCTGGAGCCCTGTGTTGGAAGACTGTGACTGGGAGGATGATAAACTCCCAGCCAACCCTGAACTTGTTTGAGACCTGCTGCTTCAGTTGGATGCGCATAAGTCTATGGGGCCCGATGGGATTCATCCCAGGGTACTGAAAGAGCTGGCCGATGTCATTGTGGGACCTCTCTCCATTATTTCTCAATGGTCCTGGGAGTATGGAGAGGTCCCAGTCAGCTGGAAGCTGGCAAATGTTGTCCCAATTTTCAAGAAGGATAAGAAGGAAGACCCTGGTAATTACAGGCCCGTCAGTCTCACTTCAATGCCTGGTAAAATTATGGATAAGATTATTCTGGCAGTTATTGAAGAACACTTGAGAGACAACGCAGTCATTGGTCGTAGCCAGCACAGGTTCACAAGGGGAAAGTCCTGATTAACAAACTTAATTTCCTTTTATGACAAGGTGACCCGTCTAGTTGTCCAAGGGAAGCCAGTAGATGTCGTAGTTTTGGATTTTAGCAAAGCTTTTGATACTGTCTCTCACAGTATCCTTCTGGATAAACAGTCCAGCACACAGACAGACAAGTCCATAATACATTGG
>NW_008825532.1:2610090-2610319 GCF_000699105.1 Pygoscelis adeliae
AAATATGAGTCAACCGTGTGCCCTGCCAGCCGAAAAGGCCAACCGTGTCCTGGGGTGCATAGAGGACAGCATAGCTAGCTGATCGAGGGAGGCAATCGCCCCAATTGCCGCTGCACTGGTGCTGCCCCACCTCAAGTACTGTGTGCAGTTTTGGGCGCCTCACTGTAAGAAGGACATCAAACCATTAGAGTGTGTCCAGAGGAGGGTGACCAAGATGGTGAAAGGCCTC
>NW_008825532.1:2610471-2611995 GCF_000699105.1 Pygoscelis adeliae
GACAGGACATGAGGAAATGGAATGAAGCTGTGTGAGAGGAAGTTCAGATTGGACATTAGGAAAAGGTTCTTCACGGCGAGGGTGGTCGGTCATTGAACAGGCTCCCCAGGGAAGTGGTCATGGCACCAAGCCTGTCAGAGTTCAAGGCACGTCTGGACGATGCTCTTAGTCATATGATTTAGCTTTAGGTAGTCTTGCGAGGAGCAGGGAGTTGGACTTGATGATCCTTATGGTTCCCTTCCAACTTGAGATATTCTATGATTCTATGCTCCAGTCATGGAAGGTGATGGGGCTCCAAGGGCTGATTCAGATCTGTTTCTGCAGGACTTTTGGCCCCCTTTCTGGGCTGGAGCCACCTCCTACCCTCCTTGGTGCTGACTACGCGTGCCCTGCTACTGTCTGCCTTCCTGCTGCTCCTGTTGGGACGTGTGCTTGGCTCCCTCTGTGTCTCTGCCTGCTCCTGGCACTTGGCCTGTGCTGCTGGATCAGGGCCCTGAACGAGGCGGTGGGGGAGAGCAGTAGACTGGAGGTGGGGATGGGGCACTGGGAAGATGGATGTGGAGCTGTGTGTGAGGTCTGGGAGCTGGAGCCATGTTCAGTGCCCTGGTGCTGCTCCCTGCCCGAAACTGCCTCTCAACGGCTGCTGTCGCAAGAGGGTTTCTGGGAATAGGCGAGTCTTGGTGTCATCCCCTCCTCGCCACTCTGGGTACCCAGCCTCTGCTTGGCTGGGCCGGGGCATCTGCCCACGGAGCCCTGCTGTGCCCACGGTGCTGCCGGGCCTGCCCAAGAGCACCCTCAAGTGATGGTGCTGTCCGCAGCACTGCAGGCAGCAGGGCTTTGGCCCAGCCAGGTCCCTGCTTGCTGCAGGCAGCCCAAGAAGGAGCAGGAAGCGCCTGGGCGCTAACAGTGAGGCTGCGGGGGATTTCTGTGTCTTGATCTTGAGGTTGCTTCCTTCCTGGTGAGGGAGCGTGCAGCCGAGGAGGGGAAGGGGCGTTGCTGAGCCACGGTTCATTCATCTGCAAGCGCTGAGAGCGGGAGGAGAGCCTGCGTCATTGCCTGGCAGCTGCACTCACAGGATGCTGCGTTGCTGTTTCCATCACCTTGAGGTCATTTTGCGGAGTGGAGCCTTTTTGTCTTCCCCGCCCTTGTGTGTGCACCCCGGGGGGAGGCGGGGTAGGCAGGCACCCAGCACAGGGCCTGTAGTGCCCTGCCCAGTGCTCCTGCCTGCTCTGCTGCAAACGGCTGGAAGCCTGTTGCCTCCGCATCCTCGGCAGCGGTGCTGGAGCAGAGCCTTGCCTATGATGCCAGGGAGGGGCTGGCTCACCTCCTGGCATTGCTGCCTGTTTGAATGGGTGCTCACGACATGCAAATGCTGGACTGCATCAGGAGCAGGTTTCTGGGCCGCTGGTCCCAGCCTGCGTGCTGGAGAGAAGGGTGCTGGCTCCCGCCTCGCTCCTGGCTGCTGGCCCGACTGCCCAACAGTGCTCCTGAGACTGGTGTTTCCCATCACTTAGAGCTGCCTGT
>NW_008825532.1:2613147-2622760 GCF_000699105.1 Pygoscelis adeliae
GCTTCTCCTCTCCTCTGCCCGCCCGCCGCTCGCTGCGCGCTCTCCATGTCGGGCGCCAGCGCGACAGCGTGGCTTTCTGCGAGACACCTCCCCGGCCACCGGCCGAGCCTCCCCGGAGCCAGCCGACCGGCCTGAGCAGCTTTCCCTCGGCCGGCCCTAACGGGCGCTGGTGTGGGTCTGGGTGCTTAACGTGTTCCTCTCACCGGGCACGGCGAATCCCAGCGCAGCAGGGCCCGCGGGGGTTGGGAAGGGGAGGCTATCCCACATCTTCCTGCTCGGCGCTGCTCGCGCTTTTTTCTCTGCGCTGCTTTGGGAATAAGGGCTGAGCACGTTTCTGCTGCTAGCCCCGTGCTTGCAGTTTGCAGAGCTCACGTCGGGCGAGCTCTCCTTGGATTGCTCCTTGGATTGCTCCTTGGAGCAATCGAGCAGCGCTGGGGGAGGCAGCCAGAGCTATCCGGGCAGTGGCTGGAGAGGGTGCCAGTGCTGGGGCACTTGTTGTTCCCTTGAAAACTGGCCCAGAGGCTGCCCCAGGCTTGGACGGCTCCTTGGGCCAAGGCAGAATGTGGCACATGCCAGCTCAGGAGGAGGTTTTTCCAGAAACGGGCTGGTTTGCTGGTCATGGGGAAGCAGCCAAGCTGGTGGCTGCCGCTGTAACACTGGTAATCCCCCTCAATGGAAAAGTGTCACGAAGTTGTCCTTGTGTGTACTTATGCTGATCCATACAGCATGGCGTTGGTGCTGCCCTGGGCACCTGGCTAGAGCGTGTTTCATTTCCCAATGAAGGGAGCAGCCGGCAGGGTGCCAGCCGCGGCCGTGGGCATTGGGAGCCACTTTACTTGCGGCCCGGCTGCCTGCCCCACAGGGTGCTCGTCTCCCAGAGCTTTGGGGGGATGGGTGGCTGCCGTGAGCAAGGGGAGTGGGGGTGTCACATGTTTAGGGCGATTGCAGCCTGCAGAGCGTGCGGGCTGCTTAGCAAGCACTGTCGGCACACGAGGGATGTGTGCCGGGGGCCTGCGCTGTGTGTCTGGCCACGCATCCCTGCCGAGGGTGTAGTGCAGATGCTGGGAGCAAAGGAGGAATGGCCGCGTCCCAGTGAGTCAGCCCAGCCTGCCAAATCCTCTGCTGGAGGAATGCTTTGTCTCCCTGCCATCACCGCTGCACACGCCCACGCACCAGGCTGGAGGGATGCGCCAGCAGTCAAGTTTGGGCTGAGGGATCTCCAGGCTGCCAAATCAGTGGGGAGTTGCTGAGAGGCAGTGGGCAAGCTCTGGGACGTGCCCAGGGGCCCTGTGGTGGGGACCACACAGGGCTTGTGCAGTTAGCCTATTTCCTACCATGGACTCGCTGGGTTCATCCCTGTCTCTCTCTCCTGGCACAAGAGCTGCGCAGGTAGGGTACGCACAGCCCCACGGTGCCTTGGAGGGAGCCGCCATGGTCTCTGCCCCACCAGTGTGGCGGGAGCTTGGTGCCAACAGGTTGGCCAGGAGCAGGCACAGCTCCTGTGGGCATCGCTGCCTGCTCTGCTCCCCACAGTGTGGGTCCTGCTGCCTGTAGGACACTGAGCTTCATGCTCCTACAGTCCCTTCTCTTGCAGGGGTTTTGAGCAGCTGAGCACCACCCACGAGAGGACAAGATGTTTGGGGGAAAAATGACCAGTGTTGGGAAGAAGCTGATCCGCCGGCGCGTGGTGGATCTGAGCTCCGAGGACACGCGTTTTGCTCGCTGCCTCTCCACACTGGACCTCATAGCCCTGGGGGTGGGCAGCACACTGGGGGCCGGTGTGTACGTGCTGGCCGGGGAGGTGGCCAAGGAGATGGCTGGTCCTTCCATCGTCCTCTGCTTCCTGGTGGCTGCTCTCTCATCGGTACTGGCTGGACTCTGCTACGCGGAGTTTGGGGCCCGTGTCCCCAAGACCGGCTCTGCCTACCTCTACAGCTATGTCACCGTCGGCGAGATCTGGGCTTTCACAACTGGCTGGAACCTCATCCTCTCCTACGTGATAGGTATGGGGCCAGGCAGGGTGCTGGCACATGGGGGACTCGTGGGGGTAACTAAAGCCATACTTTATTCCTCTGCACTGTCTCCATTTCTTCAATTACGGCTATTTAAAGGGAGGTGGTGCTGGGGTGGGGGTGGCCGGTGCTGCTCTGCCCTGGGCTCAGACTGATGCACAGATTTGCCATTGACCAGGCACGGCCAGCGTGGCTCGAGCCTGGAGCGCGGCATTTGACAACATCATCGGCAACCACATCTCCACCTTCTTCATGAACAAGACCACAGTGCACCTGCCAGGGGTGCTGGCCGAACGCCCAGACTTCTTCGCCCTGATCCTGGTTGGGCTGCTCACCGGTGAGTGCATAGGAGCGGCTCTGTGGCACCGCGGGTGGTGGCATGGAAGCCTGTTGAGTCCCCACTCACCCCTTCCATCCCTGCAGCACTGCTGGCCTTCGGCGTCAGTGAATCCGCCCTCGTGAACAAAATCTTCACAGCAGTGAACCTGATGGTGCTGGGCTTCATCATCATTGCCGGCTTCGTGAAGGGAGACATCAAGAACTGGCAGCTCTCGGAGGACTACATCAACCGCTCCTACATGGACATCGGGTGAGGAGAGCAACCGTGCCAGGCCAGGGTCCGGCACAGGGCTGGCACCGGCCCCGCTGTCCATGCACCCCACAGCAGCTGCTCTCCTCCCTCCTTTCCAGGAAAGAAGCCTTCGGCTCTGGCGGGTTTGTCCCCTTTGGACTGGAAGGGATCCTGACCGGTGCTGCCACCTGTTTCTATGCCTTCGTGGGCTTTGACTGCATTGCCACCACAGGTGCCACTTTGGGCGAGGGTGGTGTGGGCATTTCCCCAGCGCAGCTGGTGGCTGGTTGGGACCCGCTGGGGAGGATGCTCTGTGGCGTGGGAAACAGCCCGTCCCACTGGTCCTGGGAGGTTTCCCCGCGGCAGCTCTGTCCCCAGCTGGGCCAGCACAAAAGGGCTCACAGCCTGCCCTGCCCCAGGAAAAGGGGCTTCCCGCACTGCGTGGTGGGAGCGGGGCTGCACCCTGCCTGCACAGGCAGCTCCCGAGGCAGCGGGGGGAGCCTTTCCACTACCAAGTCGAGCCTGCGACAGTGCTGAGAGTTGCTAGTGCCTCCTGGTAATTTCCCAGCCTCAAGCAACGTTTTTCTAAATGACTGAGTTTGTGCAGAACCTCTGCTCTCTGGAGCACAGGGAGCCCTCTTAATTTCCTCTCATTCCCCCAGGAATCTACTTAGTGGGTGGCTGGTACAGGCTGTTCCGCCTGACCTCCCTGCCTGTGCCTCCCCTCCCCCAGGGGCTGCCCGGCAGCCGCCTCCTTCCCTCCTACGCCAGCAGGCTGCCGAGCCCCTTGCCAGGGAGTGTGGTGCAGCGGGAGAACATGCCTTTGCAAAGGCCAGGGGGCAGAGGGCACGGTGGCTGTGTCGCTGTGCCCCACACGCACAGAGGATCCACATTCAGCAGGCTCTGCAGGGAGTGGGGGCTTCTGGTGGGGGCAGAAGGCCAGCACGGCCAGGGGTGCTGTAAGCCCAGCTGCTGGGCAGCTGCAAGCCTGGAAGCTGGGGCTGCAGCCACGGGCCTCTGCTCTCAGCAGTGCCGAAGCCCCTGCCAGCGCAGCAGCACGGCTGGGGACCCCTCCTCTCCAACAGCCCCTGCCTGCTGCTGCCCAGCCCCATGCTTCCATGGAAAGTCCTTGCTGCGGCTTGCCCTCTGGGGCCAGCTGCCCCGCTCTGTGCTGCAGGGCGGGGATGGATGCTGCCTTTTGTCTCCGCACAGGGGAGGAAGCCCGGAACCCACAGCGCTCGATCCCCATTGGCATCATTGTGTCCCTCCTCATCTGCTTTGTGGCTTATTTTGGGGTCTCCGCGGCCCTGACCCTCATGGTGCCCTACTTCCTCCTGAACAAGGAGAGCTCCCTGCCTGAGGCTTTCAAGGCAGTGGGCTGGGAGCCCGCCCGCTACGCCGTTGCTGTCGGCTCGCTCTGTGCCCTCTCCACCAGGTAGGACTGGCTCCATTCCTGGCACCGGCCAGCACAGCACAGCGACCAGCAGCACACGTCCTGGCTGGGCTGGGGGTTTGCCCCATCCGGCTGCTGTCCTGCTCCCGGCACAAAGCCAGTCTCATCCCCATCTGGGTGGTGGGTGTGGATAGCTTGCCTGGCAGGCCCTGAGCCATCTCTTCCCACGGCAGCTTGCTGGGCTCCATGTTCCCCATGCCCCGTGTGATCTATGCTATGGCGGAGGACGGGCTGCTCTTCAAGTTCCTCTCCGGCATCAACAGCCGCACAAAGACTCCTCTGTCAGCCACCATCACCTCGGGGCTCCTCGCGGGTAAGGCTTCCAACCACCACTTCACGCTTGGCCCCGTGGTGGTCCAGAGCTGTGCTCATGCTGCATGTCCTCATTGCAGCGGTGATGGCCTTCCTGCTTGACCTGAAGGACCTGGTGGACCTCATGTCGATCGGCACGCTGCTGGCCTACTCCCTGGTGGCAGTGTGCGTGCTCATCCTCCGGTGGGTGCCTCCTCTTGTGTGGCGGTGCCTGGGGTGGATGTGCATTGTGTCGAGCCCGGGGCTTGTGGCCGCAGCTTTTTCCCAGGGGGATGCAGCCTGGGGAAGCATCAAGCCCCCAAGATGAAGGCTGCTCACAAGAGCCTGCACGGTGTCTCTGGGCACATCTGTGGGGCGGCCGTCATGGGGCCACTGCTGGAACAGCACGTGGGGCTGGAGGAGCAGGAGGGCTATGAGGGTGCTGCCCACTGTCCCCCTGGGCTGGGAAGTTCCTTGGGCTCTGCTGCAGCTTGTCCCATCTCCTTAGGTACCAGTCCGGGCAGCTGAACTCCCCAAAGGCCATAGAAATGCTGGAGCTGAATGGGAATGAGGAGGAGAGAGTGATCATGAACCCGACTGTCACCCCTGCCAGTGCCCAGCAGAAAGAGATGCTGTCCCTGGCAACGCTCTTCAACCCGCCCACGGACACCCCCACCACGCTCTCGGGGCGCATCGTCTACATCTGTGTCTCGGTCATCGGTGAGTGAGCAGGAGCTGGTGGCTGATGTCCCCTCCTGCCAGGGGCTGGAGCATTTTGGCACGTCTCCACAGCTGGGAAGGGATGGTGGGCATGCCAGGTGGAGGGGAGGGGCTAGGTGGCACAGGCTGCCAAAAAACCAGCGGGTGCTGGACCCGCTCTGTCCTGAGCAGGGTGCCAAGCACAGGGCATGGCTAGGTTTTGGGGTGCACGGGGGTTGGTGGAGGACGTGGGTGCTAAGCCAGGCATGTGCAGGTGGTCCTGGGAGCTCCCTGTGACAAGCCTGGCACAGGCTGGCCACCCAGCAAGGGTTGTCCCTGGACCCCTGAGAGCGCTTGGGCTTGGCCAGCAAGGTTTGATCCATCTATCAATGCCTTCATTGTGTAGCCAGAATGGGGCGGCTCAGCCAGGTCTGGGTAAGCGTCAGAGCTGGGTTTGAGTCCAGCTGAGTGCAGGCTCCCCTCAGCTTGCTGGGCTGGTGAGTTTCCCCAGCAAAACACTTTCCTGAGGCTTTGGGGTGGGTGTTGGAGACAGCATGTGCTGGACCCATACCTGACTGAGAGGAGTGGGTGCCTCAGCCCAGCCGTTGGTGGGGCTCGGGGTCCCAGGGAGGCCACATGCTGTGCAGCCCCCCAACTGCCCCCTCTCTTGCAGCCACACTGATCACGGTCATCTGCGTGGTCCTGACCCTCAAGGTGACTGCACTGAAGGATGCCAGCGTGGGCTGGATTGCAGCCCTGGTGCTGCTCCTCGTGGCTCTGCTCATTCCCACCATCATCGTTTGGAGGCAGCCGCAGAGCAACGCGCGGTTGAACTTCAAAGTGAGTGCAGCCCCCAGCAGCTCAGCATTTGCGCCCCTGCGGACCCCTGGCAGAATCTGGGCCATTGCAGGGTCTGCCAGAGCTTGCTGCCGGGCAGTCACCGTCCAGGAAAGCCTGGGGCCCTGAGATGCAGCTCTCTGAGGTGCAGTCCCCAGCATGGAAGTGCCCAGGTGCTCTCTGGGCTGTGGCAGGGGTGAGATCCCTCTGTGGCCAGGAGCATCCTCAAGCCCAGCCGGGTCCCTCAAGGCACAGCTGACATGGCATCTCTTGTCCTTCGCAGGTACCTTTCCTTCCGCTCCTGCCTATCTTCAGCATCTTCATTAACATCCTGCTGATGGTACAGCTGAGTGCCGGCACCTGGGTGCGGTTTGCCATCTGGATGGCCGTGGGTAGGTGTCCTGCAGAGGGGAGCGTGGTGCCTGCAGGGTCTCCCCTGGGGGGCTGTTATGCTGGCAGCCCACCACTGTGCATTTCATGGTGGAAACTGTCCTGCAGGTTTTACGATTTACTTTGGCTATGGGATTCGGAACAGCATGGAAGGGAAAAACGCAGAGGAGCCCTGTGCCACAGTAGAAAAGCCTCTGCACCACCCTGGACTGGACGTTGGCCCTGGGGCTGCTGCAGTCTGAGGGACCGGGCATGGGCACTCCGTGGACCTCTGCCAGTATTCCTGCTAAGGGACAAGATCATGATCCACACAGTACATCCATCCCCTCTCCCACGGGGAACGAGTCCCAGAGTCAGGACCGCAGAGCCAGGTCGTGCGCTGCCCTTTCCCCTCACAGAGCAGAGGTCACGGAGATGAGTCCCCGGGCCAGGTGGGAGCGCTGGTGGCCCGGGGCTGGTCTCTGGCATCCCCCCAATCCCGCCGAGGGGCAGTGACACTGGCACGGCCCTCCCACCGTGGAAGCTGCTGTCAGAAATGCTGCTTTCCCTGCGCACGGGAGGCCCCACATGATGGTGCAGCTGTATTCGTTCCGTCTGTCCATGTGGCTGTGGTCACCACCTCCTCTATGTGCTTTCCAAGTGCTGGGCATGTACATGGCAGCCATGGCTGGAGCCGTGCGACGAGGCTTGGGGCGGCTCATTCTGGTACTGCCAGCAGTCCGGTGCTCCCTGGCAGCACGAGGCTCAGCTGGCCAAAACCCTCTCTGTGCCTGGGATTTGCATCCCACACTGAGCCCCGTGCTGCCCCGGTGATGCTGCTTGGTGCGAGCATCTAGCTCGGGTGTCCGTGAAGATGTCCACAGTGTAGCCGCACCAGTCTCCAACGTCATACGCCTTTGTATAATTGGTGTTTTAATGTTGACTTTTATACCTATTAAACTAAATGTTTTTTAAGTGCTTGGCTCTGTTGGTCCTGCTGCATGTCGTGTTAATGCCCTGTGGTTACGGACCCCTGGGTAGGACCCATGTGCTACCGAGCCGGGTGCCCGGCTGGTGCCGGTGCAGAGCAGGGCTCGGCCACAGCCATCTGTGCTGGGTGAGCTCCCTGCCCGAAACCTTCCGGCTGGAGCCACCAGCCCTCACACTGTCCCCTGGGACAGTGAGCCAGTGAGCCAGGCACTGTGGAGCAGTGCTCCAGGTCAGCTCAGCCCAGCGCTGCTGGTACCTGTGGGCAGGACACCAGCCTGCCATGGCCCTGCCCTGCAGGCCCTGTGCTGTGTGGGAGTGTTTCACCAGGTCCCAGGGCAGCGGCTGCAGTAAAGACTTTGGAAATACCTCCTGGAGGCTCCAGCAATGGCCTGCAGAGGAAGCGTGCCCAGGAGCTGGGCTGCATCCATGTGAGAAGATGATGATTTCCCAGATTCTCGTCTGGTCTAAATCAGCCCTGACATTATTTTGCAAAATAAACTAATTTAGGGCAGATGGATCTTGCGTGGTTTTGGCATCTCTCCCTGTTTACTGGCAGTGGAGCAGGGTCACCGCACGGTCAACAGTGAGGGGCTCACACCATCAGCTCTGCTTGGCCCCTGGGCTGGAGCTGTGAGCCCTGCCCCAGGGTTGTCCCCGGAGTAAAAGGGGCTGCGGCACCTGCTCTGGCCCTGTGCTGGGCACTGCCTGCCCTGCTGCCGCGGGGCTGGGTGCCCTGCCAGAGCCTCAGGCTCCAGCCCTCAGGCGCAGCTGACTCCTGGCACTGGCTCCTCGCAGGTGCTTCCAGCTCTCCTGGCCATGCCGGTGCCTCGGCGTGCTGCGCTGGGTCTCACCTCCCCACCTGGTGGGTGTCTTCTGGCCAGGGGCAGCACATGGGGCCCTGCTGAGCCCTGAGCTCGCAGTCCACCTGGCACCCATGCACCCAGGTTCGGGTGCTGTTGCCCAAGCGGGCAATGGGCCCATGATATTGCTGCAGCCCTCACCCCCTGGCTTGGCACTGCTGCAGCCACCCCCATGCTTTTGTTTGTGCCTGTGTCCCCGTGCACATGGCCATGGCCGTGCATGGGTCCGTTTGTGCCCATGCGCATGTCTGTGCCTGGCTCCAGGCCATCCCACTGACCACTGGCGTCCCATCCTGGGCACCCGTTGGGACTGGCAGAGCTCCGGACATGGAGCAGTGTGTTGGAAGCCCTGGCCAGCTCCCACCATGGCAGCCCGGCAGGGAAGCAGCTCTCTGGCAGCTGCCAGTCCATGCTGGTGTGGTGCAGTGGGTCGGTGCCATCCTCCCATGGGCACAGGTGCTGGCAGGAGTGCAGCAGCCCTGTCTACCCCCGGGGCCCATGCCGAGTGCCCTGCCCTTGGCTGCCTGCTTGGGGAGGCCGTCCAAGCCCTGGGCACCCACTCTGGGGGGATCCTGCCTCCCTCTGCCCGCCACCTCCTTCTGCCCCATCCGGGCTAGCAGAGCTGCCAGGGATGGCACCGCATCCTCTGCCAGGCAGCACCTCTGCCTTTCCCGGGCCCCACGGGCGTTACTGTACATCTCCACGCATCAGTTGGTGGGTGAGTAACACCCAGCCAGAGCCCCAGCATGCTGTCGGCTGCTCCCACCGCTTTAACTGCTGCTGCGCCAGCCTGTGTGTGGCCTGCTGAGATGCCCTGATAGCAACCCGGGGCCCCATTGTGCAGAGAGGGGCTGGGAGGGAAGCATGTTCCTGGGTGAAGGCTGTCAGGTATTGGGGGCTGCAGGGTGGGCTTTCCCCTCCTGTGCCAGTCTGGAAGGGCCATTTTCTGGTTTGAGAAAATGCAGCAAAAAGCGGAGCCTGGCTTTGCCACTGCGAGGTCCGGTCCCCAGCCTTGCACACAGCTGCCTGTGATATGCCCCATCAGCAGGGTAGTTTCTGCCCAGATTCACAGCACAGGCCGTGTTCCTGCCTGCCGCCGTGGAGGCTGTGGGCCTCCCCGGGGCGGCTCCAGCCCTGGCAGAGCAGCTGGCAGAGCCCTGGAGGGAACCAAACAAGCCTGAAGCTGCTCCCCTGCCCGTGCCTTTGCCGCTGCACACGTGCTGGGCAGAGCAGGCACAAGCGTGGGCAGGAGCACGGACAGGGGAGGCAGGGCTGGCTCCTGTTTCAGTGCTATCCTGCTGGCTGTAGTGCCAGGGCGGGCACTCAGGCTGGCCTCCCTGGGAGCTACAGCCAGGGCTTGGTTTGTGATGTCCCTATTGCCGTCCCTCCTGGATTTAAAGGGAGGCTGGAGGGTTGTTGGCTCTGGCTGCGTTTAGCCCAAGCCGTGCTGAGGGGGCAGGCAGTTGGGGCAGCATTGCAGCGGAGGCCCTGGCTGTGGCCACCCGCTGACGGCAACATTCTTGGCTGTGGG
>NW_008825532.1:2622862-2626538 GCF_000699105.1 Pygoscelis adeliae
CACACGCACTGCCACGTGTGCGGCATGGACCCTGGTTGCCTTCGGGGAACATGGGGCTTTCCTGGTGGAGGTGTTGGAGCAGCTCCCTCTGCACACCAGCTGCTTGCCAAGGAAGAGCCTCCAGCGGGGCTGCCACAAGGAGCCTGTGTGGGTATGCAGGCTTGGGGCACGATGAAGTCAGAGGGCTGTACTGATGAGCCGTTGGAGGGAGAGCTGGCACTGCAGAGCCTGCGCCCTGCACTGCTTGCCTGCCAGAACAGGGGTGGCCCACAGGGACATGTAACAGCAGATTAAATTTTAAATTGGGTACAATGATCTGTTTGGGAGTTAAAATAGGCTGGCTGGTCCACACTGCTCTGTGGCATCAAATACTTCAACCTGAGGAGTTAATGCGCCGCCTTCTTCCTTGTACCATCAGATCCTCTTCCCCGTAGGTGACCGGCTGGGGCCGTGGGGCTGCCGTGGCTGCTGGGGTCTGGTGGAGCGGAGCTGCCGTGGCTGCTGGGTGGGACACATCTATCAGCGGGGCGCAAGCCCTGGAATCTGGGGAATCCACCCCAGGGCGGATGGGGTTACTGGCGTGACAGAGCAAACTCATCAGCCTGTGATATTTCTGCAGCAGTGCTGGGTTGTGCTGCAGGGCCTCACCATACAGAAGAGCTCCAGGAGATCAAAGCCAGTGCCGTGTGAGATTCCTATCGCTCCCTACTCACCTGGCTCCAGGCAGGTCCCAACCCTTCTGCTTTCTGTGGTAACAGCTTAAGCATGCACAACCCAGTAGCTGGCACGAGGCTGCGTGCATCTGATAATCCTCCCGGCCCTGGGCCACGGCAGGTGGCTGGCTCTCTAATTGTGCAGGCTTAATGCTCTCCTTGCTTTGCCTTTGCAGGTCTGGCACGATGACTTGCTGCCAGGCGGTTGCTCTTCTCTTGCTCTCCTTTCTTCCCAGTGCTGCAGCTGGTGACCTGGTTCCCACTCTTGTGCCCTGGTCCACGCTGCAACTAGCCAAAGGGTGGTTCTTGTCACAGCCCATCCTGGAGATGACAACACACTGTGATGATGCCTGCACCCATTGGGAGGCCACCCTGGTCCCTCAGGACTTCCAAGAGTACCTCTCTTACGAGACAGTGTATCCCAACAGCACATGTACCCTCACCATGGTGGAAGTGAGCCCCTGGGCGAGTGGCGCAGAGAGGAGACAGCGGAAGTGGCACGTGCGAGGCAAGTGGCAGATTTATAGCGCAGACAGGCAGTTTTCCATCATCGAGAACCACTTCCTGATGAACTACCCCTTCTCTGCCACCTTCAAGATCTCCACGGGCTGCATGGGCGTGCTGGTGTCCAAATGGCACGTCCTCACTGCTGCCCACTGCATTCACAACAACAAAGACTACATGAAGGGGGCCAAGAAGATCAGGGTGGGTTTCCTGACACTGGCACAGGGTGCTGGCAATGGGATGGGGACAGAGAGGCTGACAATGCGCTGGGCTCAGATGCAGTGCATGCAGGTGCCCACAGGCTGGATCTGGGGCCCCAAGTTGGTCGGCATGGACAACGACTACGCCCTTTTGGAGCTGCACGGGCCACACCGATGCCCGCACATGAAGCTGATGGCAGCTCTGGCAGTGGAGGAGGTGGCTGGGAAGAGGATTCATTTCTTGGGGTTTGACAGTGATCGGCCAGATGACTGCTTCTGTGGGGTGGAGGACAAGACAGTCCACCTCATCTACCAGCACTGTGATGCCAGGCCTGGTGTGTCCAGCTCTGAGGTGTATGGGAAAGTGTGGGACCCTGTATGACACAAATGGGAGAGGATGGTGATCAGGATCTTCTCAGGGCACCGGTGGCTAGAAGTGTCTGGGGAGCACCACAACTATAATGTTGCCGTTCACCTGACCGCTCTAAAGTTTGCTCAGATTTGTTACTGGATCAAAGGCGACTCTAAAAGCTGTCACACTGAATGAGAACCACAGCCTGCCTCTTCCCCTCCCCAGTGCAGATGGCTTTAAGTGTGGTGTTTCTGAGTGAGAGTGTGGCTGAGGAGCCTGAGGAGGAGCAGCATTTCCTGGCAAAACTGCTCTGCTTTATTCTGTTCTCTATCATGGAGGAAGAGGGTCTCCACAGATCACAAGTGATCCAGCAGAAACTCAATGGAGTCCAAGTCCTGATTGACCAGGAAGCCTGAAGGTTGGTTTAAGATCCTTCGGTTGGTGCTGGCATGAACTCAGCATCAGGGTTCTTTACAGAAAGAGCTTGGCTGTTGGCCAGGGAAAGTGGCCTCTGCTTCCAGCATGTTAACTGTTCACGACTTGGAGAGGCAGCCACACACTTGCTGCTAAGCTGTACCCAGTTTCTCTTGAGTCTCATCAGGTCTCTCAGTCTGTTGGCTGCACTGCCCATCTTGGCACTGCCTCAACAATGTGAGGACAAAGGGTTTTCTCTCCTAATAGAACCTTTGATGAAAGGTGTCTGAAAGGCAGCCCTGGAGCCTGAGTCTTCTCGGCACAGAGCGTGCCACGGCCAGGAGCCCAGCCAGGGCCGGAGGGGCTGCACCAGGACCCTGGCAGCCACCGTGTTTGGGAACGCTCTTGGCAAGGACACCTCTACTGACTGATGCAGCATGGTGCCATGTGGGTACCTACACGTGGCAGCATGGGCCAAGAGCTGGGAGCACCTACTGACTTGTAAACTTTCTCATCTCTCTTTGGTTCTGTCTGGGATTGCTGTAGAAGGAAGGGATCCTGATATTTACTGCAGCTGTAGTATTTGAGGTGGATTCCTTTAGGCAAATACATGTGTTTGAATAAAAGTCAGCACAAATTTCTTTGCAAAGCTTATGCTGAAAGAGGAACAGTGCATAGATTGCTAGCCCTGGTTTGGGACTTGCTGAAGGAGACACCCTTCCTCCAGACTGAAGTGAGTGGGACAGGGACATCTGTGTAGAGCTGAAATCACAGTATCTTGCAAAAGTAGAGACTGATGTCTTCTGCAGTCATAAAACAGACCAAGGCACCTGACTGAAAAGATTTCTGCATGTTCTGTCCCATACATAGGACTGAGGTGTCCAACAGGCCACTCCAGGCTCTTCCAGGAGCAAACTGAAAGCTTGCCTTATGTTTCCCTACCTCATACACAAGAGATGCCTTTGCTAATCCTAGAGTTTCATGGCTGATACCTTTCCCCATCTTCCTTAAGTTTTCCCATTTCCCTGCTGTGTTTGCCCAGGCGATTATTCCCTCTGTGATTCATATTCTCCACAAGGGACCTCATGCTGGTGCTGCTCTGCCAGGCTGGACGGATGACTGCTTGTATTTTTCACTCTTAAGTCAATGTCCTGCTCCTTTTCACTGCATCTCAGGGGCAGCCTGCATCACAGGCTTCTCAATGCTGTCATTGCTTAAACCTGCTGAAGACTAAGCATGAAGTTCTTTCAAGACCTGTGACAGTCGTACAGGTGCAGCAACCTGACTTGCAAAACAAACAGGTAGGAGACATTTCAACAAACTAAATGCAACACCCCCTCCCGCTCACTTATCAAGACTTCAGGGTGTCCTGGTTTCGGCTGGGATAGAGTTAATTTCCTTCCCAGTAGCTGGTACAGTGCTGTGTTTTGGATTTAGGAGGAGAATAATGTTGGTAACACACCGATGTTTTAGTTGTTGCTCAGTAGTGCTTA
>NW_008825532.1:2627416-2631880 GCF_000699105.1 Pygoscelis adeliae
GTTTGCTCACTCGCCCCCTGCGGTGGGATGGGGGAGAGAATCGGGGAAAAAAAAGTAAAAGTCGTGGGTTGAGATAAAGAGAGTTTAATAGGACAGAAAAGGAAGGGATAATAATAATAATAATAATGATAAAAGAATATACAAAATAAATGATGCATAATGCAATCGCTCACCACCCGCTGACCAATGCCCAGCCAGTTCCCGAGCAGCGGTCACCACCCCCTGGCCAACTCCCCCCAGTCTATACACTGAGCATGACGTCCCATGGTATGGAATAGCCCTTTGGCCAGTCTGGGTCAGCTGTCCTGGCTGTGCCCCCTCCCAGCTTCTCGCTGGCAGGGCATGGGAAGCTGAAAAGTCCTTGGCTAGTGTAAGCACTACTTAGCAACAACTAAAACATCGGTGTGTTACCAACATTATTCTCCTCCTAAATCCAAAACACAGCACTGTACCAGCTACTGGGAAGAAAATTAACCCTATCCCAGCCGAAACCAGGACACAGGGTAATGTGAGTGTTAAACTAACTTAAATTGTATGCCTGGTCTGCAGATGGGTGTGCAACAGTTTCTATTATGTTGGATGAGATAATGCATGAAAAATGATGATTACACATGACTGGGCAGGGAGCAGCTGCTATTATTTACATAATACAAACCCAATTTACAGACAGAATTTAACTTGTTCATTGGAATTACCTGTCCTAGCTGAGAGGTTCTTGGGGACAGATCAGAAAGGGTTTTCATCTCCTCTGGTCCCTTGTTTGGACCCTAAGAACAGGTTAGAGAGTGTCAGCCATGCTCTTAGAATGGGAAGAAAGCCTGTCATAAACACGGGGAAGGGAGTTCCTGGCACTCTCTGAAGTGCACACTGGGCCTTTGTTTTGCTTTATACACTGCTCCGACTGTGGAACAGGTGGCAGGATAGGGAAAGTTCTCCTAGAACCTGATGATGTGAAACATAAGGACTTGTCTTATTCAGAGCACCCGTACACTTTATAAGCAACTTCCTTCTGACATCAGCCATCAGCTATTGCAAAACAGAAGAGGAGGAAAAGCCAGCACCAAGATGGAACCCAAGAGAAACACAGCAAGACTCATGTCCCCCTTTTAGTGTCCATCTTTGTGTTTGCAAGTGACAGCAGCTTTAAGACAGCAACAGGAGACGTTCCCCCCCAGTTTGTGTCATAGAGCACAAACTGCAACAGGTACAGGACTCACTGCTGTAGTGGGTTGACCTTGGGCTGGATGCCAGGTGCTCACCAAGCTGCTCTATCACTCCCCTCCTCAGCAGGGCAGGTGGGGAGCAAATAAGACGGAAAAGAACTCGTGGGTCAAGATAAAGGCAGTTTAATAAAGCAAAAGCAAGGCCACGTGTGGAAGCAAAGGAAAACAAAAGGTTTATTCGCTACTTCCCATCAGCAGGTGATGTCTGCCCACTTCCCGGGAAGTAGGGCTTCAGCAGGCATAGCAGTTGCTCCAGAAAACAAACATTATAATAACAAATGCCCCCCGCCCCCCTTTTTATTGCTGAGCAGACATCATACGGTATGGAATATCCCTTTGGTCAGTTTGGGTCAGCAGTCCTGGCTTTCTCCCCTCCCAAGATCTTCCCCACGCCCAGCCTACTGGGTGAGGGGGGAAACATCGGAGACAGCCTTGATGCTGTGGGAGCACTGCTCAGCAGCAGCCAAAACACTGGTGTGTTATCAACACCTTTCTAGCTACCAATACAAAGCACAGCACTATGAGGGCTGCTAGGGGGAAAATTAACTCCATCTCAGCCAGACCCAATACAACTGTTTATTTAAAAAATTGAAAGAAACTTTTAACAAAATCATGCCGAACAGTGAGGATCTGAAAAGTCAGGCAGCACTGGGGGCATCATAAAGAGAAATGCTCTGCAGGCCCTGACCAACCCAAGGGCTAGATGTGCAGACAAGCACCTCCAAGTGGATGATAAGACCTTGTTCCACTTCTCTCATCCAAACAGTGATACTGCTTTGTAAGCAGATGAGGTTGTAAATTAAAAACCTGAATCTCTTGTGCATCCCCACAAGGTGCCCAGGCACCTGGACGGCTCCGATGGTGATAAGCTTTTAAGAAGTTCCATTTGAGAGCAACCACGGCTGCAGCTGCAGCTGGGAGGAAGCCACCTGCTTAGCTGCAACATGAAGAGTATGTCATAGCACAAGGTGTGTGTGACATGCTGCATTTCTTCTTACCCAGAATCCTGCAGAGCTGTCCATTATTTTTTTTTTCCTTTGTTGCCCTGTATCAGCACAGAACATCCTCTCTAGCCCAGAAGGAAGGGGGAATGAATACATGTATATCCACAGTCTAAGGAGGGTCACCTTTTGCTGGAACTTGGATCTCACTCCCTACCCCAATCCAAAATGTGAGAACAGGGCTAGCTCTGGAAGGACAGAGCCCTCTATGAGCTAGGACCCACGAGGCAATTAATAGATCGCAGGCTGATGATTTGCCTTCTGCATCTGAATGATCTTGCCAAAGCCACCTCTTCCCACATCGTAGTCTGTCCGGTACTCATCTCGCACCTGGGGCACAGCAGTAACACAGATATTAGTACCCTGCACTGCCTGTCTCCTGCTAGAGTTCAGAATCATCATCCCCTCCTTGCTCAGTTGGTGGGGAACTGAAGTTCAGGTTAGAAGCACTTTGACTCGTTTGAAATCTCTTCAAATCATCCACCAAAAAGGCGGTAATGGTGCTAAAAATGACAAATGAGGATATATCTGATGGCTGGGGCCTTTTTAGACAAGAAGCAAAGAAGACCCCAAAATATTTTCATTCAGCTTTGCAGTCCAGCTTTCTGAATTGCCAGGCTTGGCCTCCAGAACATTTTCTCCCCTCCACCCTGGAAATCTGCAAAGGAACCTCACCTTTGCACTGGGGCAAACTTCTGTGTTGTGAGATTGGTCTAGCAGCTATGCTAGATTCAAATTCTGCATCGTTTTAAGAGTACTAGCTTGGATTAGGGAACATTCTGCTTGCATTGCAGGAAGTTTAGAGTCCTAGACAGAAATGGCCTTAAGTTCTATTTCTAGTTTTTAACACCAGGCATCAGTTACCAAAACAACCTGGGAGTGGCTAAAGTTCATTATCAGGTCTTTACAGTCTACACATTATTCTGCATGAGACAAAACTAGCAAAGCAGTACACAGTCTTAGGGGGATCAAATTCAAGGTATGAGCTGGTATTGCCTTTACCTGTCCTCCAGTCTTTCCTCTTCCATACTGTCGCCCCTCCTTAAACCCTGCATCCCAGTCAGTTCGAATGATGCGGTCATCTAGTCGTGTGCCGTTGATAAATCGCATTGCGTGTTCAGCGTCTGCTCTTGTGTAGTATCTGAAGCGTACTATAAGGAGAACTAAAAGTGCTATTTTGTTGGGTACAGGGAAAATAAAAAAGAGAACTATTGTATTTGAGAAGCAGAAAAACCCTGCCTTCCAGCCTTTTCTACTCTTCCTGCTCTTCTCTATGGGATCAAAAACTGCGCTCATATAAATCCAAGCTAAAAACGGCTCCCACTCAGAAAGGATTGTGAACTTTAATGTTAGTACCTGCACAGACAAGAAGTAGCTTTGGATCACTTATTTCACAAGCAGATGAAACAAACGCATTAAAACCTTGCTAAGGGCAAGAAATCTGTAATATGCCTTTTTATACTACGTGAAACTTGACTGAATTTGAACAAGAGAGGCAGGCCTCAGAAGAGAGCTTTGCAAAGACAGTTCACGGTACAACTTGTTCAAGCACGTACTCTGTGCTTGGGAATACCGCCATGGCTTATTCTGCTACTTCATTCAGGTGAGAAAGTGAACATGTGCTCTGGCCACGCAAGAGCTCACAGTGACGATTGTAACAGTTCTCATTTTGGCCCTAAAATCATTAAAGAAATTAACAAATTAAAGGCACTCTCTGCCACCTCCAGAAAGTACAGCAGTGGTAGCACTTTTCACCTACGGCACGGTTGTACAGTCTGTCTCTCAATTAAGGTGGTGGTGGGGAAGTAGCAACGTTGGAAGGGAAGCGCCTGGTAGAAAGCACTTGACCATCACTTCTTTTCAGGTTTTCCACAGCAGTACAGCTAAGCTTGCTGTGCAGAGAGGAACTAAAGGTGGCAACCGCACACGGGCGGACAGCAGCAGGGAACCAGAGAGGATACTCAACAAAGCAGAAGCCACAAGGGGTTTTCTTGATCTTGTCCAGCCCCATGACAATCCTCTTGACATCTCCGCACTTGGAGAAGAGCTCCTGGATCTGCTCCTCGGTGGTGTAGAAGGACAGGTTGCCAACATACAGCGTAGAGGATATTTTCAGGGATTTCTCCTGCAGCTGCCTGCTACCCTGAGGGCAGAGGGGAGCACGCAGCGGGATGAGCACACCTGCCGCCCTGCTCCCGGCGCCAGGACCCGGCGGGCACCTTCCGCCGCCCCGGAGATGC
>NW_008825532.1:2632596-2676949 GCF_000699105.1 Pygoscelis adeliae
CAGGGCTGGTGCGGGAGCTGCTGAGCGAGGAGGCCCCGTCCCGCATCGCCGCCCTCACCGAGGAGCTCTTCCAGGCGGCGAGGAGCATCTCTGAGGCGGGTGGGAGCGCGGCTGAGGTAGAGCCTCCCGGCTCGACGCCTCCCTCCAGCCCGCCTGAAGGGATGGGGGTTACACGTGCTTCACGCCACGCAGCAGCGCTCGCCCGGGTGGGTGGCCGCCGTTCCTGCAGCCCCGCGAGCACCTGCTCTTGCTTCCCATCTTTGCGGTGAAGTGAAACGTTTAGCTCTGACGCTGTTGGGATTTTAAAAAAAACAGTTTATTTTTTCATCTTTTGACCCAATAGCGTGGAAGTCCAAAATAAAGCGGAAAATGTTGCATTTAAAAAGTCAATGCAAAATGCTGATCCTAAATGTAAAAGTGTGCATCATAATGGGAGAAGTTACTGGTATCTTAGTGATCGTAAGGTTTTTATTATTTCAGTTTTCTAATCGTATCTGATTGTAATTTCAAGTAAAAATGCAAGCATAGAGCGCTGATGCATTGAGTGGTACTGGGTCAGAGGAGAGGTCCTTCTCATCCTGTGTGTGGATTCCGATGATAGCAGATACTTGAGGAAGAAGAAAACAAGCAAGCATGTCATTTTAACTGGTAAACCCAGTACCTAATATTAGAGTGGGGAGTACTCATTTTCATACATTATAAAAGTGAATTAGGTTGTTTATATTGTCTTTAATTTTAGTTTTTTTTCCTTCTGTGTATTTCTTCTAGAGGAGTACTTAGAAAGTAGTAAATGTCTACTTTAAAAGGCCTTTTTCAAAAAGAAGTCCGATGACTAATACATGAATCTGGAATAAAAACAAGACCAGCTGAGATATTGTCCAACCTTTTCCTCCAAAATTATATTTTGAAGGGAGATTGAACTCATAGTGATTATCATCTAAGGAAGACTGATTTTGAAAGTCCTAATTTGTGACAAGGAGCAAAATAGGTTAGCAAGTGTCACAACAGAAAGTACACTTAGTGCAGTCTGTAAAGAAATACAGGAGCATAGAACTAGTATCCTTCAGTTCTTCCTGAATCAGTTGGGCTAAATTATTTTTAAAGGAGAAATCATTAATTTGTAATCTGATCTCTTCAATAAGAGGGATCGTAAAATGTCTCCTAGTTAGGCAAGAATGTATTTGTAGGCAAGATCTGCCATGGAAACGGATTTGAAGTGATGGAAAGTGCAACCCTTCAAGGTGGGTTGTTAAAGGAGCTTATTGCCTTTATGTAGGACTGCATCATCTTTTTAACAAGAGTATATAGTCAGTTGCCTTTGTTCTTTGTTTGCTAATATCAGAAGTTTCCCGATGTAGGTATTTAGAATAATTAAACTACTTAGGTTTTTTTTTTGATAGGCAAAAGAGGTGAAGCCTTACTATAAATATGTTTTCAAACCTGATACAATTCTTACAGCTCTTTTCCAATCCCTTCAAATTTTTTAACATCTGTTTAAAATGTACATAATGTATTCTGAAAACTGCCAGTGAATCAGTTGTATTTTGGACATGGTGATGTGCTATTGCACAAATTTTGTATCTGAGTGTTTGTGGGAAAACTTCATCCCAGATGGACAGGGTAAGTGAGGTCATGTTTTGTTAAGTTTGGAAAAGGACTTGATAGAAACATACATTAAGACATTTCGGTAATATGACAGATTAATGGGATTTGTTTAGAAACATATTTGAATGTTTTTAAAGTCCACCACTTCACTTACAGAATTTGCTATTATGCATAATTTCAAATTGGAGCTGAACGCACTGATGGATGATGTGACATATATGTGCTATTGGTCATATGATTAATTAGTTCTTTCTAGTTTCAGGTCTTGTCAGCCTTGGATTTCCACAGTCATGTTCTTTCTTACCTTGCTTCATCTTAGAAGTGCTCTCGTGTTTAGAAGATGTGAAATAGTCTTTTATAAGACTGAACATATCTTATGAAATACACTTATGAAAAGAGCATGTGCTTCCTGCCAGCTGCTTCTAATTCTTCTGAAACAATGGATCTATAGAAAAGAATGATCCATATTTTTAGCTGAAGAAATGCTATGTGGTCCATTCAGCATGCCTGTTTTCAGGTCACTATCCCAGATCTCCCTGTGGGATCATGTAACAGTTTCATGGAAAACTCACACCTTTGACTCCAACATAAAAGGAAGTTGCAGAAACCTGTGGACACGTCATTACTGTGATACACATGAAAGATGGTTTCTTTTCCAGTAGTAAATTTCAATATGACCCAACTCCAGGACAAAATTAAATCTAATGGAATTCTCTCCTACTCAGGTTGAAGAGGGTGCAATAAGCCTGTGGAACTGGGCTGTGACCAAACACATGGGTTCTGTTGTCAATGATGAGCAAAGAGCTAAACGTACGTATGTGTTCCATGCCTTCCTAAATGTGTTCTGTGTGCTGTAGCACAAAAAGGAAAAACTCCGTGCTGACAGGCATGTATGTAGCGCTCTAGATTTGTTTGGATCTTTGCAGATAGGATGTAGACAGAGGAAAATATACAGGTGGGCTTGTATAAACAGTTCAGGAAGGAGCATCCTGGTGTAATAGTGATCTCCTTGTGACACAGAATCAGTGTAGACATTCTTATCACTCTTTAGCCAGAGCATCAGTAAAGAGATGATGTGACCAAAGGAAGCTGTAATTTGCCTTCTAATGCTATGGATTTAATCTAAAATGTATGGAAATAATATAGATATAAAATCTAGACTGTTGGTCACTTAATTTATATCAAGTGAGATAGTTATGTTAAAGAAACTATCTCATCAATGTTTACGTACAGAAAACCTCTAAATCCTCTTTTTACTTCTCTGCTTTAGCCAGGTACACAGCTGGTGGGTTTGCTTGGAGCCAGGGGCAGGGCTGGGGGAAAGGAGAAGTGAGCTTTTGGTCTTTTCCCTCAGGCTGTTCTTTATGTGGTTCTGCAAGATAGCAATATCTGGCCTACATTTTTGTCTTGAGGGATTATAGTAAAAATTATGTATAATCTGCATCATATAAATTATATCAGGTAAAGGGAAAAGGGTAAGTTTACACAAAATAAGTAGTAATTGTAGAGCGTAATGTTCTCAGATCTTGTATTACAGCTGAAGGGCCAGGGAGAGGCTATTTTAAATACATTAAGTGGTGTCTTTTCCATCCCTGATGGAAAGGCTGATGGAAGGCCTGAAAATATTTTTGCTTTTTACTTTGAAAATGTAAAGATTATTAAACTTCATTTCCCTATTTTGCTGAAGGCTATTTTGAGGCTCTCAAGACATGTTACTGTAAGCACCTGCAATGTAATTAAGTCTTTGAATACCATGTATTTAACTGAAACTCTCTCTAAAGTGTTTAATAGGTATTTTGATGAGAATATTTTTTTTTCTTACTGTCTAAAAAGCAGTTTTAAGCAGCTTGGCTAAAATTCAAACTGCTTTGACTCCTGAAGCTTTCAAATTTTTCTCTTGTAATTTAAAATGCCAAGCAGTCTTTCAGATATGGCAGATATGACTTTAAAAAAAAAAAAAGAGAAAAGGGAACTTATGAATGTCTGCACTGTTTTCTTGCAGTACGGTTTGTTGCTTGCAGACTGGTGTGCCTTTGTGAAGGCAGTGATCCTCTGGAGGGAACTATTCGAAGACAGATTTTGGTAAGGCTAATGGTGGGTGAGCAATAAAGTACAGTTGATCACCAAGGGAAACCTTCAAACCCTATTATGGTTGCTTTGGAAAGGGAGTGAAATGTACCTGTAGTCTGGGGAATATACACGCTGAAGGGGGACCTGTATTATCACAGAGATACCTTGCTGAGCCAGTGCAGTTAGGAATTTCTGGATAGTGTGGTTAGCATCACATCTTTGTCATATGGTAAAATGTTATATGAGCAGCATATTCATTTATTTCAGTATCTTACAATATTGCCTAGTAGGGCACCATAAGTCTTATGCTGCCTCTAAGTGTTAAGGACTTCATTCAGACGTGAGAGGTGCTTGTCAGAAATCGAAGAGCTGAAATACCCCTCCTACGCTAGATATGTGCATCAACAAGATGAGAACTAACATTGCCTTTCTTGAAAGTGACTATATTTTCACAAAGCACTTAACATTTTCTCCTTCAGATGTCTATGAAAACTGGGAAAGGATGGATAGATATTGGAAAAGCTGATCTTGCCGATGGATTTCTAGAGATTGCCATGAGTGTAAGTTCTCTTCCAGTCTTAATTTCTTATAAACACACCTATTTGTAAGTTCCATGGGTGATGCCTATGCTTTGTTTTCCAGAGTATAGAAAAACTGTATGCGAAGTTACTTAAGGGGAGTGATGGTGAAGCAGATATTCATGTGCACAAAGCTGATGTGGAGAAGAACCTCTTCAAAGTACTCTCTTATCAGGCTGAATCAGTATGTGTTCTTCCCAGTTTTCCTTATAAGTCACTACGGGTATAGAGGGAAACTCTGGCCCAGTTATTAGATGTATGAATGCTTGGTATTGAAGACTTGCTGAGGGATATATTTCCTTCACTTAGATGTAAGATAGCAGATCTTCTGTTCACATTCAGTGTTGCAATCATTTAATGATTTTTAATTTGCCTAATTTATCGCCGTCATTTCTGCTGTGGTGTTTATATCTTCTAATTCAGATTTGTTGCTCTATGATTTGTCTAGCATGGCTGTTTATAAAACAAACAGCTGCCTTTCTGAATCATAAATGTGTCAGTTCCAAAGGTGTCCTGTGCTTGACTGAAGAAGGGGATAGGACTGGTGTAGGGCCTGGGTCCCCCAAACTGCATTCGTGTAACATGTACACAGCAAGACTAGTCACTTTGGGACGCCTATCGTACTGTGCTAGTATTTGCAGCTAGGGTGATTGAAAGTATATAAAGGTAGTATTCAACATGGCTGCAGATAGCCAAGGTTCGTATCTAACAAGTAGATATTATAAGTCACATGTGCAAAGTCTTCTGTAACTTACAACTTTCATGACTGCAAACTCATGAACATCATCAAAGCTATTAATATTATATGCCATCAGAGAGAGATCTTCCTATACGTGAATACCCTCTCTTCCATGACCTCATACATGCTGCTTTCCACATATAAAGGCTTTAAACAGTGAGAGAATCAGTATAAAATTACAAGATCTGGAAATAGTGAGTTCCATGACATTTGATATTTTCTTTAAAGTCTCAACCTCTGGCATCATACAATGAGGTAAGAATCATGGTGATAATTATTAAAAAAAGCCTAGCACAATATGAGAGAAGTCTGAAAAAGTGCTAAAGGTTTTCTAGGGGATCAATAACACAAATTACAATAATTTGAAGCATGTAATTTAGAAATTCTAAGTTTTGTGAGGCATTGTTGTGCCTGACTGAAGTTTCTGAGTACTTTATCAATGCTGTAGAGTATTACAGACATACGAGTGTAAATATGAGAAAATGTAGTTGCCTGCATTTGTTGATAACCCCACTGACCTCGGTGTCTAGAAGGGGAGTACTATCTCCAAAATTCTCAAGGACTTCCCTAAACAGGCCAGAGCAGTGGCCAAAATGTCTAATTTGATTATAGAGACAAAAGAGGACCTTAAATTATTGGAGAGGTGGTTTAAGGTTTGCTGAACTGTTGTATCATCTTAACAGCTGAATGAACTTGTCCCATGCACCTGGCCTTTTCACACTACCTAAGGACTGCAGTGTTTTTCTGGGTGTCTTTATCATCTGATATCATACATAGAAATATACAGAATTATATAAGAATATACAGTACTATAAGCACAGATATTTAATCCCAAACCTAGCTTTACTGAATGTGAAAAACCCAAGTCCTATTTTAGGGAATCAGTCTTTTAATGAATTTTAAAGACAAGTTGCTCACTAGCTGTTGGCATGCTCTACTGCTTTCTTAGGCAGTTGCTCAAGGGGATTTTCAGAAAGCGGTGATGTGTGTGCAGCGCTGCAAAGATATGTTGATGAAGTTGCCAAAAGAGGTAAGTGAAATCATCCCTTCTTTATCATTCCAAACTTTGAAAATCTGCTTTCCTCTCTATATGTTAAAGAATGACATATGCCATATAACATTTGAATAAGTACTCTGAACTGTGTATCTCTTCTGTGGTTGGTTGCTTCTTTGAGATTTTCTTACTAAAAACTTTGCATGAAAACAGCATTTTTTTTCTCAAAGTTCTTTTTTTTTCTTGTTTCTCATAGTTTTATCATTCGAAATAGAATGATAAACTCTTCCTAAAGAATGAGAGAAGACAAATCGGCAAGCAAAGCAAAAAGATTTCTAAATTGAATATACCACCTATTCTACAGAACCAGCTGCATTTTACATCTTGATCTTGTATATTGCTTCTTCACTTGTGCCACGTGAACTTTTGTCTGGAGACAGATGGGACAAGAGAAGAGCTGAGTTACTAAGTTTTTGATATACAAGTCTATCACTACCCTCAGTACTAATCTTCATCTTCATGAAGCTGTAGAGCTATGAATGGAGGTTTCCCATTGCACTAAACAGTGTGTTTTGTAATGCTTGTGTCACAGAACAATGTTCAAAGAAAACAAACTCTAGCATATGCTGACTAGTTCTTTGTTTGCAAAGATGAAAGTCTAATGTGTTTATATCGGAATAGACTTCCCCACCTTTATTTTTATTTGCTTACTTTAATGTTTTCCCAATATTTAGGAAACATTTTGTTCCTGTCTCTGTGGTACAGGTAATAAAATTCAAAGGGGTAGATGTGAATTCTGAAAGGGAAATATGGTTGGAGTTTAATTGGGTTTTTAACCAATTAAGCTCCAACCAATTTTAAATTGGTTTTTGTGATCTGCAGGCCTTGTTCAATGCATCTGAGTGACTAAGTCAGTTGCAGGGGTCTAGCTCTGATTTGAATCATAAGAGCAGAGCTTCTCACTGTGAACTGTTGAAAGTGTTCTCTGGGATCTTTGCATTACTGTTCCTCATTTCATTTTAAATGAATTTCATGCTTTCCGCTTAAACTCCTCTTTTGAATAATATTAAACTTCTCATGGTGAATGCTCTTCACAAACCAGGAGCACTGATGCAGACAAGGAAAAGTTTTCTGATGATGAGAGATGCAATTTACTTCTGGTTTAAAGAGTGGTATTTAAAGAATGAGAAGAAAGGAAAGAGCTAGTGATTGTCTTCAAAACTTTTGGACTGCTAGGTAGCCATCAGTCCTTAACTCTTTCAGGCTCCCATTGTACCAGAGAGCGCTTGCAGAGTATCGCAAGGAGATTATTGTGTTATGGTAATGTATGGTACTGCAGATCTGCTGGAGAGGATTTGCAGCTTGTGGATCATCTATGAACCATAACTGGGAACTCTTGCCTTACAGGGTGAAATGCCAGAATTGTTCCAAACACTTGTTGTTCAGAGAGGTGCCAGGTTTACGGGGATATTTAGTGTTGTGCTTGACGCCTGGAACACAGTAGTTCACTGAAACAGTATTTTAATTATCCTTTGAAATACACCGTTTCCAAGCATGCAAGTAAATGACTGGGGTATGCCACGGTATGCCTACAGCGTTATGCTAAACACTTTGCATGAAACCCTCTCAATACAGTAAACTTTCTGTTCTGGAAAGAAAATGTTCACAAATGAACTTATGAAAAGTAAGGGTTTCACATCTGAGAGTGATCAGGGTTTTTTGTTCATGCATACTGAATCTGTGCTTTTGTCTCTGGATTGCAATGAGATAAACAATAATTTTGAAGCAAGACGTGCTACCTCTCATTCTTGCCTGAGGATTTGAAATCTGTAGTCCTTTGCAAGAAACATTTGTACTTGGAAAAGAAAGTTACTGCAGAGGCAAAATGGATGTAAATATTGGCAGCCTGTTAGCATATAAAATGACTTTTCTGTCTCTTCTTTGGACAACATATGACAGCTGCGAATCATTTCAAAGGAAAGACAGGTTGTTACTAACAGACATTGTCAGGTCTGACTGATAAAACAGAAAGCAAGAGTGCTCTGAATAACCAAGCATTCAAAAACAGTTTTCTCCTAAAACTTGTAATGTGGATGATCCTTTTTTAACCCCAAAGAGACATGCTGGGAAGAAGCCTACCATGGAAGAGGTAGAGTCCTCTTCACTTAACTATGTAAAAGTTTTCTGTCATTTTTAAGAGTGAAGTTATAATATTCTAGTTTTTCCTCTCAAGTTTTAATTTTTGTTTACTTTACACAGTTCTAGTGCTTTCAGTGTGATTTCTTGAGGAACTATTCTACCTCATGTTTTTCAAGAATCCTGCTGTTCTGCATGTCCTGATCTGGTTAATGATGCTTCACTTTCCCACACAATTAATGATTCCATTTTAGTCATGTTCAATATCCCCTTGTATAAGGTCAGAAGTGATAACAGTGGATATATCTTTAAAGTAAAATGCATTTTAAAGAACCTGAGACTGGAGTGCCATAGATCTAATGATGTTTCTACAAGAACATTATAGAAGCAGGAGTCTTTTATTGCAGACCTGTTACCTGTCAATCCTCTGTTACAATTTCGGAGTGGAAACCTATGAACGGAAGAGGTATGAACAGAGCTCCTTCTGGCTCAGGTAATGTGCAAAGGCAAACAAAATAAAATCCTGCTTTTGAGATGTAAAAATATGTGTGAAGGAGAGGGGGGAGCAAGGGAAAGTAGAGGTTTAATTAAAACTGTGAGAATACAAGATTTTAGCTGAACCAAATTAGCTGAGCAGATACTTAGTGACTGTCTTACTCTGTTGCCTAACATTTATGTCTGCTTTCCACGTCGATTTTCATGAAAATCTTCTTTCCATGGTTCTCGTCAATTCTCTCCCTAACACATCTTCCAAAGAGATTATTTTTATGAAGACGCTGTTCCCAGTTCTTCTGCCATTCATAAATGATAGTGAAGGGATTTGAAAGCTTTGGAAAAGAGTAGACAAATTCTTCTGACCGGTTTTGAATGGATTTGTTTTAAACAGTATTTGAATTTCTCATAAAGGAGGTGTTTCATTGAGAGCAAGTCCTTGACTGATGAAAGACACAAGCGTCAAGGTGAAAAAGGAATACTTACAGATGGTTTGGATAGGATCCAAATAAGTAATGTGTTACTACTAAGGAAGAAAAAATGTAGGCTATTGGGAAAGAGCATCCTCATGCCAATGTCACAGCCTCAGCTCAGAAAACTTGTTTTTATTTCTTCTTGTTCTTTTTCTTTTAAATAGTCAGAAGAAAATGAATAGCAAAATACCAAATTCAAAATAGTTATGGTCACATATGTTGTCAAAGAGGATTTGTAGAAATGCTTAGAATTAATTACAGCTGCTGCTTTGGAGATTATTTTATATTTTATTCTTGTGGAAGATTAAATACCAAGTCCTGATGACAAAATTTGAGGAGGAAATAAACCTTTGCGAAGTGCAAATAATTATCTGGAGAAAGAGATGTAGCTCCATCTAGTGGGTTAAGATTTCCCTGTACTGAGAATATATTAGATTAGGAAACAAATGTACAGTTATTGTTTTTCTTTCTAACTTCTTACTTCACAGCATTTGCAATCAGCTCTGGTTTGGTGGAATTGTCACTGCGTTTTCTCCTGGGTGGTCCTTTGTGCTGTCATTTAACTTTTAGAAAAAGAATGGGGAATCATGACTCCCAGGTTCTGTTTCTGTCTCTGCTATTGATTTGCTGTGATCTTGAGACCAGGTCATGTATAACTTTTGTGTATGACTATATTATATGTCGGGTGAGAATGAGAACACTTGCTTCTTCAAAACCCCTATGGTTAAAACTGATAAAGCCTACTGAAATGTTTGAATAGAAGATGTTACAGAAGGTGGTGCAACAGGTTGAAGAAAGTGACAGAGTACAAGTTTTAATGTGAAGATTTAGAAGGAAACCAAAATTTTCTGTTTTCTAGTAAGAGTGAGTACTGAGATAAGTTTGTGTGATAATATATGGTTTCCAGCTGGTTAAGAAGTGGAAAAGGATGGGAATGCTGCACGTATCAGAAGACTGGCTGAATTTATCTCTGTCATCACATTTAATTCTAACTATCACTTATCCTTGATAGCCAGAGTTACGACATTGGAAAGATGGACATGAAATATTCTGTTGGCAAAGAAATGCAGGTAAGAAATAGAGAAATTGCTGTTTACAAATAGGAGGATTTTGTTAACCTGACTCCACTGTATCATCTGCCTCTGCTGTGCCAAACCTGACCAGTGATTCTTTGGCCTCCTCTTTAGTACTGTCTGCTATGAAGTTTGGCAAAGTTGCAAGTTCAGTTGCTATGAGTGTCAGTCTGAGAGTTCAGTCACTGATGGGTGCCCTTAAATCACATTTCAATCTACTGTTTCACAAAAATTAAATTGTAGAAAGTAAGGCTGAAGTAGACCCTGAAAGGTCATCTCTTCTTCCTTTCCCCCTCTTCTTTCAAGGCATCATCAGTTACATCTGTGTCATTTCTGATGGATGTTTGTCTGTCTCATTCATAAGCCTATTACTCCTTTTACTACCCACAGTGGATATGGAAAAGATGTTAATCTCTTCCTCTTCCTATAAATCACTTATATATTTGAAGGCCATTATAATGTATGTCTTTGTGTTGGTTTTTTTTCTCTCAGTGAAGTTTGTACCTCCTATTCCTTCAATTTCTTCTTTCATTCTGTTTTTTCCAGATCTCTGATTTTCCTTGCTACCCTTCTGTTTTCCTCTGAACTCTAGTTGATTCATGTCCTGTGTGAATTGCAGTGCTGAGGACTGGATGCGTTTCAGAACTCAGCAATCACTTTATATGTCTGATACCAGGCAGGCATTCTTTTCACTCAAAGAGCTTTTATTTTTCATAACCTTAAATTTTAAGTCTTTTGTATTCATATGTATGTTCATGTGTGGCTATTTTTTTTTCCTGCTCTTCAGATGGCATTTAAACTTCCAGTTTGTTTTTTCTTTCCAGGCTAAAGTGCTGCGATTGTTAGCTACAACCTATTTTGAGTGGGATTGCAATCTGTATCTTGACAAGGCATTGAAAGCTATAAGCTTGGCAAATCAGGTAGTAATGTGTTACTGTATTTATGGTGTGCAATAGTTGAAACTCAAGCATTTAGTAACATCATAATATGGACCACATTAATCACTGGTATGTTATCCTTGACATCAGATGGAGGTGTGTTTGCTTTGCTTTGGTTTTCATACTCATAAGTATGTTTTGGTGTTCCCAGCTTTTTTATAGTATATATAGTGTATAATATAGTATATATACTATATTATATATTTATAATACTTCTTTGTGTGTAGATGTAGAGCTGTCTTGCTGTCTCATATCTATTAATAGTAAGGTCCTTTGATAATATGACTAAAATTTCTCTGGCACATGTTCATGAAAACTGTGCAAACAGAATAAACTACAGTGTGGTCCACCTGAGATTTATAGCAGCTGGCTTTTTATGCACCAGACCTTTTGTCTTGCTTTGGGTTATAATGGATATGTCCATACTATGTTTTGAGTCCCCATCTCATTATCTGTACAAATATTTGAGCAAGCGCCAAACAGAGTTCAATTTTGAAAGCTTTGTAGCCATGCTACATCAATTTTAATTTCGAACAATTAATTTAGCTATTGCACTTTACGAACATGACTATTTCTTCTGGAACCTGAAAAATGAGCTGTATAAACATACCAGCTACCCTGAAGAAAGTTCGTATATCTCTAAGCAGTCACTACAGTGAGATCTCTTGCTCTTGTACAAATTCAGTTTCCCATATAAAGACTTGAATTAATTTTATGCTTCTATCTTTTTGGGTTAGAGTAACGTAAATTTGAAAAAGTTAAATTTGTCTTTGGTTGACCATTTCTAAATTTCCATTATCTGTTTCATACAAAGCAAGTTTTAAGTAAAAAATCCTGTTTTAAATGAAAGCTCAAATTCAGTTTTCTGTATGCTGTTCAAACTTTCAGACAGATGATGATGCACATGCTCGTGAGATCAGGATAAAAGGCAGTGTACTTTAATCATTCAAATAACATGCTACTACAGTATCTAAGCCCTTGCAGTTTTTATTGTATTTACTTTCGCAAAACCTTTTGAGGTGGAAAGTGTTTTTTTCATCATTTTTGATAATGTCTGTTTTGATATTGTATGAGGGTATGGAAAACTAGAAGAAAATTTTTATTCTAGAGTCTGAAATGTGCAGTGTTTTAGTGAGAGCTGTAGTATACAGTCTTCATTATTTCCATTTGCTCCCATTGTTGTTCTCTCCTAAATTTCGTATTATTATAAACTACTTTGAATTCTGCTCATATTAATTCTAGAGTAACCCAGCCAATTCACACATAGAAAAGCAGGAAATGTTTCTGTCATTCAGTATTGTTCAGCTTCTATTTAAAAGTATCAGAAATGGGACACAGTAAAATGAGAATCACATATCTCTTGCTTTCATTGTCCTCACGGTCTTTTGGCAGTCTAAGAATAAATAATAGATGCACATTGCATTTAAGAAGAAAATATTACCAGTTGCCTACCTATTGCTTCAGTCATTAAAATGGAACTGAAGAATACAGTGAAGCGTATGTGATTTCCTGCTATTTGTCTGTGTTATGAATGTGCCGGCCTCTCACGGGATCTGTATTCTGCAAACAGCTGTCCAAGTAATGTATTGTTTTTCATTCTGCAGGAGAATTTGCATCCAGCAGGGTTTTTTTTGAAAGTTAAAATTCTTCTTAAAAGTGGAGCATCAGATGAAGATATCAACTCAGGTATCACAGCTCTGTGTAGGTTTCATAGTAAGGTCATACTATTCCATATCCAAGAAGACGGCCTGAGTTGTAGATAGAAAAGAAAATAAATCCCTTTCTTGTGTGTTTTAGAGGAATCTTCATTAGCTAAATGTCGTTCCGGTTTTTGAGTGTGAGACATAGTAGTCAGTGTTTACAGAGGAGTTATCCAGGTGCTAATGTAAGTTTGAATTAAGCATGATTTTATTTTTGTTGAGAATTTAAATAGACTTGCTGGAAATAGGGAAGGGGGAAGACTCTGAAGCCTGTTAGAATGAAGACAGTGAAAATATAGCTATGTAAAGGTATGGTTTATTTTAGACATATGCCTAAGGTTACTCAAAAAGGGTGAAAGTGGATTGTCTCTTATGCAGTCAGCATAGAAGAAAGGCTTGTGAAACGTTGCTATTCTCTGTGTGTGATTTTGCAGATTTTGGCCAAGAGACATCAAGTGCTGATCAGTGTGTGGTTATAAACCTGTGTTACCAGAGTTTATTTAGTTTATCTAGGGCATATAAACTCTTTTCTCCTTATTCCTCAAACTTGTCATTTGAAGAGGACTGATTTTTCTATTGGCATGAGAGGAGAAGAAAGTTTTTGGGGGGACTTTAATATAGAAAGGGTAATATATCAGGAGAAATTTATTTCCATAAATAATGAAATCTTAAGGAAGAGAGGCTTTGTACTTGTCATAGTTGGAAAGCATCAGATGCGTAATGAATGCTCTGAGAAATAAATGTAGGATGAGATGAGGAATTTCTTGTGGAGAGCTGAATGGTTTGAATGCTGCCAGACTAGCAGGACTGGAAACTCCACTTCAGATTGCTCCTGGGGAATTTAGCCAGCTTTCAAGTGGACAATTATCAAAACTTACCATTGCAATAGTTGGCTTCTGTTCTGCGGTTTGAATTGTGAAGCCATAGTGTTGCCTATGAGAACACACTCTGCTTATATTTGGGAGCTCTAAGACTCCAGTCAGTTTTTCAAGCAAGTTTATTAATGAGTAGATATCTGTTTTTTCTTGTATGGCTTGCAGAAAAGAGCGTTGTGTCCATGCACTGCAACTTTGCTTTCTTTTGAGTGAAGGTTCCTGCTAAGTTTTAGGCATTTGACTGAAATCTTGTATTGTGCACTTGTACACAGGTGCCTTAGAAATGCTTCCTTTAATACTGTTACAGTCACGTCCCTATGTGTTCCTTCTCTGATCTCATCCAAGCTACAAATGTATAAATCTTGTTATTAACCATCCCGCACAGTCCAGCAACTTTAAACTTTATCTGAGTGGTCTAAAACTGATACCTACTTATCAGCACCAGTCAGTTCAACAGCTGATGCTAAAGGCATTAGGCTTAAGTAGTTCCCATTGCAATGTGATACCACCACACAGCCTGGGCACTGACCTCAGTCTTAAGTGGTTCCTGCTGGACAAGGATGAGACATTTTGATGGAAAGCAGCTTGAGGCAAAAGTTTGTGCTACTAATGCCTATGCTGTTCCTGTTTAAAGAGACAGAGGGCTAGAATTCCAGGGCTATCAGTCTGTCACCTTTCTGTAGTACTACATTAATTGTACAGCGAAAGAAAAATCAAAGCACAATACACATGTTTTATTCTTCCTTTTGTTTTAGAACTATTATATCGGGGGTGGGGGGTGGGGTGTTGGGTTGTGTTTTTTTTTTCCAAAGAAGCTGTGAGAGGTAAATGGTAAATTGAGCAGTTAAGTGTCTAAGTTGATTAAATAATCTCAACTGCTTTGTGTTCTGTCTAGCTGTTGCAGAATTCCTGCGCCATGAGATGTCTTTAGACTTTTGTTTGAATACTGCCAAACTGCTGCTGGAGCATGGAAGGTATGAAAGCATCACTAAGTGGGGTGAACACAATATTTGGGCTTTGTAGTTGTTCTTTTATAAGCAAAGAACATCTATTATGCAATGATGCTTTATTTTAAATAAAAACTCACAGAGGTAGGTAAACGGTTTTGAGAGGGAGCCTGTCTTTTCTATAGCAAGGTGATACAGATTATGGCAGCAGCAGAACAGCGTGGGAAATAATGTTGAGTGGCAGTTTGCAATGCTGTAGCCTTACTTTGGAATGATTAAGATTCTCCCTATGTAGTTTTAATATATATCTGGAATAATGTATCTGGAATAATATATATATATATATGAGTCTAGAATTATCTGACTGAAATCTTTCTTCCATATTAACTAACCAACCCTCGGAATGAAAGAGTTTGGAGTCCTAGAATCATTCTTGTGAAAAACAGTGATAAACAAGTTACCGCAAAATAAATTGAGGCATGAAATTTCACACCATTGAACACTCCATGATTACCTATGTATATGCTTCTATCTTGCAGTAAATTCTTACTCTTTCATTGTGAGGAGTAAACTCCCTTGTGAATACTGTGGAACAAGCATGTGCTAATAGGAAGTTACTACTGAATAGATGAACTGCAGTAAATTCATACCTTGACTGACTCTGTCTGTGCTTGTGTACCAGTAGTATTAATGAGAAACATGCTGTACGGGGTGAATATGTTACTCTTTAGAATGGAAAATTAACAGCTCTTCTTGTGCAGCCTCTTAAAAATGCATCTGTGTGAATAGGGAATCAGTTGGTTTTGATTTTCTGAAATCTGTTCCTGAACGCTTTGAGTCTTCACCTGACCTTGGAAAAATTACCCTGCTCCACATTGAGTTCCTGTTGCATAATAAGAGGGAGCTACTTGCTAAGCAAAAGGTTGAAGAAATTATTATAGGTCTGTATCCATCTTTTGCTGCTGTTTACTGAAAGCTGGATTTAATTGGCTAAAATCTTGAATTCTGATTTTCACTTTTTTGCTTATTCTCATCTTTCTTTCTATTTGTGTCTGTTTTCCCTTATGTTTCTTTTGCATGGCGACTCTCAACTTCCATAATGAATGACAGTCATGATAAAGCTCAGGGTTAAATTCACTTGCTAGAAAAATTCCTTCTTCTTAGTGTAGACTGTGTGTGACTGATACAGGTGAGATTAGAAACATTTATCAGAAGTTCTGTGTACTATTAATACTTTGTCCATCCAGCCCAATGCGTTTTTGTTTGTCAGTATTAAAACAGGTTGCATATCCTTGTTTGAGCAGCTGAATAACAGTTTCTTTTTCAGGCCTGTTGCACCTATAGCACTATAGTATTTTTTGACTGTCAGATCTGTTGGAAATCAGACTGTATTTTACGTAGCGTAGAGCTAGGTGCAAGAGCCATATTTACATTGTTCAAGCATGAAAATACTTATTCTCTTACCCACTGTTTTTTGGGGGGTTTGTTTGTTTGTTTTTTGTTTGGTGGTTTGTTTTAGTTTGTTTTGTTTTCAGAAGCAGGGTATGAAACACTGGGTCCTGGCTGAAACTATTGCTGTGTCAGTGTTCTTTGTAGGCTATGGGACAGTCTTTCTCAGGTAGTTCTTAGGTGCTTCTCAGTGTGCTTCTTAAAGTTCTTGTAAAGTGATGATTTGCAGTATCTTTTCAGGTCATTATACAGGGAAACAGCTGTTGCCTGAAGCCTTGAACCGGTTGCACATCATCTTGTGGGACAGAGCTGCTAAACATTATGAGGTTTGGGACCAAACAGTAGCGTTGTTATTTCTATCAGTGAAAATGAATATCTGCTTTTTCTGACCTCTTTGGTATGTCTATTTTTGGTTAGAGTGCAATCTGTTACTAAGATCCCTGTTCCAGTTGGCACTAGTCTTATTTTCATCCAGCTGGGTGCTCCATTACAAAATCAAGTTTCAGGTAGCCTCATCTCAAGGTTTGTAACATGGGAACAGTTATGGCCAGGATTGATCAGCCAAGGAACCTGTGCAGCTGTCGTGGTTTACCCCCAGCCAGCAACTAAGCACCACCCAGCCGCTCACTCACTCCCTGCCAGTGGGATGGGGGAGAGAATCAGAATAGTAAAAGTGAGAAAACTCGTGGCTTGAGATAAAGACAGTTTAATAAGTAAAGCAAAAGCCGCGCACACAAGCAAAGAAAAACAAGGAATTCATTCACTGCTTCCCATCAGCAGGCAGGTGTTCAGCCATCTCCAGGAAAGCAGGGCTCCATCACACATAACGGTTACTTGGGAAGACAAATGCCATCACTCCGAACGTCCCCCCCTTCCTTCTTCCCCCAGCTTTATATGCTGAGCCTGATGTCATATGGTGTGGGATATCCCTTTGGGCAGTTGGGGTCAGCTGTGCCAGCTGTGTCCCCTCCCAACTTCTTGTGCACCCCCAGCCTGCTTGCTGGTGGGGTGGGGTGAGGAGCAGAAAAGACCTTGACTCTGTGTAAGCACTGCTCAGCAGTAACTAAAACATCCCTGTGTTACCAACACTGTTTCCAGCACAAATCCAAAACAGAGCCCCATACTCGCTACTGTGAAGAAAATTAACTCCATCCCAGCCAAAACCAGCACAACAGCCCATCATTCTGGTTCTGTCCTGGGAAGGGTGCAAAAAACTGAAAATATTTTTTATGTTTAGCTGTTTATTTTACAATTCCTACCCTCTGATAGTCAGTTGTTGCTTTAAGGAGCATGAAGTGTTATAATTTGTACATTGATTTTCTTTTTGGCCTATATAAAGTAGCTTTGGATGCTTAATTTGTATCTTAGTTCATATACATTCATACTGTGAGTATATATACATTCTATTACTCAGAACGAGATACCTTCTTATTCTTTCAGTATTTGGAGAAGATGAGCTCATGTTCTACTCTTGTGTTTTTGTCATACGCTCATTTCTTGAATATATGAAAAAAAAGTGCCATTTTATTATGTCTCATCTGTGTAGTCAAGAAGGAATTTTGCTGATGACACAGCTTCCTTCCTCCTTATTTTAAAATAAATTCTCTGCCCAAATTGGAACTATAGTTGGGAGTACCATCTTCAGCAGAGTATTATCAAGGTTCACAGTCTAAATGGGATAAACACTTTTGTCTTTTTCTCTTAGTTTCAGTTGCTTTGTATCATGAAGAGAGAGGTTTTTTGAAATAATATTTCTGTTTTGTATTTAGTCATAAGAATGTCCTTTCTGGGTCAGATGAATGACCCATCTAGTCTAGTGTCCTGTCGTTGTTAACGGCCGTAAGAATAAGGGAAGAGTAGGAATAGGTAAAGCCTCAGTTCTCCTAATGAGTATTACTTGCATTGTGGGACCAATGATTGCTCTTCTGTGGGAAAGGTTACACTAGAATATACTTGCTTATCTAAATCTTTCATTTCCTATGACTTTTTCTAAATTTGGGAAAACATAGGCAGTTTAATCACCCAAGTAAAGGGGTGTGTGTGTGTGTGTTTGTTTTGTTTTGTTTTTTTTTAAATTTCCTAGGCAAAAAGCTATTCTGAAGCTCTTCACTGGTACAATTATTCTGTCAGCTTCTACACTCCTGGGCAGATAGATCAGAACTTGGCTAAGCTGCAGAGGAACATGGCTTCTTGCTATCTTCATCTGAAACAAGTTGACAAGGTATATATAATATATATGTATACATATTTGTTTATCTGTTTGCATTGTTTTTGTAGTTATGTCATTGAGACTTAATTTACATCTTTGTTACTGTGCCTCCTTTGCTTTGAGAGAGGGAACTGTCTTTGCCTATCTTGCATCATCTGGCAGAGAGATGTTGTTCATCATCTTAGCTGCTATGGGAGCCTCCTGTATCACCTATCATTCTAATGGGGGAAACAGTTCACAAGTTGGGTGACCATGCTTCAGTATATCAGGTTTCTTCTCAGAGTAGAGGTTCTCTCTTAAAGACAGATGAGCCCTGGCAGGAAAAACATTTGACGTGTCTCACTAGAACTTCCCACAACAGTGTGTTAGCCCTCACCTCTGCAAAGAAGTGCACCTGCTTTACCTATCTAGGCCTTCTGGTTTGGGGGTGTTAAACTTCACAGTTCAAAGTGACAGAAGGGAGTTTAATGTTTCAGCATTCTCAGGGCTTCTCTTGCTTTCTGATTCTGTAGCTCTAATTTTGAGGAATTGGCTTTTTCCTCAGTCTGGTCATTGTCAGCCTTTGGTGCCGTCTTCTGCTCTTGTCACTTTACTTTCTTTCCAGGGAAGATGTTGCCAAACCAAACTTCTTGAGTAATTATCTAAATATCAACAATATAACCATTAACATTTTGTGTATCTTTTTAGCTCTCTTCTATTGCAAATTATATTACTGATTTCAAGATGTCATTGCACTGATTTCCTTTAATCTCTTCCGTGAATAGGCTAAAGAGGCAGTTAAAGAAGCAGAGAGGTGTGATCCAAACAGCATCTTTACTAAATTCAGCATCTATAAGATTGCAGTGATGGAGAAAGATACTGATAAAGGTAGAACTTGAAAGATAAAGGGTCCATTACAAGGAGCAGAAGTGCTGAATATATTGGAAAATACTAAGCAGATTTGGACTGTTAATCCTGAGAAAGACACAATAGAGGGAAGCTAGAAGAAGGGTCTATAAAGTCATTGAAACTGTCAGGCTGTAGATTTGAACTGTCAGAGTGGGATGCTTTTTGTACACAGTATGTAAGATGTGGAGTCTGTTGCCATATCTGTTATTGTCTGGATGGAGCCTCTGGGTAGGAAGTCTCTAATCTTCTCATGGGCAGAAGCTATAGTAGCATCCCAGGGTGAGAATCATTGTATACTTACTGTTTCTAATATTCTTTTGTATGCATATACAATATAAAAAAAGGATACTGAACTAAATGAACCTTAACAGAACCATTATTTCTGCTTTTAATTTCTCTGGACAAGTAGAGCCTGAAGTTACCAGAAAATACATTAATTACTGAGATGACTTACAGAATGACATATCTCTATAGACTCTTTCTTCTTTATAATGAGTTCTGCCATTTCATATTTTAATGAGAATCTTAGCCCAAGTAGTGAAAATTGAGAAATACAGTCTATACTTGCTTAGAATACAGAGTAACATGTAGAGCTTATTTTCTGATGAGCTCTGTGCCAATTAATTGTTCTCTATACATCTTTTTCATGACAGCATAATATAGAGTATATAATGTTCACATAATATAGAGTGGGAACCACAAGCACAGTGTGAACATAACAGCAGCCGCACCCTTAGCATAAGCCAAGATGTGGGAGCTTGGAATCACTCCCAGACAATGTGTTAGAGAAAGTCTTCTGTCTTCAGTGACAAACATTTATTTAGCAGAAAAAAATGAAGGATGTGAGATAGAGTTTCATTTATATGGCATCCTTGTTTCCTTAGATTAGTAGCTTGGAAAGCCTTTTGGCACCTTTCTAGCAAGAAATGCATTGTTGTAGAGAAGTGCTGGTATAGTCAGGTTTTCTTGTCTTGGTTTTTCATATTTAAAAAAAAATTACAGCATTTGTAAGTTGTTTCTAAAACCTCATTAAGACAGTAGAACTTTCCACTTTCCAATCGCTTCTATAAAAAAAATTTAATTTTTCGCTATGTATATTTCAGCTGTGGAAGCAGTTATTGAAATGGGGAAGCTAGCAGAAAAGCCATCTCAACATGAAGACAAGCTGAGAGTGGATGAAAATACAGGCACTAACCTCCTGAGTTTAGCTGCACAAATTGCTTTAGAGGTAGAGCAGATAATGTTGTCTTTACTTTGCTTTATTGATGTAAGTAGGACAGCTGTAACCTCTGTATCCTGGCCTACTTTTAATATTTCTATGTATTTCATGCATTTCTAAGTATTTCATGCTTCCGTGACCAAGGTCTCACTCAAATGTGTTGTGTAATGCAAAGTAGAAATTGATTTCACATATAAAGAAATTGTGTTTTTTAATATTTCTTCAGAAAAATAAAGGATTCTGAGTTATAAATGTTGGTATCTGGAAATGACATGGTGTATTTCTGTAGAATTCTCCTTAGCAAAATGTTATGTCTTTTTCTGCCTCTGGGGTTTGATCTTTGACGTGCTAGGGGGAACCTGTGTACAAAATACACATAAGTCAACGATGAAAGACTGAAAAGTCACTTGTCCCTCCTATTTGCCTCTTGGTTGGTGACTTGAGTGATGTCTGAACTGGCTGATTACATTGGCATAATTAGAAGAGGCTTTTGGTTGCCTTTTAGAGCTTCGTTCATAGCGCTGTAAGGCATGAAAGCCTTGCCAACCTGTACTGATCCTGTTCTTGCCATAGGCTTTTTGTGCATGGGATCGTATGATCTCTTCTTACGGTTTTCTCTTGACTCTGAGGCTCTTCTGTGCAGAGTCCTTTGTTCTTTTTCCTGCTAGTAGACTGCACAGACTTTTGGAATACGCTGTTGCTTTGGGTTTGGTTTTTTTGGTGGTAACTGAGGTAGTGCAGTTCATACAAAACATGTTTTAATTTCTTTTCAGAATGAACAACAAGTTGTGGCCATCAAAGCTTTGGAGTATTTGTCTGAACATTTACAAGACTGCCGACAATTATTTGCAGCTTTAAAGTGAGAAATCAATATATTTACAAGAAAAGAGAAATCTTTCTGGTTTGTTTTTCAAAAAGAATTTATTATATTGAGGAAGGTGGAAAACAGAGTAGATGAAAGGTTAGCTGGCAGTCTTTTTGGTGCTTACCTCAAGCCTGAACTCTTAATATCTACAGATGTTCCAAGTCTCTCCCAAGCAAATAGTATTAGTTGCTCTGAATTTTATGATTACATTGTGATTTGAACAGATGACCAACCATGACTCTAATGAGATTGCAACAATGTGTTTGGTGAAAATACCAGTTCATTGGTATCCTCTGATGAAGCCGTATCTTCTTACTGAAATATCCCATCATGTTTATAAAAACAATTATTGAGAGACAGATGTATTTATTCTAATATTTGCTTAAAAGCCTTTGTTAAAGTACATTTATTTACTTATTATTACATGATTTAACAAAGTGATATACAAAATAAGGCAATAGGATGGGAAATAGTGTAATCTTATTCTCAGTTTGACACTTTGAATTCTTCTGTGAATTCCATGGGCTGATAGCATAAGGAAGAAAAGTGGGATCCTTTCTGGAAAATTAGGACAAAGTACACTGTTGGGAAAAAAAAATTCTTGTTTCTTCATTGTTTGTTTTTCTCATATTTAGATGTTTGGTTCGTCTTATGTTGTCAAAGGTCATGGCAGAAAATGAAGAGAAAAGGTGAGTCCATTTGCAAAACCATTTTCTTATGGTGGTTATGTTGTACAAATGGCATAATATTTTCTTGCAGGGCTTATTTTCTTGCTGAATAATCAGGAGATTAGTTTTTATGTTAGTAGAAAGTCCACCCAGATGACTTCCCAACTTGACCTAATGACATCACATAGGAACATCTTTTCTACTTGTATAACCTTTCCTTTAAATATTTGCTCTTTGCAAAGTTAATCAAACATTTTCTAAACCTTATTTTTTCCTCCATTCTAGAGACGAAGATATAAACTCAATGCTGACTTACTTGACCTTGGGTATGCTTTTGTCTCATTTACATTTTCTGTAGTTTTTCCATCTGTGAACATTTTATTATATGATTAGGTCCATACCAACCAAATATTTAGACTCCTTATTTCAGTCTAGGTTCCCAACTTCCCACTGAAATCAGTGAAAATTAAAACTGGAGATTCAACAGTGTTGTGAAGTTGGATCTCAGTGCTACAGGTTTTTGCTATGGAAAGCTTGCAGGCTAGTATTGGAAAAACTGTTTCTAGTAAAGCCTGTACTTGGCAGCTGCTCTCAGATAAGGGGCAGTTTCTTCTAGGCAGTTTCCCTTTAACCCTTCATAAGGCCATGCATGCAAACAACAGATATTTGGGTACAAGCCACAGCCTGGGTGGCCTCAAGTGGCAGTCTCCTACTTTGACTGCATTGGCAGGAACAAAGTTAGTATCTTTAGTAGCAGGGCTACCACAAAAGGAAGAAGTTTGGTTTTGTAAACTGAATTAACAGCATAACTTTCTACTGGCATTAATTAAATGCCAATGGTGGTCTCTGCTGTTCTAGCTGTTTACAAGGGAGTATTTTTAAATTAAGTTAATGCTATTTTTTTTGCCCTGGAAGACTTAGAAAACTGCAGGAGTAATAGCAAATTGCTGAAAGACAGGAGAGGCTTGTCAAAATTGGTTCCCACTTTTAAGTTGTGCTGTCCTTTGAAAAAGAATTGTCTTGTTTGCATTGGAAAAGGTACAGGAGTTCTACAGAGGACTTTTCTGCATCAGAAGAAATACTTATTTTCACTAAATCTTTTTTACCCCTCTTTTCCTATCTTGGACAAGAAAATTAATGAGATTTTAGAACTTTTTCTACACTATCCATTCTTACTGCAACTAGGAGAAGAGAATGAAGAGTAGAATTAAATTAATTAAAGGTTCCTTGAAGAAAGGCCTCAAACCTGTTATTAAATTTAAAACCCCTCATTTTTCTGTGAAATTAAGTAAAACTCCTCTGCATTAGACTTCAGTGTCAGTAAACTTTGAAGAGGCAGTACTTGTTAGCAGCCTTATATATCTTACCTAAATGCTGGTTGAGGCACCTTTTGATGGTTTTTTTTTTTTTAAAAACATTTTTATGCTCTGGTCAAGCATATTAGATTTAAGTTGTGAGAATAACTCTTCATCAGGAATTATTTGGGGGTTTTGCAAACCTCTGTTTTGTAGTGTAGTTATTGGACTTGGAAATGTTTTTATTCTGCTCAGAAAGTGTTACTTATGTATTGAACAACACATTTTCTGCAGCTCACAAGAGACTTGCTGAGTCTTTCACAGAAGAGAAATTTACAGGGGACATGAGGATCTTTGAAGCTCACTGGTTTAGAAAAGTTGGTAGGTTGCACTCTCAAAATTTAAACTGAATCCCCTCCACTTCCACTTAGCCAGACCTTAAGGAAAAAAGAAGTGTTTAAAAATGTAGTAGATTTATAAAACTTGTTGCCTTTGGCAGTCGCTGCCTTAACTGGTCTTAAAGTTCTCCTGCTGCATATTCTGTCTTCTGAAACTATCTGATATGGCTCATGTTTTAAGTCAGTTATCAAGACAAATACTCACACAAGGTCTGTTTGACTGATGGGACAGCTGATACATTATTCCCTTCACCACAGGAATTGTTGTATGTATCCGTGATACAACTCTTCAGAGTTCACCATTTTTCTCTTAGTTAGCCCTTCACTACCAAGACTCTGTTACTACCAAGAAGTAAAATTTAAGATCAGGCAAATAGAAAGAATAATGGTTTTCTTCAGTGTCTAAACAAAAATGCTGCTAAGAGCAATAAAAAAAACCTTACTGCCGATCCTGAGTATGCATATTCTCATATAGGCAAAATAAGAATTAGGAAGTTCAGATGAGTGTACTGGTGTGATAGGTACAGGATGAGCTTACCTCTGCCACCCAGATAGACTGTCTTCATTAGTCCTTTAAATCAGCAGTCCTGGAGTTTGCGTTGAACTGCAGTATATGAAATCTAAACAGCAAACATTATCATAGATAAAGTGTTTCCTAGTGGGAAGTGCAGCTCCCATGGAGCTGTCCTAAGCACAATCCATAGCGTGTCTCTGGATCCTCATTTAGTAGTCTTTGTTATGCTGTTTTGGTAAAGGAGTCAGTGCATCTGCTGTCTATAAATAAAAATGTAAGTGTAGGGTAACGGGTTGAAGCAATTTTTCAGATTCTTGCTTCTGCCAGAGCATACAGGAGAGAAAATAGTTGAAATTAGTAACAGAAGACATCTGCCATGATGAGCTTTTGCACACATCCTCACAATGTAGCCAATGCTCCAATAAAGAGTAGCAAAGGAGGGAGAGAAACAGCAGAGGTCAAATAAAGTAACACGAGTGTGAATGGAATCTGTGGTGACCATGACCTTTCCAAGGCAGCATTCTCACTTACAGAATAAACAATTCGGAGACTACAAAAAACTGTCCTAAGGAATAAATTAACATGAAAGTTAGAATCTGCTAAGTCACTGTAGAATCTAAACATTTAATTGGGTCAGATTCTCATACATAAGTCATTTGATTGTCTTTAGATGGCTCATCCATTTACTAATCAGAATTGTGTGTTTAATTGCCACGTACTTGACCCTGCTGGGGTAAAATGAAGAATGTTTCAAAATGTTGTGGGTTTTTTTCCTTTTTTTAATTTGTCTTGGGAATATTGTTAAACCTTTTATTCAGATACTAGTTTTGTTTAATAACATATGAAAATGCTTCTTCCAATTCACGCTCTTGTGGGTAGGGTATGTGGTAGAATGGATATTTGGTTGTATCCATCCAAATTGTTAAGACAAAATTTGAAAACATGAATAAGCTATTTTAACAAATCACTAATAATGTTATTTATTGCTGTTGTTAAATGAGCTGTTGATGATACTTTGATTAAAAAATTGAATTATAGAATGTGAACTGCCTATTATGAGAAATTTGATGGGCATACCTGTAATGTTGAAGATTTTTATTCTAGTCTCCATTTTTTACGTCTTTGTTAGCTTGGAACTTAGCTGTACAGTTCGGGGGCTGCCCTGAAAAGATGAGGGATTTTTTTCTACTGTCTTTCAAGGTACATACTCTTGCTAATAGTATCTCTGAGTAGTATTGTCATCTGTCTAGTTCTGTTAGAAGTTACATGCATGTATCAGGTATCTCTCTGGGGACATGTTTGTATGCTCTGAAGATGGAGCACTTTTGTCAGCAGGAGATTGACTTGTAATGCAAAATGTAAGCATTATTGTCATACTTTACATTCTGTTGCTTAAAATGACATAAGAAACTTAGACTTCAGTGAGAACTTTCTAAAATAAATGGATTCTGATGTCTGGAAACTGTATCATTAATACAAACATGTTAAATGCTCAAGTCCTAATCTCCATACGGAACTTCTACCAACACTGTCAGTTTTGTATGTGTTTGTAGAGGGGGGACTCCAACGCTGCTTTACATTTTATATGTAAATAATCTTCTTGTGTAATTGTGCAAGTAAAATTGCAATATGAATATATAGTATTCATGACTGATTACTAAAAGTGTCATAGAGGAGACTCAGCAATAATCTGTTCACGAGCAAATTGCTTTATATGGGCAGAATTCTCATTACCTTTTCCTATTTTTGGTGTCAGTTGTCGCAGTTTTGTCCTTCTGACAAAGCTGTTCTAATTGCTCAGAAGACATGCCTGTTGATGGCAGCTGCAGTTGATTTGGAAATGGGGAGACAAGAAGTAACACCTTCTGAACAGGTAGGGTGTTGCGCTGTTAACTGATTCTGTATGTATCAGTGTAACATTTTTTTCTTTTGATTTTGAAGTCTTAGTTGTTTCACTCAGAACAGGATATTGAGAATGTAAGCATGGGAACCTTTCATAGTTCATAGAATCAATGCACCTAGTGCTTTCCAGACAATTGTAAATGTTGGATTTCTGTAAATTAGTTCTGTTGACTTCAGTGGATTTGAACAGATTTATATCCGCAAAGGGTCATGGCAGTACCTTCTTTTAGAGGAATTTCAGTCTACCTTATATATTATGTTAGGAGTCTTCTGCTAAACATTGGATGGTCAGGCAGATAACTACTGCATCTTTAGGATTATGCCGTTGCTGAAAGTAGTTACCAATATGATTGTGATAAAGTTCACCATTTTTTTTGGTTTTTATGCATACGTCCTTTTTTTGGGGTGTTGTGGTAAGAAGATTAAGGAAAATGTACAGTGGTATGAAGGAAGTACGGAAGTCTGCTGTACAGTGATTGTTGTAGAAACTTACTTTTGTGGAGAGCAATGCACAACAATTTGTGGTGTGGGATTTAGTGGTTTGTCAGTCTCAACAGCACTATGTTATGCTTGGGAGCTAAAATAAATTATGTCGCATAGGAAACCATATGGTTCTTCCTGGACCAATGGAACATTCAGTGTGAAGAGGCTTTGTCTGAGATGTGGAGGTCTTTGAAAAAGAGAGAGGGAAAAAAAACCAACCAAAAACCAGTAACTGGTGTAAATGATGTACTAATTAGGCTGTTTCTTAATTTATTTTATAGTTAGGTATAAAGATCCTGTTAGTTGTGACATGTATATTCCTTTTGCTTTTAAAACTATGACAAAAATAACTTCTTAAATTTTGTAAAATAGACAGAGCTTTTGACTCAGGCCCTTCAACATCTCCAGGCATGCAAGGAGATATGGAAAGTTCTGAAATTAACAGGTAAGCTACAAAGTGTGTCTGTTCAGCACATGTAACTCTTAGACTTAGTCACTGTATTCATGAAAAATACAGGGCATATGGAATTGCTGTCTCAGCTGAAGAGTGTTGAAGCAGATATATGGCAATATGACAAAGAATTGGCAAAGCTAGCTACTGTTTTTTGTATGTCATTGCAGACTTTTTATTGTATAGGTGCTGTGAAGTATGGAACAATCTTTCAGAGTGAAGTTGAGTTGTCTGTTCTGACTTAAATGTTAAGAAACTCCAAGCTTTTTGCTCTAGAATGGAGTCACTCTTGCACTGTTTTAATAGTTTTACTAGTCTCTTCCCATATAAGGCATTTCAGAATACAGAAAGTCCTGCTACCATACTTTGAAGTGCCAAAACCCATCCTCTCTTCCCTGACTATTCCATGTCAATTTAGATCAGATATTACTGGAGACTGGCGTGCTTTCAGCTGACAGCTGAGATACTGAGTGACTGTTAGCCTAGAGGATGCATCCTTCACTTTTTTGGTAGTATATTGGTAGAAAAATTCTATTAGGCGTTCCTTGTCTGGCCTGTTGTCTCGGTTTTTTTCAGTTATAGGTTTGGGACACTGTGGAGTTTCCATTATAAGATGCATTAGTATTTAAATTTTGTCAAGAAATTTACTTGCTGTTTTTTCTTCCCCTTAAAATTTCAGAATGAAAGGTTCATTATATGGCCTGGATTTGGGATTCTCTTTGCCCTTTTGCACTGAAAGCAAGATAACTCAGGAAGACTTCTCTTTTAATTTTCAATCCTTAAAATCCCAAGGGGTTGATTATCTCAGGACAGGGACATATTGGAGTTTCACCCGCAGAGGTTTGTGGAATGGTAGCCTGGTGCTTCCTTCACTATTTCACAAGATCTTGGCCAACATGTGGACAAGTCTGTTGCCTTGGAGGAAGCTGAGAATGTCTTTTAGATCTAAAAGCAAAGGTCTTTGTGATAGTTTAGTAAAGGGTTGTTTGGCATTTGTATCAGGTTTACACCTTTCTAGCAGTTTTGCTGTTCTCTCATCCTTCTTCTGTGTTTAAGGATTTCCTGAGGGCTTTTTGACCAGAACGGGGACAAGTCCTATACAAAAAATTTGAAGCTGATGATAACTTCCTTCATAAGCTGACCTTCTGAGCTGGTGGCCTTCTGTTACCTCTTTTACCTGTCTAAGAAAATGGCTTCCCTAGTAGCTATTACCTTGCCTGGGAGGGTTGTATGGATTAAGCCAATTACAGACAATGCAGATTTTTTTTTTCGGCGGGGGGGGGGCATGGTGGTTGGTGGGGTCACGCTTTGGACATCTGAGGTTTCTGGCCAAGATTGCTTCAGAGTTCCACTTGCTCTACTGTTAAATCTGAGTACCTTAATGGTTTTCCTGCCTGTTGGAAGCAAATTTTATACCTTATGGTACACCATGTGGCTTTAAGAAAATAAATCATTACATACAGGCAATTCTGTCTCTTCTGTAGGAGATTTTGTTAAAGACCCAACAGACACATTGTTGCTGCTTTATGAATTTGAAGCAAGATCCAAACTGAATGATCCAACGCTCTACAACCTTATGGAGTCAGTATGGGACCAACCACAAATAGAGGTCAAGACGCTAGAAATCATTGCATGTAAGGACTGCATTTGTACTTTCATAGTTCTTCAAGTCATGAAAAACAGCTTTTGTTGCTCTTTCCTGTTCATTTGGGGTAATCAGGATTATCATGTGTTGTGCAGCATGCAGAAAATGGGTTAACCCTACATATTTTGCCCTGAAGCAAAGATGCTTAGGATCTCAGCAACATCAGGAGATCTGTATTTTGAAATACTGTATTACGTGGATGATGAACCAGAAATTTGCAACATCCTTCCATTTCTAGACCCTGAGACATTTGTATAGGTTGTGAGTCTGGAAAAGATTATTCAGATAAACTTTTACAAGCTCCAAACTGGCAAAGGCCAGAGAATGACCCTAGCTGATTCATACCTCAATACAGAAGTTTTAGGATGTGGACTTTGGATAGATACGCATTTTCAACTTAAAGTCAGTGTAGTTAATTTGTAAATAGCACTTCTCTATACTGTACCATACTTTCATCACAAAGTTCTACTCATGCCTCCTTGAGAATCTAGAGTAGAATCCAAGGAAGATGAGTAAAATTTAGAACTACTGTGGCAAATCTTTGGAGAGGATTCTGTAGGATTGCATAAACACCTACTTATCTCCCTTGTCTTGAGGGAGTATGCACCTGGGCTTGGAAACACCATGCTGACATCCCGCTCCTACCTAATTTTTCCATCCAGATTTTCATGTTCAAGGAGACAAACAAAACAATACTCTACTTTAGACCCCCCCCCCAATATTTTTGGGTTACTGCACCAGCAGTAAACAGCAGTGAGAGTACTTGTAAATTATTAAATCTACTGTGCTTCTGCCTTGTAGTCCTCACTGATGATGTGTACAGTAAGAAAGTAGTAGAGAAGCACTAGCTTGTGACCAGCCCAGGCATTAAGCAAATCTCTTTTCAGTTGTTTATCTTAAGGGATCTGGCAACATGCTGTAGTTTATTTTAGTGACCAATGAGATTAAAGTCTGGCTCCAGTCATATCTTTCTCCTTCTTCTCTATTTTCTTTTGCTTTTAAGCATTAGCAATGGAATCTCCAGCTCGATATCCTGTACTCTGTAAGAAAGCTCTCAAGAGTGCACTAAACCTTCACAGAAAGCAGACTGTCATTGATGCTGTGAAATTTAGGTTAGTGTTATCACATAGCTTTGCCATGAGCCTGTGACTGGAAATGCTGACAGGGAATAAAGCCTGCAATTTGAAAAAAGTGGATTTTAGCTTATGTGCAAGGTTCCACTTCTTGCTGGCCCACCGATGTACCTCTCAAGTATGACTGTCTAATAGATGTGTTAACTGCAATTTGTTTACTTGGCATATTTTCTGAAACAGTCGTATTTCCAATAAATTAATCTGTTGAGGAAGGAAAATGAAAATTGGATCCAGAAGAGGTCTCTGGCTGTTTCTTGTGAGGAAGGTGTTCATTTCAGATGTTACCCTGCAGTACTGAACTAGGTATTTCAAAGACAATGAAGTGAAGAGAAAGTAAGTGCTGAGAAGAAAGCCGTGAGTTGTAAGTTAGTGATGTGATGCCATAGTACATTTGTGATTTATTTTGCTGGGTAACTGGCTCTCTAACAGCTGTACCTATGGAATCTGAAAAACAGCCTGGTGTGTGTCCTTCTCTCTCACTTGTACCCATAAAGGATTTTTTTCCTCCTTTCTGAGTTCCTTGCAGTAACCATTGGACAAAGGCAACTGTTAATATTGCCTTTCTCGCTTCTGAGAAAAAAAGACCTGTTTTCAGAAACCATGTATTTTTTACTGACTTTCTGAGGATGCTGACTGCTTAGTTCTTGTTGGTGAAGTTAGAAAAGGTAGTTCTTCCTCGCTGTTATGTGTAGAACCCTAGAAAATATTACGTCTTTCCTTCTGTGTTACTTTAGAGCCCAGCAATGAAAATAATGAAGTACTTGCTGCTCTTGGCTCTCTTTTTGCATAGTTTGTATGAATGAGATCTGATACTAGGAAAATGTATGTTTCTGCTGTAAGAATGTGAGTGTAGTAAGCACGAAGGGGGGACGTGTCTGTCTGACAATCATAGAGACATAAGTTAGTGTGCTGCTGATACTAAATAGTAGCTGTTGGTGCACATGATATTTAATGTCTCCTCTTTTGCTCTGTTTCAATTCTCAGCAAATGCTTACATAGTTTGATTAATCTTTCTTTGCCGACTGGATTAACAGACTTGGATGCCTGTGTACTGCAGGAGGTGTGGGACTACTTTGAAGATGCTCTGAGTGTAGTCAACAGCACAGTAAGTTAAACAGGAAAACAAGAGATTGGGAGATGATCCTGAGCACATTTAAAAAAAAATTCTGATCAGACTGAGGATAATTAGTAGACTGAACATTATATAGTGTTATATGTGGAGCAGCTAAGACTTCTTCAGTAAAAGATACACTGAAATTGCCTCAAAAGGAATGCCTCTGATATTTATGACTGAACTATGAATTTCCCTGGATTTTGTAAGGGCTTTTTTAGAGACGTTTAAGGCCGAATTTTCAGTGCCTATTTTCAAAACATCTTGAGCTAGAACATCGATCTTTCCTCCTCTTGCTTTCTACATTCTTACGCTGAATATGTTTTTTTAAATGCAGATTACTTTTCCAGATCAGTTTAAAGCTGGCTAAAATTTGCTTTTTTCTCAGCTCTGTTTTGTTAAATGTATTTGGGAACTTACTGCGTTACTATTTTTTCCAAATGACCTAGAACTAGATTCCTGTGCTGTCAGTACTTGTGGCACCACGTGCCTTGTTTCTGTGAGGACAGGTATATGGAGAGTAAAATCTTTTTTTCAGTAAGCATTTCTGCTGCTCCTTTCAGGCCTGAAGCATAATGCCGTACAGTGAAGGCAGTTGTGCTGAGGAAGTCAGACATTTCTACTTAGGATTTCATAGGTAAAAATCAGTTAAGGAGTGTTCCCGTTTAGGGCTAATGAAACCAATACTATGTTTCATAGCTTCATTCCATTGCATGGCTGTTTCTTTAGTCAGGTTTGAATGTCTCTTCTTTTATAAAAGTGTCATAAAGATACGCTGTTCCTGACTTCCCAAAAAAAAGAATGTGTCCACATTTGTGCCTGCCTTTCACCGAAGTTCTCATCTATAACTTTAATAATGTTCTTGTTGAGGGATACAGATGAAATGTTAATGTGGACTGATACTCATAAGAGCAAAATTTCACAGTATTCACAGGCCTTCTTTTTCAATCTTGCTCATGACAGCAGGTACTAATGGTACCATGCTAAGAGGAGGACACTGGGGCAGCACATCAGATTTATCAGTTAGAAAGCTGGTACACCACTCATGATTTATACCTCCTGTTCAGGAATGGATGCTGCAGTTCAGAAATTCACTCTGGGCCCTCTTACTTAGGATGAGAAGTATCTATCAAAGAGGGAAGAGAAGTCCTTCCAGCCTCCCCTTAAGGATTTGCGTGGCAAATAAATAATTGCTTGTCCTTCCCTTCCCCAACTGAATCAGTTCCCCACCAGGTTCAAAGTACTGTTGGGTACTCTGGCTTCTGTTCTGCAGTTTATAAGGGCAGCTTTCATTGCAAGCCACTGCCACAATGCATAGAGAAATTCTGAAGACATAAGAACTGCTGCTTCTAATCTGTTGTGAGCAACTATGTCCTGCTATTCACTACTGTTTGGATAAACTGGAAAGTACTGCGGCAGCCAGCTCAGCCTGTCTGCAGATAGGCTGTTGGAAAGCATGCTTCCATTCTAGCATCATTCCCAGTCCCACAGAACTGTATTTTCTGACCGACCTACCAATAGGTAATTGCAACGTGACTTACCCATGTTGGAAATAAGCTGTTTGACAGTAGTGCAGATGAACTGTGAAGTACAGGATGGCTCTGAAGGAATTTCCCTTTGCTTAGGAGAAAAAAAAAAACAACCAACTGTTTTCCCACTCTAAAACTAAACTCTAATGCACTCTTGACTTGTCAGGTTTAAAGTGAAGAGTCTATTTTCTGATGAGCTGCTGCTTTTTGTTTGCTACTCCAGGATGCTTACCCAGAGATGGAGATCCTGTGGTTGATGACAAGAGCCTGGAATACAGGAATATTTCAGTATACCGTTGGTAAATATAAGGAAGCTGAGCAGTGGTGTGGATTAGGAATGCGATTCCTCAGTCACTTAGGATCTCTGAAGAAAAGCTATGAAGGACATGTAAGTGTAAGCAGGTGGATTTGAGGATGTGGGATTGGATGTCTGGCTTGAATTTGAGGTATGGATCTGGGTGAAGAAACCACTGCAGATGATCTTTAAAGAGTTTCGGAGAAGCATGGCCCCTAAATATTTTGGGGGAGCTTGATGCTAAAAGACGTTTTTCAAAGTGAGGCCAGAAAAGTTCTGTTAGACAATAGAAAGAGTAATGTAGTGTCCTTTTACTGGAAGGATCATGTAAATGGCTGACTAGAAATAAACTTCTGACTATTTGTGGCCATGGGAGAACCCTTGCGCCTTGCCTGCTTTCACTAAAGTCAAGGTGCCGTACCAGTTTACTTAAATCAGCCGTTGCATGAATACTGTCAAGCTTGATTTCTAGTATAATCTAATGTCTTATAAATAGGGTTTAAGCTGATGTGAATAAAATCATTAAGCTACACCTGAAAAGATGAGCTTTAGCCACTTCCTGTGAGGAAGACCCTTCAGGGCTAGTACCTCTGTAGAAAGCAATGACCCTTTTTCTTACTCTGTCACAAGTAAGCTGCTCTCTGTGGTTTTTGGCTGCTGCTCCTACCTTGATTGCAACACAGTGCAGCCTGGCTGGTGTATGAAGTTCATACATAGAGTTCATTCATTCTCTTATGCGCGAGCTGGGCAATCAAGAGCTGGTTGCAACTTTTGTACCATTTTAAGTGCATCAGTTAAGACAATAAGAATTGAGGTCACTCGCTTCCAACCTCAACCGTTCTGTGATTCTGTGAATAGGTTTATTCACTGATGTAAGACTCAGCTATAAACTTATGCTTTATGTCAGTATAAATAAAACCACCTTTGTTAGGTTGCACTGATTTAACTATTTTTTTCCTTAAACCACTGTATTTAAATCTGTGCTGAAATCTTTACATCAAACTGAAATTCTAGGTTTAGAAGCTGGTGGAGGTCTCCCACCTATTCCCTTCAGTTCCCTGTCACTTTGTTGTATTATCTAGTTGAATGGTACAACATTATCCATCCTTGTTGACAACTACGGTGCTTATATTCTCCAGATGATTGGTCTTTATAGTGAGGTCCTGGACAAATTGGACAGAGCAAAAGGGTTTCTTCCAAATGAAGAAGAAGAATGACAGCCACAACTGCAAAAAAAGAGGACAGCAGTCTCTCCTGGAAATGTTCTGCTGAATGAAAGAGGCCGTCAGCTCTGCGAAGGCATGGGGTCACGGGAGCAGTGGAAAAGAAACCAGGATCTCCTTCTTGTTGGCAATTAAGTTATGTACTTTTTAGGAGTGTTTATTGAATAAGTGTAATTGTTTTCCTCTAGGGAATAATTTTCATTCTCTGGAGCTATGTAACAGTTAGGAATAAATAAACTTTTTCATGAGATGCATCTGCTGTTGTGTAACAGGGTGGTTTAAATACCTGATTTTAGCAGTAAGTGGCAATGGGAACAATAAAAGTATTCCAAGACCAGGCATTTCCTCTGTTTAGTTTTCAGTCCGTTGCAGTATGGACAAGACTTCTGAGCTGTATGCCAGTTTCACAATTTAGTTAGAATAAAAAAGAGCAGGTACTATTTAGCTCACAGAAAAAGCTAAAGCTTTGACTAAGTACTGCTGTTTATAGACTACTGTGACAGATGCACTCCTCCTGTTTGAACTAACTGAACTTTGGTCCAGGCAGATGCTCAGCAAGTAGGCCTAACCAAAGCTAATCCTATCGGTGAGAACTCGGCACCAAACCCCAAAAAAATGATTTGGCTGGAGACTGGGCTGGTAAGTGGCCGAAACTGCATTAACACAGCGGAAAATCTGACTACAAATCAATGACTTTACGCTATAAATACTTGCAGCCATCAGGGCCCGTTGAGCTCTCCCTCCATAGCAGATGGCTGCGCGGCGGCGATCACCCCTTGAGTAGGGACGCCTCTCAAGGTTACCCCTCGAGGCTGAGAGATCCCTGACCTGACACCAGACATTGATGGGTTGGTAAGTGACACTTCTTGCGTGCGTGTAACATTTAAGATACGTATAGTAAGCTTAAGTGATAATCTTTGTATCCCATACTAACTTTAAGCGTAGTAAATAGCATTTACCGCCAATCCATCGGTACTTATTAAATATTCTACATACCTAAATTTACTGATTAGAACTCAATAAACTGACTACTAGATCAGATCTGTCTGAGTGATCTCTGACTCTTCTCCTGCGACAACTACTGACTGTAACATACCAGTCACAGTTCAGCATGAAATCCCCCCAAATCCACATAAAAACACAGGCTGGTAAGTGGATGGATCTTACTGCAGCTGGATTGAAGAGAGATCTCTCACCTGAAATTCAGTGTGGATAGTGAGGAGTGTGGAGCAGTGGAGTGTGGTTAAGAAACATCATTAGTTCTATACAACTGTTGCTGTTTCACTGGCAAGTTCCGAAGTCAGAAAAAAACCCATGGCCTGAGTGTTGTCTTCCGTACTGTAGCACAGATGCGCTCCGTGACACCTCTTGGTGTCCTAACTCCGGGGGACAAATGGTGGTTGCATTCTACCCGCATGTGGGCACAGTGTGCCCAGCCCTTCTCTGGAAGGAAATAAAGGTGACGGGGGTGGGAGGGAGCAGCAGTGCATTCCAGTAAAGCCCTTTGAGTGCTTGGGGACCGCTACTGTGGGTTCTAGCAGAGCCTAGATATACTTGGTATAGGAGGGTTGTGGTTTGTTTTTTTTTTAAAAAAAAGCTAATAGGATGCTTGAGCAAAAAGCACAGATTCAGGCTCCCAGTTGCCTGCTTAGAAGATGAGGTAGGTGTCACAGTTGGTAGATGTATACAGCTTTTCAGTTAGGGCTGCTGCACTGCAGTAAGCAGGTACAAGGCAGGTCAAAGTAAAGATGGCGTATCGTGTCTTTTGGGTGACAGACCACATACACGTCTGCATGATCTATAACTGGGCAAACATCCTGCAAGTGGATTCTTGTGCTGTTTCTTTAAGAGGATATTCAAGCACCCTGAGGAACACTGTAACAGTCATTTCAGGTCCTCTGGTTTGCTTACTAGAGAGCTAAAAGTGCTTTGTTGCTTATTCTTTATATTATACATATATATAAAATATAAATAATATATTAATATATAAATATATATAAAATGTAAAAGCTGTATTCTTTACAAACATTACACAGAAGGCAGGGCTGATGGACAGCAGTACCAGCTATAAGATCATCTGGATTGAGATTAAGACTTATTTAATTTTGTTTTTAAAATTTAGAAATATATTCTACTTAGAACCAGATTATTAAAGCCTATTCAGACAGAGGACAGGGCCACTAACAGCAGGATGGTGGCTATAGAAAAGAAGAAATTGCTTTAGTTGTAGCCCATTCTGGAAGCCCGGCATGCTTTGGAAGAAGAGCTTAGTAGTGTGCTTAGTGCAATGGTCAGGGCCAGGAAGTAATTAAAAAGGTCGCCTGCATTGCAGTCTCTATCAATGCTCCATGTCTGTCTTCTTTTCATAATCTGAGTAAACCAAATATTAGTGATTTCTGCTTTTTGTGTGCACCAGGCACCACTTTGCGTCCTACGGCTGAAGCTAGAAACCAGCCCTTAGCATAGCTGCCACATCCTCACATCTGCTGTGCAGCTGGATACAGGGTCATTTCTATGCATTTCCACGCAAATGCGTCAGTCAGTGTGGCATTTACAGCAACGTGAAGTAGGAACATGCTGTACTAGATGCTTTGCAGTGCTGCACAGGTTAGTATCAGCTTCTGGACAATGGTGTGAGAATGGGACTCCCTAAAGGAGTGAATTACATTGAAGGTGGCAACCAGGGAAGTACTGGAAAGTTTATAGGATCTGGTGCCTGTGATAGCGAGACACTGGATGCTATTGCTGAGACCGGTGCTGCCTGAGCTGTGCCCCTGCTAGAGAGTTTGTTGTGAAGTGTCTCGTTGCTCTTCAGGCTCAGCTAGACAGAACCACGTATTGGTAGGAACAGGAAGGTACCTTTGTGGAAATAGTCAAGCAGGATGCAAACATGAAAGCAAAAAATAATTACATTCAGCTGGAGGTTATGTACGTGTTCTTATTCCTGAGGTCTACCACGGGGCCTTTATTCTTCAGGCTGAGGTAGTATAAGCAGTGGAAGCTACTTCCACTGAACTTCAGTGGCATTCCATTTACGGTACCCAGACAAATCACCCAGGCTGCCCGATGCAGATGGCTCCTGAGAGACACACATAGGAGGATGGATCTGTTTCGAGTAAATTCTCCACCTAGTGTGCTCAGTTCACCAGGTCTAATTTGGATCTCTGTGAGCCACTGCTTTCAGGTCTTTAATGCACAATGTGCTGTCTGTTTAACGAAGAAACACCTTTGAACCCATACAAAGCCAGGCCTCAAAGGCCACAGAAAATTCTTTTGGAGTCACGGTTTTGGAAATGTATGCTGCATCACATTAACACAGGGACTGTAAACGATGCCATAGAGTCAAAGTCACCCATTGCTGCCTGTAGTATCTCCTTGGTGCCTGCCGGGCTGGCTTTAATTATTGTTCTCAGTCCTGACTTGCATAAACACATAAACAGGTAAAGGTGACACACTGTACCAGATGAGGTGGTCATATTTGCCCAGGAAGTGTAGCAGGTAATTACATACAGCTATAGAAGGCAGCAAGTGTTAAATGTGTTTTTGCCTACAGCCAGAATTGTTTGAATTTTTTCCTTGGAGATGCTCAGTTTGATTTCTTTTATGCTATAGACTTTACTAAGGCTTCCAGATCAGATTAGTTACAGACTCTGCTGATAGTACTTCTCACCTCTTCTCTGCACATTTTTGCATTTACCTTTTATTCCAGGCTTAGTATTTACCATAGGTTTTAAGTAGGGCAAGAATTCCTTTCCTAGTTGAATCAGACTTTAATTAGCTGGATTCTCAGTCACCATTCCCAATGGGTAGCGTGTGTGCAATCACTCCGCTTTGCAGGTGTTTGTGCACTGAGTTTGCTAGCGTAGGTGCAGGCTTGTCCAGTGTTTGCTAGGCTAAATGTCGCTCTGTCGTTCAGTAGCCCAGCTAGGATGACAGTGGGATATCTTTTTAAGCCAGAAACAGCTGACCGGGGTGGGGGGGAATTCAGTGCTGCTCATCCCTCCCCTCCTCTTCTTTTTACTGATCACTGTTTTGTTGCAGCACTGTTTCAGCTTAGTCTGGGCACTCATCCTGAGATGTTAACAGACTGCTCCAGAGGGTGGCATTGCAGCAATAGTTTCTGATTTATACATAATTATGGAAGCTAGAGGATGTGCTGGACACTTGCTCTGTAACTGCAGAGTTCCTCCTTGCTTCTGAGGACACAAATGTATCCTCTAGGGCAGTAGTTCACAAATTTCCCCCCATTCCCCATCCTGTATTTTATCCTCTGTCTTTTTTCCTAGTTTGATAATTTCTTAACTGTTTGGGGAGCAGCAACAGTCTAGAGGGACAAAGGAAATGCAACGTGACTTGGAGAATGGGTCCAAGGAGAAGGTATTTTTACTACTGAGCCACTAGGAATGTGGCTGCAGGGAACCTGCTACGGAAAAAAAAGTCCTTGCTGAGAAGAGTCTGGGAGTGGGGCAGGGCAGAGAAGACAGAGCCATAGCCGCTGAGCCCTGGAGCCCTCTCTGCCACCTCTCACCCAGAGGCACCTGCAGTAGGAGCACTGGCTCTCCAGCAGCTTTCCACTTGGGGTGCACCTTGGTCTACCTCCCACCATACAGTTTGAGAAGAGCTTCACTGTTGCTAATGTCGTGGCTGCATTGAGCATTCTGGAGAGGCAGGAAGGAAGAGGGGCCGGTCTGGCCTCCAGCACTTAGAATTGAAGTCATCACAGTGATCAGAAAGCAAGGTAACTGGAAGAGGGCTGAAGCTTTTGTCAAGTAGTGCACTGGAACTAAGGGAGGAAATACCACTGTCACCCCTGTGGTGAGCCAAGAGTGGCCCTGACAAGGTATTGCTACTCCCACAGTGCTCCTGTGTGCTTGCACCGTTAACAGACACTGCACTGACTGACCCAACAACTTAAACGTTTTTCCTTAGGGTTAAAAAAACAAGTCAAACAACATGACCTTCATTTTGGAGGCAAGGGCTGTAAAGAAACACTAAAGGTCGGGGGGTACCTAAGGATTCTTCAAGGAAAGAATCTTTAACATGATGATTGATAACTTTACCCGCTTCACAGCAGATGCTTTAGTGCCACGAACCCTGCTGTGACAGCTTGAGGAAAGCAGAGAATAGCAGTCCTTGAAGGTTATGCTGCCAAGCATCATTAGCAAGAAAAGATGCATCTAAGATAGCTGTCCAGGTGCCTGCATCTCAGGCACCAATGGGGAGAAAACTTCTGAGAAAATTATTATTAAATTCCTTTAAAACTCCTCTTCCAGTAGCCTTACAGATCTTGTGCTCCTCTGCTTAACAAGGGCCAAGACAGTTAATTAACAACCAGATCTGCAGACAGAAGCATAGACATGTGTCTCTATAGCACAAGCAGCTAATGGTCTAATTTGCTACAAGTGTCTTAGGGCAGATTAGTTTTCATGCTTGTTGCAGGCATCTGTAGCAGGACATACATTTCACAATGAGACAGGACCATTAACAGGACAATGCTCTGCTATTGTATGGTCCAGAAGGACTTTGCTAAGGTCCTGGTGGGCAGAGCAATTTGTTCTTTGCCAGAAAAATAGCTCGTTAAAAAGCTTCAAAAGAGCAAGTTCTTCTTTCCCTTCATGCCATGGGTTACTCTTACAGGAGTGGCATGATTTATTTGAGAACATAACCCCGTGTTCCTCTTCCCACTGCACCCTTCACCTTTCACTGTCAGAGCAGATCAAGATGACACATCAGCTCAGGACACATCATGGATCGTCTAGGGAGGAGTGTCTGCAGATCCACATACTGCAACTCAAGAGTTACTGGAACTAACTCTGCAGACTGGACAGAGAAGCCTGGCAGCTACCGTGGCAGCCGTTAATGGACAATTTTCCTGTGATGCTTTACATCAACAACTTCATCGTTCCAAATTCATCACTATGTAAGGAAACAGGTTGATTTTTGGGAGTGGTAATGCCAGCATCAGATCTGCTTAGCAACCGTTTAATCTTCCAGTGTTTTATGGACAACGACCACCACAAGACTGTTGATCTGATCAGTTAAAGGAGTTTCTAAACTGTTTTATTTGTCCAATGAGCTTCACAAACTGAATTGTCTGCAAAGTATGCCCATGCTCGGTACAACATCCCTCTTCCCCTGAAATCTCACTTTACTTCTCTTGTGTGCAGTTTGAAAGAAAAAAAAACCATCAAGATTTAAAAAACAAAACCCTCTCACCTTTCAGTTAGCTCAGCTAAATGACAAAGCAGATTCAGGCAGGAATGTATAATGATACCTCATTAACCACATTTGTCTTCCCGTGAACACTCCTGTTTTCTGCACTTAAGGTACTAGAAGAAGATACTAGTTGTCTTTACAACTTCTTTCTTTTTCTCTCTGATGTCTAAACAGCATGTTAAACTGTAAAGATGCTCTCTATATTAGCTGGACTATGTATTTACTTTGCTGTCTTTATATCCAATCCATGAACAATTATGTAGCAGCATATAAACCCTATTATTTGATCTGCATTTGTAAAGCAAACTCCCCACAATTCAAGCCATGACCCAAAATACATTGATGGTGTCAAGTCATCAGACCAGAGTCAACCTGTGTCACAACAACCCAACCAAAAGAGCTTTTCAGTGGCCTGATTACAGTTGTAAATAAGCCCACTTCCTTTCTTTTTTTTTTTTTAATTTCCTTTTACTTTTAGGGAAGTTCTCAGTGACCACCTTATACTAAAAAAGCATTTTTTTTTTTTTAAACCACTGTCAACACCTAAGTTTGCCATGGAGAGACCATACCAGTAGTTGCTAAGATCAGCACCAAAAAAACCAGATCTTGCACACAACAAAGGACTCTACAAGAAGGTCTCAAAGACAGAGTTCTTTGCAACTCTCTGTTTATTAAAAATATATGTCTCCTTGGAAGAAACACTGGTAACCAACTAGTGTTGTCATGATCGATTCGATACTGTCAGCTATGCCATGGAGTACATAATCTTTTTCTCCATGTGACTTGATGAGAGGGAGACAGGCTGTTGGGGAGGGGGGGAGAAAAAAAAAAAAGAAAAAAAGAGACAGGAATGGTGTGACTAGCATCTTAAGGACTTTTGTTTCACTTACTCCACTTCTCCAGGGACCGATGTGTATAGCATCTGGAGCAGGACCAGTGGGGCACGGGGCTAGATGCCGAACAGGAATCCATTGCCAAAGTTCGCTCCTTTAAGGTTGGTCCCACCGACAGCAGAATCCTTCCTGCCCTCCACTGTGCTAGTGGCCGCATCTCTTCTGTGGCACTGCTTTCTGTCCCAGGAAGCTGCTTGGTCCCTGTGGGGCTCCTTGTGATGCAGGACGAGTAAAGACAGCTTCTCACCAGACAGTACATGTACAGTCTTACAGCAGTTCTTGTTCACGCTGGAAACCGTGGCCTGTGTGTGCCATGTACCTCCGTTACCTTCAGGAAAGGGAACTGGCACCCCGCAAGTTCACTTATCCTTATAAAACAGGGGGAGGGAGAATGGGCCAAGACTTACCTGCTCGTGCTCATATGGTGACCTCCTTTGTTCTGGTGCTCGGCATTGTGTCTGAGAAACAGCATTCGCCAGTTCTCTGTAAGGTGGGAGCGCTCTTCTACCTGTACTATGAGTACCCAGCAACACAGCTCCTTCTCAAAGGCTGCGCGAGTTTCACCTCGGCTTCACATAAGGCTGTGTTCCCATGATGGAGCCCCATTCAAGTGTGGAAGCCAAAGTGTGCTCAAAGACAGACATTTCTCAGCTTAGGGCCAACTGCCTCAGCACCAGCGGTCGCCTCACTTGAAAAATCCCAGTGCACAGCGGATGGGTGCAGCTCTACATCCCCCTGCCCCACAGACCTGTGAGCACAGGGCACCCAACTCGGTTTTCTAAGGTGACCTTGACAGAGGGAGCAGAGCGCAATTTCTGAAAGAGGATTTATGCAGAGATGGCAGAGACAGAAGCGGGTGAGGCAGCTGCGTGTTCACCTGCCAAGCCCCAGCTCCCAGAGCAGCAGGTGAGGTCCCTGCTGTGCTGGAAGGATGGCCCTTCCACTGGGAAGGCCACCACCACCTGCACGCAGCAGAGCTGGGAATTCGGCATGGAGCAGGGAAGAGAGGGAGGAAGTTTTTCAATTCTGTTACTGATTTGGAAAAGTGTGAGCATCCTTCCAAGGCACAGCTGGGGGCTTTTCCTGCCAGTGGCTAATGCAGAAGGGAATGTCAGTTGTGTGCTGTTGCAAGCTAGAATGGGTCAATTCACCTGCGCCCACAGGTACAGGGCCATCCCAACATCCCAGGTTTTCCACAGCAACACAGGACAGCGAGTACATTTGTTCCATGCGGCCGGTAGAGTATTTCCTAACTAAACACTGCAGATCTAGATTCTATTTACAATACAGCCAGCTTAAAAAATAAGTTAAAAAACTGGATTTTATACCCATTCAGTTCATTATTAACAAGAAAAAATGGAATAATGAAAAAAAGCCAACACAGCAACACAATATGGTTTTGGTTTAAAATCAGCTTAAAAAAATAGAACCAAAAGGAAACCTCTCATGCAAACACATAAGGTGGTGTGTAAAACAATGTGCAATTTAATATGTAGTATCATCCATTCTCTTGCTCTGCAGCCTCCTGCTCAGTCTCTGTCTCCCAGCCTCACTCAGATCAGCTGCTGCTCCTTGCTGTGTTACTCTGGACCTCTGGTCCCTTCTGCACAGGCAGCGCACCAGTCTCTGCTCTGCCTCATAGACCCAGGGCAGCTGGCAGGAGGCTGGCCCCAATGGGAGGCGCTTCCAAAGCCCCTGGTACCGTTTTGAACTCTTCCTGCCCAAGTGGACTCCCTACACCCAGCAGTTGGGACAGAGAAACTGAAAGATCCTTGCAATAATACAATACCTTTTAAGAGAGGTCCCTCAGGTTTCCTAGTCCACATACACACACACATATATATAATATATATATAATATCTCTCTCTATATTATATATAAATTACATATACAGATAAATAAAATGCTTTCTGCTGCCTGTCGCACTGTTCAGAGCTGCTAGACAGTCACACTTGGAAAAATGCCCCTGGAGCTCTGATACTAGCTCATGTGCTCAGAGTCCGTTGTTTCACTTGTTTCTTACGTTAGTCCTTAGCCGCCTCCTCCCATCTTGATTCTTGGTTTAGTTAATAATAATAATAATAATAATAAAAAAAAAACGACCTTGAATGGGTTCTCATCTGTCTCTAACGGAGCAGCGGGAAGGTCCATGCAGGAACGGTGGGAACAGTCACATGATGAATGAGATGAGTTCATCCCAACAAAAGAAACAGGACTAGAAAACTCAATTTTGCGACGATCTAAAAAAGGGGGCAGGAATAGTTTTCATATCCCCCCCCCCTTGGGGCAGAGGGCTTGGGTGGGGTGGGACTTCAGAGATCTTCTGCTCACAGGGAAGCAGGTGGGGGACATCTTCAGAGTTTCTCTGGGGATGGGACCCAGATGTAGTGCCCGGACTGGTCCTCAATGATCTGTTTGATTTTGCTGTAAATCTCTTCAAGAGAGTCTCCTTGTACGATGGCTGGAAGAGGAGAGAACAAGCAAGACCTTGAGCATCAGGCAGTGCTGCGCCTTCCCTAGCCATGAGCTACGGGAAAGGCCTTCACTCTGCACCGAAGGAGCCGGTGCAGCGCGGCCAACAATTAATGAACGAGACAACCCGTGTCAAAGGAGCTGTAACAGGCGCACGATGACACAGAGGGTTAACCCAGCATGTCCAAGGGGATTAGCGAGAGCTGATCCCATGCTGGCAGAGCTCCTCGCGCGCGTGTGAAGTGCCAGCCAGGTTCTCCACAATGGGCTGCTAATCAGCTTTGCAAACTGTGTCATGCCACCGTGCTGAGGCTGCGGGCAGCTGGCCCCGGCACTGCTGCTACTCCGCTGCGGTGAACAGGAGGGCCTCGTGTGGATTAGCCGGTGTGCGCTGAGCGCGTACCCGAGGTGCCACATTTGTCCGTCCCCTCTGGTCGGCTGCTGAGGGCTCCTCGTGTTTGTTGCTTCCTCTGCTGCGGGGTGGGAATCACAGCACTGTCAGGCTGGAAAAGGCCAGCTTATGGCTGTCGCTCCCAGCAGTAACTCTTACCCAAGGACCAGTGACAGTCTCGCTGCTTAGTACAGACACAACACAAAGCACTTCATTGTGCTTCCTACATCAGAAGAGGAAGATGCACATGGAGGGCCAAAGCTTTCTGGTAAATCAGCCTGCCTCTGTAGCCCAGCCAGGACCATCCTCCAGCACCTCTGTTCCCTCATTATAAGTTCCTGGCACAGAACTTGCTACAGCGACCATCTCTCTGCCCATTACCCACTTCCTTCAACAACGGGTTTCAGCCAAGGGCGTTCCTTGCCCAGGTCAACTTCAAACTCACTGTCTAAACGCACGATAGCATGCCGAAGGTCTGGCAAAA
>NW_008825532.1:2676992-2681091 GCF_000699105.1 Pygoscelis adeliae
CAGCAGCTCTGGAAGTGCTGCCTGGGACAGGAGGTCTGGGGAAAGCTTTTACCCTGTTTGTACCCATATATTTGCTCAGCTGAGATCCATTTTTGGAAAATGTTCTGCTTGGGATTTTTCCCGGCAGCTGTTAGGTGGATAAAACAGGTGGATTATCATTCCTCAACTTTAGAAGACAGTTACTGCACTGGAGGAAAGATGGAAGACCAGTTTCTCCGCCTCTTTGCCTGCCCATGATTTTCCAGAATTAATCATGTTACAAACACTAGTTCCTTAATGCACAAGGATGCCTGTGTCATGAGCAGCTCATCTCTGCAGGCACAAAGTGCCAGGCAGCCCCTGACTGGCTCTTCAGCAAAGACTACTTAGGATGCCAGCCAAACTTCCAGTCTTTTTTGGGGAGGTGTTTTGTAATAACTCAGGACAGTCTCCACCATTTAAGTCACTAATTTTTTACCTTGCCTCTTTAAAATGACTCTTGTCTCCTTTTGAAAACGCTCCCCTTTCCCCCGTGCAGGGAGTTTTATCTCCTGTAGCCTTGTAGCACCCTGAATCTACGCTGTGCTTCCCCTGCCTGGGGATTTTTTATTTTTTTATTACTATTAAAGTTGGCAGTAAGCTTTCGCAAACTTGGAAAATCCTGCCTGACAACTTGTCTCCTTCTCTAGAGCTGGTTTACTCTTATCCACTGATCTTGGAGCAGTCCCTTTGCAGAGCCCTGCTGGCAAAAAGCCATTTCTTTTTTGCTTTGATGAAGCTGGACATTTTCCCATGACCCTGCAGTAAGACAGTGCTGGTAGAGAGGTCACGACTGCCAGCCGGAAACATAAAATAAATCAGATACAAGCCTGCTCAGAACACTCACCTGTAAAATACTCTCCAAACTCTTGCTCGAGTTTCATGGCTTTGTCAAAGACCTTGTTGGCCTGTTCATACGTCTGTCTCCGGTTCATCTCCCTGCCGTGTACAAAAAGTAGAAACTTAGCTCCTTTTCTTAGCAATGAACAGAAGCAAAAACAGCCCACAGAGCCGGGGTGCCTGGGAAGCCTTTGCACACCAGGAATGGAAGCTGTGCAGGACCCAGCTCTCAAAGGTAGGACCCTTTGCTGCCCTGGCACTTCATCTCAACTTCCAACAGTTCTTCCCATCGCCACCCCCTGCCCCTTTCACCATAGCACAGAAGTAGACTCAAATCCAGACAATCCTCCGAATTTCCAAGACCACTGCAGAAGTCTCCCTCCTTTTCCAGAGCCTGTCAACACCCTCCTTGCCTAGGTTCCCTCATCTTCACACAACACCCAAATAAGCAATTCGACCCTTTCTGGCTTGAGAAGGGGTTTTCCCAGTCCCCGTGGTGCCAGCAGAGTCTCTTCTGATCTCAGAGTCCATCTCTAGCTACTGGATCTCCTCACAGATAATATTCTCTGCTGCTTCTCGGAAGAGTTGCAAGCTCAGCTCTTACGTCCTTTCCAGCCTGCACTCTCCAGGGCCAGGAGCAGCAGGACAAGCAGAAGGTCCCCCTTAGGCTCACAGGAAATGTCTCCCCTCTGCTCCCCGGGGCTGTCCTGGCTCAGCCACCATCCAGCTGTGATCCACCACTACGGGCTGTCGGCAGCTCTCCTGGCTGGACTTGGGGCCCAGGTGAGCAGGTTACATCAGGCACATTTGGGAGAGTTTTTAGATTTCCCATGGATAATCCTCTTTGGGCCAAACGAAGGGCTTTAAGCCGGAGCAATCCATGGTACCTAGATGCACCATGGCATTAGATGTGGAGGGACACCACAGAGACAGCAATGGGCCCAGCTCCTCTTAACAAGGGAGAAGTTCAGCACCAGTAGCAACTTCTGCTGCTTTCTAAAAAGCAGAGGCAGCAGATATAGAAACCCCCGACATGCCAGAGTTGCTCACCCTGGAGAGGCACAGAACATGGTGTTACACTTACATGAGAGCTTCGATGGATTTTGGTTTGATGAAAATGGCAATGGGATAAAGTTGTGCTTGTTGCAACCTCTTGATAGCATTGCCAGACACATCCAGGATGCAGTGTTTCCCCTGGAAAGGAGACGATCGGGATCAGACCTACCCACACAGTCCGCTCTGTGCGGAAAACAGCCTGTTCGTACAGATGTGCTTACAGAAGAGAGGAGCCATAGAGATGAAACACCAGTCCTGAGACACAAGCCAACTCCCAGTGGCCTTACGTTCCTGCCTGCTTAGGGCAGGACAGCAGCACAGCAAAGGGACCGAATCTTTCTCTGAACTTGTGAAACAATTTACAAGCCATTGGTACACTCCAGTACTCCTGCGGAGGAAATGCCGCTGCTTCAAGGAGGTCAGCTGGGCACCTTTGCCCTAAGAGCTCCCAGGCACGAGGCTGGTGACGCCAGTGCCGGGCTTTTGGGTGGAGTTTGGATGACAGAGGTACAACACCGAGGTGGAATAATGCGGCTGAGAAAAGCAGCCACACGGCTTGCCAGGACTCCGGAGGGAGGAGAGGCTCGTGCCATGCTTGCTTAATGTGGTTACAGCCCTTTGTTAACAACACGGGCAGACGATGGGAACTGCCAAACACACCTGGGTTCGGGCTGGATGCGTCCTGGTCCCAGGAACACCACCTGACACTCACCCTCTCCGCTACTGCTCGCACTGACTGAATGCTGGTCCCATAGAGATTGTCATTGAACTGCCCAGCCTCTATGAACTTGTTGTCCTGGATGTCTTTCTCCATCTGTTCACGGGATACGACGAAGTGGTAGTCTTGTCCGTCCACCTCGTTCTCGCGCCGAGGCCTGGTAGTGTCTGGAGGAGAGCAGGCATCATGAGTGAACCCAGAGTGATGCATGCCAAACCTCCCGAGAGGGAGAAAACCCACCCATGCTCCTGGGCCCCCTCCCCACACTGCGGGCTAGACCCTGTAAGTAGCAGAGCCACCCCTCTCCCCTTCCTCCAGCAAGAGCACCGAGTGCCAGCTGGGACTTACGTGGCACACAGGAACCAAACTTGTGTGGGAATTCGGAGATGAGGTCATCATTAATTCGGTCCTTTGTTGGGCCCAGGATGATCACCGGCCTCGCATAGTGAACTGCGAACAAGAGCCACAACCTGAGGACCTGTCTGTGCTGCGGGCAGCTGACCCTGTTGCCACTTTTGACATCAACCTGCCCTCTCCCTGCTGGCAGTGGGTGCTACTGCTCATATGGGCACCCAGAAGTGCCTCCTCCATGTGAGTTTATCTCCTCCTGGTCACTGTCAACATCTCCTTCCCATCTCACCCAAACCATCTGCACAGCCCCGGGAAAGATGCTGCGGGTCTCTGGGGTCACGGATCAGCAAAGCTGCTCCCTCGCTCAGGGTAGGAGCCAGACAACTGGGACAGCTGGGCGAGGATGCCACGGAGCTGGGGGAGTGATGGGAGCCTAAGAGTCTGAACCAGCTTCTGGCAAGGAGAGACCACCGAGACTGGGACTATTCAGCCTGCGAAAGGGTCTGTAGGGATTGAGCATCGAGCAGGACTAAACACTGAGGGCTGGGGGTTGCTTTGCAGCAGGGACCTGGCCCAAGGCAGGGACGGATAACCCTGTCCTCAGCTGGGGACTAAAGCGCAGCTCAGTTTTAGCTCTGGATCTCTCCCTTGGTCTTGCAGATCAGGTCACAAGTCTTTTCCGTTGATTAAAAAGGGGCGATCAAGGTCAGGGAAAGCCCTGCAAGGCAGCATGCACACCTGGCTCCCCTGCTGCACCCAACAGACAAGAAACTCCACTCGTGTTCACCTGGCGTTGTGCTGGTACATCAGAGGAGGGGAGGAGGTTGCACCAGTCACCCTGGCTGTGCCGGGGACACAGGTGCCCACGCTAGAGCAGGCACGGGGCAGCTCAGCGCCAGGACTTACTTTCTTGCCGCGTCACTGGCTCGTATGACAGGATGGTGTCCTCTTGTCCTTCTGCAACAGAGCCAGGGAGAGGCAGGTGAGTGCTCACAGCAGCTTTCCAGCCCCTCCACACCCGCGGGGAGCTGGCTCCTGCCCCCACCAGCCTCCCGCAGCCCTGGGGACACCTCCAGGCTGCCCCCGGCACGCCACCAGCTGATATGGAGCGTGACA
>NW_008825532.1:2681212-2695434 GCF_000699105.1 Pygoscelis adeliae
AGGGTCAAGCCTCCTCTTGCCCTCCCTGCGCTACAGGCTCGGGGCCCATTGGGATGCACCGTCCTCCCTGCGGGGTGGACAGTAGATGTGCTGCAGATATTTAGAAGACCCGCCAGGGATAAAGGGAGCATTCGCTGCAGCTGGACCCCCATGCTCTTGTACAGGCTTGGGCTCCAGGAGCCACCTACGCTACAGACCGAGCCTCTTCTGCGGGCCATTGCTTCCCGCAGCAGGCACCGAAGATGGGGGACCACCATGGTCTGGGAACCCACCACCCAGCCTTGGAGCGGAGCCCTGCAGCCAGGAGAGAGCAGGGAAGCAGGCAGGCTCACTCCTGCCTCCCAGCCCCTGCTCGCCCCGTCCCTGAGGAGGGAGCTGGCTGCAGCATCTCAGTGTCACCAGCAGGAAGGACCAGCCTCTGAACAGAACCACCACCAGGACAAGACAAGATGGAAGTGCCAAAATGTGCACACACACACACACACACACGCGCACAGGGGCGAGAGAGCAGGAGAGACGCACACTTACTGGAACTGCTCTCGCTGTCACTGGTGTTTGATGTCACGCCCTCTGCAAAGCAACCAGAGAGACCCCCTTCAGAAGGAGCAGGGGAGGAAGGCACAGGGGCACCCCGCCTGTCACCCAGCACTACTGACCCAGGGCAGGGCAGCACCGGCCTCCCGAAAAACCCGCGCCCCAGCACCCACAGGGACGAGCCTACCCTTTGCTGGGAAACCGGGGACATGCAGGGGGACGCATGGCTACTCTGGGAGAAGGCAGGGATGCCAGGAGGGGGCTGCCTGGCAGGCGTGGGCAGGCATGAGAAGGTGCTGGGCTTCCCAGGCTGAGGGAGGGAAGGTGGAGAGCATGGGGGGGGGAGGGTGCTGGCAGGGGGAGTGGGTGCAGCATGCACACAGGGGGCAGGGGAGGGCATGGCTCCACACCGGCACAGGGACGGGGGAGCCTACCTCTGGGGATGGGACTCACAGAGACAAGACAGTGACAGGATGGGACAGAGTTTGGGGCTTTGCTTGCTCAGGCTGATCCCAGTGCTGCGACCACCCCACAGAGGCTTGCTGGCCGCTGCCTGCTCCCAATTGGACTCTGCACTGGTCGGGGGGGTGCGGAGCTTGGCAGGGGACTCACACCCAGCTGGGAGGGCTGAGGGGCTCTAGCCATCATTGTTTTGAGCTCTGGGTACATGGTGCCCCAGAGGAAGGTGGCAACACTTCAAAACGCTGTCACCCGCCCCACTCAGAGGGGATCTGTTGCGGTCACGGCCACCTCCCACCCACACTGGCAGTGGCTCCGAGTCTCTGAGTGCTAAACCAGCAGCCAGCCCAGCTAGGAGCAGGAGGAAGAGGAGGATGAAGAGATACAGCTCACCCTGGGTGCAGCAGGCAGCCCTCAGCTGGATGCGCTTAGGGCACAGCCAATATCCCCAAGCAAACTCCCCTGTCCCCTCCCACGTGCAGCAGCAGCACCTCCTGAAGCCCAGCAGCCTCTGCCAGCAGACGTGGCATTCCCCAGCAGAGGAGCAGCGCCCGCAGGGCTCCTCCTTCCCCACACCCAGAGAAGCGCAGCTGCCCCGGCCGGAGCCCGGCTGTTCCCCAGGCATCACCAGGCATGCCAGCGATGGAAAGTGAATGATGCACATTGGAATTCAACTTACTCAGGTTCTTTGCTCCATAATAATCGTCACTTAACCCAGGGAAGTCCTGATTTCACAGACAGCGAGAGGGGGGAAGAGGGGGAGAGAAGAGAGTGCGGGAGAGGGCAGTCAGAGGGATGGGGGAGACAGAGCCAGACCAGCATTAGTGACAGGAGTGCAGAACGGCCCAGAGCTGCAACTGCAAGTGAGGTTAAATGTTTTCAGAGCTGACACCATCAGCCCGCTGCCAACGTCTCGCCTTGTGTGGCTGGCCCCCCCACCGAGCTCATCCTCTCTGCCAAAGAGCCCCCAAGGGCCACCCTGGGTCTGGGGAGGGCAGGGCAGCCACGGCAGCATCTGCTGGCACGGAGCGGTTGCAGCCCTGAGCTGCTGGCAAGCACAGCCATGGTGTTTCTCCATGATGCCTCATGGGGAGCACTGGCAGGGCGCAGAGGCTCTGCGCTCTCCTGGAACAGCCTGGCTGCTCTGGGGGCAGGCGCAGCACAGCCAGTCCTCTAACACACGGCAGGGGGGCACGTTTTTCCCCATCTGCGTTCGTTACCTGCCCATGCCCCAGTGCTTGCATGGGTTGTGGAAACATGGGGGAAGGACACCCCACTGCAAGCTGGGATGGACAGGGGCAGAGCATGGGGAGGGAGCTGGCTGCAAGTCTATGACATGGGCTGGCAAAGAGCATTGCCTGCCTTGTGCTGTACGTCACTGCAATGCAGGGATCGCTGAGAGCAGCGCCCCAGCGAGTCCCCAGCTCCAGCATGGAGCTGACTGGAGCCCAGCCATGTCCAGGCACTACGAGAGAGACCCAGACACACAGACTTAACCTTCACCGCAGGCCAGAGGCTTGCGCTGGCTGCTAAGCTCACTGGAAGCTGGTGCCAGCCTGACACGGGCAGCAGAGGGATGCGGGCAGCCCCCAGAACAGCTCAGCATCAACCTCCTGCTTCTGCATCACACCCAGAAGAGCCATCGGAGGGGAGGGGACGTGCTCGCTGCACTGGCACCAGGGCAGAGACACTGCTCTGCCTTGCCCACCTCCTCTTCCCTGAGGTGCAAGGACCACGGCTCTCTGTCTGGACGCTTGCTGAAGGAGTGGATGCAGTTTGCCATCTGGAAGGAGGAGGGGCTGGGTTTGGCAAGCAGCTCCAGTGCTGCCCACATCAGGATTTGGGGCAACAAGCTGAATTCCCTGCCTTCGCTGGGAGCCCCAGGGTGCTGCCAGGTGAGAGCTGGGGACCCTCCCAGTGTCTGCAGCCAGCTACCAAAGATGTGCCTCAGTCGTGGTTGGGCAGCTCCTCCACCAGCGAGGGCATGGCTCCCTCGTGCCCACAGGGTTTAACCCATGGGAAGGGCTCTCAGAAGAGAATACGTAGCTGCGAGTCACTTCTAGGGGAGATGGGGAGCGCAGCTGGGACCTCGCCAGCCCCTCAGCCCTGACGGGGACAGAAGAAGCTCTGCAGGAGGCGGCCAGCCCCTCGCTTGGAGGGGAGCAGCCCTTGGCAGGCAAAGGGAGCAGAGCCCACAGCAGAGGGGGGAGAGCAGGGGGAGGCAGAGCAGGGGGTCGGGCGGGTGTAAAGTTGGATGAAAGGATGAAGACATTGAACATGAGAGAGAGAGAGAAAGAGAGCACCAGCCCGCAGCCGTTGCTTCCGTTTCAAGCTCTGGTTTCTCCCTAGCTGCTGGCACGACTGTGGAGCACAGACCCAAACATGGGCAGATGCCAGGACCCCTGGCTACGGAAACGTGCCGAATCTCTCCCCCCAAGGCAGGGGACCTGCGGGTTGCACGCTTGCCCTCTCTGGCCAGCTGCTACTTACGTTCCTGTCCGCTGCTCTCCTGGGCCAGGTTCTCTTTGCTCTTGTAAAATGGAAACTTTCGAGAGAGGCGGAAACTCTTTTTATGTTTCGTTTTGATCGACTGAAGAACATGGAGATGGAAGGGAGGACAGAAAAAACAATGGTGTTTAACACATGTGGGAAAAATTAAAATGAAGAGACAATGAGGAGCTGTGTCAGGGCAATTACCCTCAAATGAAATTATGGAGATTACATGAAAACTGTAATGCAGGAAAAAAAATTAAGCATGGAGAAAAACATGTGGTAGGGATGCTGGGAAGCTGACAGGGCAATCAGCAGCTCTGCAGGGGTAGCCAGGCGTTCTCCCTTCCTTATCTGCTCACTAAGCGCTCCGCGTGAGGGTAGAGAGCAGCTACCTTCACCTGCATGAGCTGCCTGCAGTCAGCTCACAGCCACGGGCCGCGGTGGGACAGGCTCTGCTCCCCATCACTCCAACAGGGGTCCTTCCCCAGCGCTTTCGCACCATCCTGGGCTCCTCTGCTTACCCCCTGCACAGTCACAGATGATTCCTGCCGAGCAGATGCAGGCCTGGGGCAGGTCCAGTCACACTGGTCTTTGCTTTGGGATTGCTCCAGCTGCCCCACCGGGAGCCCTGGCTGCTGGGACTCATCCTGCCCCCACTAGCTACCGGCTCCGGGCACCCCACTGAGCCCCACCTTGGCACCTACCCTGTTGGACTCAATCATGCCAGTCCTGGCGTGGAATTTCACCGTTTTCAACCGTGCTCGCTCCTTCTTTTCCACCCTGATCGGAAGTTAAAGGGGAGAAAGAGCCGCTAGTCCCGTGCATGCAGCCTCCGCGCCGCCCGCTTGGCTCCCCAGGCAGCTCCGCACACCCTCGGGTGGTGGCCCTGTTGGTGAAGGGCAGCTCCTTCCCAGAGAGGGATGGAGGTGGAGCTGCCTGCCTGGGGTCTGGCCAAGGCCAGTGTCTACAGGAGCAGGAGAGGGGACAAGCCAGCCTTCCTGGGAAGGGAGGGATGGAAGACAGATGTGGCTGGCTCTGCAGACCTGAAGGCAGTGGCATCCAGCTCTTTTGCTCCCTGCGACTTCCCATCCCATGGGACCTGGCTCGCAGAGCTGGGCAGGTTGTCAGAGGACACAAGGAGCAGCCCACAGTCACTGCTGTGACTCTGTTCTCACTTGGAGCCCCAGACTGGCTAACACCAGCTCTCCATCCCCACAGGGACCACAGAGGGGGCTGAGCACTCCCCTCCTCACCTGGAGTCTCACCCAGCTTTGGAGAACATCTCCCCAGGGAGACCTGCACGCAGCCCCAGCTTGCAACCGGGGTGCCCTTCACCCTGCACAGCCACGGAGGGGCAGGTGGGCTGGGACCACAAGGAGATCCCACCCTGAGCAGACCCCCGAGGGCTGCAGGGCTCGTGGAGGCTGGGGAGCTCTAGGAGACACCATATGTGACAGCTCCTGCTGATGGACACTCACCTTTTCTTGCTGGGGATGACCCCAATCTGCTCGCTCTCGCCGTGGGGTGTGACAAGCCTGGCTTGCCACCACTCATCATCGGAGGCGTTGATGACATGCAGGATGTCCCCATAGGAGAAGCTGAGCCCCTGGCTGGGCAAGCAACTGTCCCGGGTCCGGTCGTAGTCAAACAGGGCTCTGCAGAGGAGCAGAGAGAGGAGCGATGCCTTCCCCAAGCACGGCCAGGCAGCAAGGGCAGCAGCGCTACCGACCTTCCGGGGCACTGCCACCTTCATACCTTAAAGGATTTAAACCCAAACTTTGGGGAAGTCTTCTGCCGAGGCGAGCGGTGCTGTGCAGCCACCAGCACACCCCTCCTGCTGGCAGGATCAGCACAAGCCCCAAAGCATGCAACACAGGAATAACAGTGCTGGACCAGAACAACCCACTCTTGACCTTAGCTGTGAGAGCCACGCAAACCACAGACGCATTGAAGGCGGCTGTGGTTAGCGAGCAGGCAAAGCTCACATGGCCTCAAGAAAGCAGCAGCGTGCAGGAGGGCAGCGGGGAGCGGGGCTGCTCCCCACCATGGGGAGCCAAGGAGCGGGATGGGAAACATCAGACCCCACTGCTGGTGGGTGGTCGCACAGGCAGAGACCACGGGGCGCTTTAAGCACGCACTTTATTTATGTACAGGGGTACATTAGTCCAGAGTCTGTGAATTAGGAACATATCTGAGGGTATATGTATCTGCTTCCACAAGTGATCCTTTTCAGACTCCTAAATACTTCCCCTGAGAACAGTTTATTTAGTTTAAAATTATCTTCAATATTAAACTAACCAGCTACAGAAAAGTTTGGTTTTTTTTTTTTTAAACTAGAGGAGCACTAACACCCTTCCTGCGCTCACATCATCGCACACAGCACTGCAGCCCATACCCACAAGCTGCTCTCAGCGGCTTCACATGCAACTCGTTCTACTAATGTCAGATCTCAAACCGTGCCTGCTTTGATATATTCACTTTGCAACAAACCAAACCAAGGGAACAGTCACTAAAAGCACCACTACTGCCAACACAACCCCTGTGTTCACTCCTGGGATATCAGCCTCGCTCACCCCCCAGGCCAACACGAGCCCAGCACCGCAAACACTGGCTGGCTGCTGGTTTAATCCTGGCACTAACAAGCCTTCCTCAACTAGGAGAGACACCCTCTGCCCTGCTCATTACCCCCTTCCACTGCAGGGACTCCTAAGGGGGTCTGAAAGCACATGGTGCAAATGGGAGGGCCAAGAGACCATGTGGCAGGTCCCCGTGGAGCAGCAGAGCTGGGAGGGCACTTCTTCAGCCAGATCCCTGCTCCAGCACTGCCATGGGAGCGCCGGGCGATGAAACCTTTCAGGTCATTTGGGACTGGGTCAAGGCAGCCAGTCTCGAATGGGGAGGAGGAGAAGAGGGGCTGCCCCATGGCTCAGGGAGGGCTCTTTGGGACAAGACCCGATGCAGCCCTATGCATCCAGGTACATCCAGTCACCAGGTTGCTCCCCCTTTCTCAGTTTTCTCAGGGCTGGGGCAGCTCTCGTGCTCAGTCCCTCTGCACCCAAGCGCGGCCCCCAGCACGCTGGAGCCGGCAGCAAAGCACCACAGGGTGCTTTGGCCGGAGGCAAGCAAACCTCGCAGGCAGCTCCTGGCCAAAAGATAAAGCTGTGCATGGCCGGCAGGCCCCTCTGAGGCCAGCACTGTCAGGAGCGAAGCATGAACCAAGGCCCTGGGGAACTGGTCAGGCCGGTTCTTGAACCCAGGCGGGCTGCGGGGAGCCCTGCCCACACCCTGCACCCTGCCCTGCAGAGCAGCACTGGCCCCGCACCTCCCTGCCTCCTCCCACAGCAGCCACTGGCATCCCAGGGCAGGCACAGCAAGATTTATGCAAGGGCCAGACACCTGTGAAGCAGAGGCATGAGGCATTTGCTTCCCCAAGGCGCGATGCTCCTGGAGACCAGTCCCTAGCTGTGTTGGCACCCAGGACCCATTGTGGCTGGGTGCTCCCTGGGGCGCACAGGGTGCAGGGGCCAGATGGCAGCACGGGTGCTCTGCTCTGCCCCTGGGCTGGCTTGCGGCACAAGCAGCCAGGAGAGCAGATGGTTTGGCTGGAGGGCAGGGGAGCAGTGCCAGGGACTCGGCACGGCCTTCTGGTGCCCAGGCACAACGCCTGCCTGTCCCCCATGCCCGCCTGGCACGGCCCCAGTGCCGGCAGACTTTGCCCCGCGGCAGCGCAGGCAGGCGGCAGGCAGTATGCAAACCTGCCTCGCCCCTTGACCCTGCTGCACAGCTGCAGCTCTGAAACACGTGGTGAGCACTGGCACCCCCAAATCAGCTCCGGCAGGCACTTGGATGCCCAGCTCCAGCCCCATCAACAGCACGCGGGGTGCAATACAGCCTCACAGGGCTGACTCAAGCAGTTGGGTAGCAAGTCCTGTAATTGATGTCCTGTCCACAGTGCAGCAGCTCAGCTGGTTTCGGGTAAACTGTGCTCGAAACTACCCCGCCCAGAAGGGTTGGGGCAGCCCAGGTGCCTGGTGGCTCTCACAAGCACGTTTGTGGGATGTGTGGCCACCACAGCCAGGAAGGGTTGGGAAGGGCCATGCTGGGGGAAAAGCTCTCCCCTGGGATCACCCTCTCAGCAAGGCACTGCCCACCTCCCTTCTGAAGCCACCTGGGTGTATGTGAGGGGACACAGTGCTGCAGAGGCCACCAAAGCCACATGGAGGGATGCATCAAGAGATACAAGATACTACAAGCAGCCTGGAGGCAGCGGGGAGCTCTCTGGCTCGCAGGCATACCCCAATACGTGCAGCACCTATCCAGGCAGGGAACAGGAGACTCACAGGCTCAACACAAGCTGGACCCAGCCTAAACCCTGCTCCACCCACAAGGGTATCCATGGGACAGCAGGGGAGTGAGGGCAGGACTAGCAAGAACAGAACAGCACCCACCTCATTGCACACCGCCAGCACAGAGCCCCAAGATGCTAAATCAAGCAAGATGCCTGCAGAGCCTCACAGGAAGGTGTGAATTGCAGGAACCCAGAGCTGCAGCTCTCCCCTCCTGCCAGGCCATGCTTGCACCGGGTCCAGCAACAGCTTGAAGCCCTCCTGCATGGAGCAGCCATGCAGTGGGAGATGCAGGCTGAGGCTGATGCAGGCTTGGCCCTTGTCATCCTTCCCACAGGGAAGAAGCAGCATCCCTTGCTCCTGCCAGCCCCCACCTGCAACAGGCTGTGCAGGGCGAGAATCTACAGGATTATTTTAATTACCAAGTTAATATTACTCATTAGCTGTCACCCCACTCGTGCTGTGGCAGGCAGGAGGTGGCAGGAGGCAGGCAGCGAGCAGGGGCTGCCCTGGCAGCACAGGACTTGCAGCAGTTAGAGCTGCATGGCTGCTTAACCCCTGCCTGTCCCGTGCCTGGCTCCGGACCAAAAGCGCATCGAGGGCTCAGAGCAATAATCCTCCTAAGAGCTCATCTCCCCTCCAGCCAGATCCTGCCACAGGAATGGCGAGAGGAGATGGGGAGAAGCCTGTTAGCAGGGAGTGGTTCGAGGAGAGCGCCCTGAACGCTGCCCTGAGCAGAAGCGGCTCTGGATGCCTGGCATTTCCATTTCCCAGTGGGTCAGCCTGGCCAGCAGCTGCCCAGGGCTCTGTAGAGACACCAGTGCTTTCCAAAGCAGAGCAGCCCTTGGAAGAGGCACTTGAGTGCAGAGCACCCAACCTCAGCAAACCAGTTCAAAAGCACCCCTCTCCCTGCTGCACCCTCTGGGCTTCATGATGCATCTCTCACACTCACTTCCCTGGCCTCTGAAACACCCGTCCACAGAGGTGCTGCACAGCCCAGGCTGAACCATCCCACCCTGCATCCTGCATTGTGGGAATATAACCCATCCCACCCGCCTCCGGATGCCTGGAGCAAGAGGACAGGCAGGGGGGGCTGAGCCTTACCGGACATAGAGCGATCTCTTCTCACTTGTCCGGAGCGAGCCGGAGCCGGAGCTCATGCTGCTGTTCATCATCTGCTCTCTCAGATCGTGGATCTTTGACTCGAAGCGGCTGTACTCTGCAGGGAGAGAGGTGGTCAGTGCAGGCAGGAGCTGCCCCCAAGCCACCACCCAGCACCGAGCAGGGCGCAACTGGTAAGCGCCGAGAGAGGCAGTGACTGCTTGTCCGTGGGGCATCTTGCCCATGAGCCCGTCTGTCCCCGCACACGAGGGAGGACGAAGCCGAAGAGGCTGCAGCACCCTGTGGGAGTCCAAGCAGGGCATCCGGAACAGGCAGAGCACTGGCTGCTCCCAAACCCACCCCAAACCCTCGCACAGGCAGCTTGGGAAAGGGCTGCTGAGACCTCCACCACTACTGAGCTGCAGCTCAGCGAGGGAACGGCTGGGCAGGGCTCAGCAAGCCTCTGACCTACAGAGCAGTTCAAAATGTGCAGAGAAAGAGAGCCCCTCCAGGAGACCGTCACTCACCAGCTGGAGCAGCAAGGCACGACTGCAGCTATCGGGGGTCCCCACCCACCGCTCTGCTGGCAGCAGAGCCCCTCTCCCCAGCAGGCACGGGGAAAGGGGAGGCAAAGCATGGTCCCCGCCCATGGAAGGGGAGCGGAGAGGAGGAATTCACCTTTCGCTCATACATCCCGGCAGCAGAGACCCACAGGAGGAGCCGGGGGACCCTCCAGAAGCCGCCACCGCCACCTCCCTGCTGGGCGGCTGGATGGGAGCAGCCACCACCCCGGCGCCTGCCGCCGTGCCAGCTCGACCTTCAGCCGGGTGTAAAGGTCGGGCCAGCAAGCAGAGGGTGGAGGCACCAGCCCTGCTTACCCAGGGCCGACCGGGGAATGTTTGCCAGGCAGCAAGCAACTGCAGCACCAGGAAAGCTGCTGGCACTGCCACAGCCCACCCTGGCAGTTCTCACCCAGTACCATCGATTTTGTCCCCTGGGCACACTCAGCAGTTACATCCCCATGTCCCAGCAAGAGGAGACCAGTCTCATCTCTGCTGTAAGACTTGTCTAGAAAGCCTTCTCCACAACCCAGCAGTTTAGATGTGGTTTGGGTTTTTGTTTTGTGAACCGGAGCATAGCAGCTCAGCAGCAGAGGCAAGCGCTTGCTGTAGAGCGGAGCCCCAGCTGTTTCGGGGGACTGTGCAGGCTGCTGCCTGGCCTGCAGAGCTGCATCACACAGGGTTAGCGGGAATGCACATGCTAAGCTTAGCACTGCTAAGAACGCTGCGGGCTGCGTTTGAGAGCCAGCCCCTCACCGTGCAAGGGGAGAGGCGACTCTCAGTGCAGATGAGCGTGGGGCTGGGGTTATGCAGTTGCAGCTCGGCATTTCCTGACTCTCCAGCCCTTCACTCTGCAGCCAGACCCGCCTGGGCATCCCCCTCCCGCACCCAGCTGCCAAAGATGCATTTTTACTTAAAGACTGAAAAAAAAAAAAAGGCGATACACACAAACTGCCAAGCAGCACACAGAAACTCCACATGAAGCCCCTTCCCCTGCCACGGGACATCAAGAGGTGCCTCATGCCAGGCAGGGTCAGCTGCTTAATGCGGAGGTCACTAGACCCCCGCTGACCCTGGCTGCCCCACACTGAGGGGCACCCACTGCCCCCACCTGCCTTCCTGCTAGCAGAGGGAAATGCAGAAGCAGCCAGGCATGGGCAAGGCTTATTTTATAAGAAAACTGAATTCTGACACCAAAGCAGCACTTTTGAACTCACCAACCTGCACCGAGGTTTTACGGAGCTCCCGGCAGAGGGAGGTGAGCTTCATCCCGCTCTGCACCTCTCACCCCACACTGGGGTGGGCCACAGTGTCTGCGGTGCAGCTCATTCTGCCACCAGATGCCCATGAGCTCTTATATCCCAGAGGAGTATCTGTCAGAAGCAGGTACAGCTGCTCCGTAAACCCTCTTTGGTACGGAAGGGCTATTTCCCCTGGACAGCTGCTGAGCTAGGCACTACAACCCCCGTCCCCAGCCGAGTCATCCCAAACCCCGCCAGTGGCACAGACTCTCTGCATACCCCGCACCAAGAGGACCACTGCTCCCTGCCATGTGGGCTCCCGCCCGTGACACCCTTCGCCACAAGAAGCCCAGTGTGGAGGATGCACTGCTCAGGATCGGGCAGGCAGCAAAGGACAAAAGCAGGTTTAGCTGTCACTGGCATCAGGGCGGGGATGTTGGGAGGGCAACCTTTGGGTGCCACCGCCCTGCCAGCACCTGCGTCCCCTGCATGCAACCCAAGGGCACAGCTCTCAAACACCCCCACCTCAGCCAGGGCACTCCATGGAAAGGGACCTTCCAGATTTTGCTGGAGCAGCCATGCTGCTTGGAGGGACCGGGAAAAGCCTGCCAGCACAACAAGAAGCACAAGCCAGGCTGGATGCAGCAAACTGAAGAAGGACACAAGGGCTGCTCTGGCTTTATCCCCCAGAGAGCATACACAATGACATCCTAGGAAGGGTCTCCCAAGGAGCCACCAACCTGTGCTTGCTCTGACTGCAGGAGGGCGCAGGCCGGAGGAGCAGTCAGCCCCAAAAGCAAACCTGCCACCTCCCTCCCAGCGCAGGGGAGGCAAGGTTACCCCGGGAGTGACCACAGCATGCTCCCAGCTGCCACCGGCCCCCCCTTATCTGCGTGCTGGAGCAGCCTCCGAGACAATTACCAGCAGATAATCCCCAGCAAGCAGTGCTCCTGCCTTTGCTCCCTGGCTCACAGCCACTTTGCCTCCACATCCTGGAAGGAGATCTCCCGCGCAGCCGAAACTCGCCCGGGAAGCTTGCCCATGGCATGGCGGGGAGGTGAGCCATGGCTGATCCCCACCTCCCTGGCATTCCCACAGGACTCAGGTGCCGGACATGTTCAGGACACACTTATCGAGACTGAAAAATATGCAACAGGTGACCTGGCGCCTCTTGCTGTGAGTGCCACTGCAGCACTGCACCACGCGCCAGAAGGGGCAGGACGTTTGCTATTCCCACTCAGCAACTCGATAAAAACACCACTCCACCCTCCTGCTGCTCTTCCCTTCCCAGGGTGCGGGTGCCCTTGGAGCTGGGCCCGATCCTACACCGGGGGGTGAGCTCGGCACCAGGAGCAGGATACGGCCCTGCATGCCCAAGCGTGCGCAGATCGCAGACCATTAAGATCAGGCAGGGATTACCTGCCTGCACCGAGGATCCCCAGCACTGGCACACGCTTGTGTGGTGCAGCTGCAAATATACCCGGCGAAGCCATCAAGTCAGCGGGTCTGCAGTTGATTTCTGGACACCAGGAGACAGTGCAAGGGCAGAAGGCGCTGGTAGAGAGGGGAGCTGCATCAGAAAGCAACCCTCCAGCATGCATAAAGCCTTGTGCACGTGCCCTGCTCTCTGGCACGCAAACCTGCCTGCCGAGGGCCAGGCCAGCTCCGCTGGGCCATCAGCAGAGCCCTGGGATACTCGGCCACAAGCTCCAGTCCAGACACCTGCAAAAACTACCCCCAGCTCCATCATTCCCCTCCAGCCCAGCATTTTATTGCCCTGACCCCGCACACCTTCCAGCTGCGGGGTTAAAGTACAGACACCTCCCTGCACAGGGCACACATGCCGCAGGCTCAGGCAAGCGGAGGGGAGCACAGCCATGGGGAAAACTTGGAGGCTTTTAAAAGTCACCCTGCGGCCCTGGCACTTCCCTTTGAGTGGCCAGCTCAGAGAAATGCAGTCACGTGAGTTTTTGTATTTTCAGGTGAGGAATATCAAGGCTTTGTTGCATGGGGCATGAGGAGGGGGAATCACCAAACCCAAGTGCTGGTGATAGCGGCAGGCAAAGGTCAGGGGAAGAAGTGCTCAAAGGGAAGGGACCTCACAAACAGGCCAGAGGCACCATCACAGGGAGCAGCCTCCTCCTTCTCCTTGACGGCACGCAGCAGTGGCGAGAGGCGCTGCACCAGGCGCAGGTCCTCAGAAGAAAGGCATGACGGCAGCTCCTCTTTCTATCCTTCCCTGGTTTTGTCTTTGCTTCTTTCCACTCCTAGTGCCTGGCAGGACCCCACAGGGAGGGCACCTCATCCCCTGAGACCTGCGCAAGCAGCCTCTCTGCTCCCTCAGAGGACCAGTGAGGTCAGATGCAGAGCATACATGCACTCATTCAGCACCCCATGGGCAAGCCCTGCCTGTGCTCACATACGAGAGACAGGTGCCATCCTCTGCTAGCAGGAAGGAACTTCTCAAAGCCCCTTTCCACTAGCATCTCCTCCTTTAGGCATCCTACAGTCCACCTCTCTGGCTCTTTCCACAGCCATGATGCACATAGAAAAGGCAAACATTTGGGAGCACACATGCCCCTCGAGGGGCATGTGTGAGGTGAGGTGAGCCTCACCTGCACCTGGGGCTCATGCCAGGGAGACCTTTCTCCTTGGCTCCCAGGCCTTCAAGCCTCCAGAGCGCTGAGGTCAACTCCCAAGATACAACAGTCTATGTTTCACAGCAGCAATGCTGCCTCCCAGGACAGCTGCAGCCAGTGTGCCGGGTGCTGCTGCCCGCACGTGCCAGGAGCCATCGTGGACCTGGAAAGCCACCAGGTACAAAGCACTGACATTTCAGCCTCGGTCTAAAGGGGTTTCAAAACATTTTGTCCTGCTTGACATTTAGGAACCACTCTTGGTTGGTGTCTTTGCCAAATCTCAAGTGGCAAAGGGAGCCAGAAATACAAGAACATTAAGTGCTTCCTGGAAAGAAAGAAAGCAAAAAAAAAAAAAGCCAAAACAAACAAACCCCACACCCACAGCACACCCCTGAGTGGCACTAACGGCTCTGTGCCCCAATGGCCTCTGCCACAGGACAGAGAAGGAACAGCAGGGACAGGGACCCCCAGGGCACGGCCCAGCTATGCCACCGAGGAGGCACAAGGCAAAGGGCAGGCGAGCGGCAGCACGCTGGCCTCAGCAGAGAGGACCCAGAGCCACTGGGGGAGAAAACCAGCGGGGCCCAGGAGAGACACCTTCACCAGGGGAAGTGAATTGCTGCATCCTGGCACTAGCACGGTGCCGCTCGGGACATGGTAACAGCACGGCAGCAGCCCCAGGAGCAGCTCCCGGCCCCTCGCCTGCCGGCGGGATGCCCTCCCCAGCGCTCGCCCTTCCAGCCCACAGGTGACGCTTCAGCCCTGCCAGCTGGGGAGGGTTTCGGTAGGCAGCTGCCAGCTCCCTTCCCGCAGCAGCCTGCCACTGGCTGGCCCCCGCAGGACACAGCC